>NC_134082.1:117720715-118026887 GCF_000715075.1 Nicotiana tabacum
TGAGGCGAAATTTTGAGTGAAATTCGATTTGAGAAGTGATTATAGGCTCTCCTTGATCCAAACAATAGTCGAACAATTCCATAGCCTACCAATAATATAATCCTTAGCTAACCCTTTTGAGCCTTAAACCTTTTTGTTTCAAGAACCAATGCTACAAGCCTATACCCGTTCTAAATTATACCCTCTCTTGGCACCCAAATCTTCCCTTAAGTAATGGCAAAAGTCTAAGTTTGGGGGGAGAGACAAGAAAGAAAACAAAGGGGTAAAAGGAACAAAAGCAAAAGGAAAGGAAGGCGATGAAAAAGAAAGAAAAGAAAACGACTAAAAGAAAACCCAATGTGCAAAGAATAAAATGGGATTCAAGAAAAACAATAGTGAAAAAGGTGTGGAAAAAAGTAGAAAAAGGAGAAATGCTTTGAATTTCATAAGAAAGAGTGACAATGTGTCTCTCTAACCCCTTGAAAAGAAGTGGAATACTCAAAGAGTCAAAGAGAATTATGCCAGAATGAATCAAAAGAAGTACTTAAGGGAAGATGGAACCCATATAGACCAACAACTTTTCCTATCCTGAACCAAAAGCCTTCACATTGACTCCATAAAAGCCCTATATGATCTTGAGTTGGATGACGCTCGCATTAGTGGATACTTACATGAGGGTCAAGCATATGGTACTTAGAACCGGACTTGTGACCTTTCCTTGAAAGAGACGAGTGACTTCCCATTAACCTTGGTTTGCGTGCTTATACTCTAAAAAGGTGAGGTTTGCTTTAGGAGAGTTGAGGATGTGTGAGTTTGGGGTCCACAACGACTAAAGTAATTGAGAGAGTTCTTTGATGTAATGGGTCAATTCTTAATGCTCTTGTGTCACACTTGATCCATAGTTTTTCAAAGTTTGATTTGTGTTAATGATCCATTCGTATTGAGGGCAATTGTTAGTCCCAATTGATGCTTGTTGAGGTTACTTTAGAACAACTGGAATTACTTGGATTTTCCTTTAAGGGGTGGGTCTTATTTTGATTGCTTGAGGACAAGCAAAGGTTTAAGTTTGGGAGAGTTGATAAGTTAGGATTTTAACATATTTTATGCCCCTACTTGCCTATGCTTTGATCATATATTGTTACAAAATAGTCCTAAAAGGCTCACAAGTTGTGCTTGATCGCAGGTTTAATCGACAAAGTGACGAAATGTCAAAGATCGGCTCAAAAAGAAGTGAAACCTGCTCAAGTATCAAAGACCAAGAAATATTAAGAAAAGAAGGCCTAGTGCGGACCGCGCAAAGTGGAATGCGGCCGCACTAGGTGGTTCAGAGAGTTGGTGAATCAGGACTAAAAGAAGCGTGGCCGCAGTACACATCTCACGGTCCGCAGTGAAGGCTCCGCGGCCGCACTACTCTTTTGTGCGGTCCGCGGTCATAAGGTTCAGAGAGATTGAGTTTGCAAAGCTAGTGCCATGCGGTCCGCGGTCGTGGTTGCGCGGACCGCGCCAGCTCCCTCCGCGGTTGCGGTCCGTTCTACGCGATCCGCGGAGTCCAAGTTCAGAGAAGCAGGAGTGAGCCCAGTGTGGCCGCGGTCCATTTAATGTGGCCCGCACTGACCCCGTAGGGGTATTTTTGTCCAGTTTTTCCAGCCAAGTATAAATAGAATATTTTACCATTTTTTAGGGAAAGAGATATATCAGTGGAAAGTTGCGCTCGTGAGAACATATTTTGTAGCCATTTTTGGCACTTTTGCTTTACATTTACGATAGATTCTTGTAATTTAATTTTAGCAATTAATTAATATTCTTAGTTCTTCATCTATTTCTTCAATTTCTTTATCTAGCAAGAGTAGCTAAACCCATTAGTTAGGGTTGTGGCTCAACCCTAGTGCGGGTAATTGATGGGTGTTGTCATCTAGTGTTAGATTGACTATGGGTGTTTGCTATTTGGGTTGATTTTATGTTTTAATCTAGGATTGGTGGTTGCAAACACTGATTCAACCTTTGTGGGTTTAACTCTTCTTAAGAAAGAGAGTCTATAACCCCAAAATTGACCCAACAAGGAATTGGGATGGACTCATGAGAAATGATAGTCCCAATTAACGGGCTAAACCTCGAGAGAGTAATTACCCTACTTGAAACCTAGTTGCTTGGTCTAATTTGCCTACCCATTTGGTCTCGAGAGAGTCAATTGGGCAAAGCCACTTTCTCTACCGAGAGGTGTGAGAGTGGGTAAAATTGTGCAACGGTTATAGCATAAGCCCTAATTATGTCAATCGAACCTTAGTAACATCTACCCGTCAATTAGCCACCTAGGTAGTGTCATGACCCTAGTGCCCTTCTTCCCATTAGATACAACTTAGCAATATTCTCGTAGCATAATTTAGTGTTAATCAATAGTTTTACAACAATAGTTATAATTTGAAAACCCAAAAATGTTTGAAGTGACATTAGGAGTACAAACACACCTCTAGGATAGACAAACAATCCAACTCCACTACTATCTCCCTGAGGAATTCGATCCCGACATTCATATCGGGTAAAAGCTATTGTGACCCGCTCTTCCTACCTTAGTGTAGCATCGAGTTTGCAGTGATCAACAGTATCAAGCCTAAGTTTTTTGACGAATTTGCTACACGTGCTCATAATATGGAGCTAAGTATGTCTTCAAGTGGAAATCAAGGGCCACCTGTGTATGAACCTCGCAAAGCGAAGGATAAATAAGAAATAAAGAAAGGAGGCAAGTTTTTGCCAAAGTCTGAGAGCAAGGAATCAATGAATGTTAATGTCTCACCATTAAAGGTCACTACAAAAGTGAGTAAGAAGCAAAGTGTGAAGACAACGTCCTTACAGGATAAAGTTGGCCGAAAGTTAACTCTGAAGGAAATGCAAGCGAAAGAATATCCATTCTTGGACTCCGATGTCCCAGCAATTTTTGAAGAACTCCTTGAGTTGAAACTCATTGAGTTACCCAAAATGAAGAGGCCAGACGAAGCTGGAAAGACTAATGATCCAAATTATTGCAAGTACCATCGGTTGATTAGCCACCCTATTGAAAAGTGATTTGTCCTCAAGGAGAAAGTCATGGACTTGGCCGCTGAAGGAAAAATCTTGCTTGAGGATGAGAAAGACAGTTCGAATCAAGTCTCTTTCATTTTTGGTTCACTTGATCCCATTGTCCTTTGCAATTTTGTCAAAGTACATGAATATGATGACATCCAAATTGCATCATCACCAAATATGATTAAATTTGGTGACTTTAAACCTATCGATGTAAGCAAACCATTGCTTCTCCCTATGGCGTATAAACTAATAATAGAGGAAAAATATCAAGAGAAAGGTGAATCATGTGATGATCAAACTAATGATGAAGGTTGGTGTCACGACCCAAACTGATGGGCCGCAACGGGCACCCGGTACCTTACTCAACCGAATACCAACGTAATGCATCTTTCTTATTACATCATCATATACACGTGACATACGGGCCTAATAGGCCAACATAATTATTTATAAACTCAAAACATAGGCCGACAAGGCCGTACAATCTTTCACATACACGATATATGTCTACAAGCCTTTAAGAAACATAAATATCATAAAGGTCGAGACAGAGTCCCGCCATACCAAACAATATACGTCTAACTCATACTAACCAAACAAGCAACTCCGAAGCAATTGGAGCGCACCAACATCTTCCGCTGAGCTGATAGCCTATATGGAGGGCTCTCGACCTGTCTATCGGGACCTGCGGGCATGAAACGCAGCGTCCTAGGCAAAAGGGCAGTCAGTACGAATAATGTACTGAGTATGTAAGGCACATAAATAAATACATAAGAGACATGGAAGACATATAGAGTACATGACTCAACCTGTAAGTCTGAATAACTTTGTAAATCATAAATTACTTTTAGCATCATGCGTATGCGTATGAATGTCATGTCATGCATAGATACATGTTTCATAACATCATCAGCCTCTGAGGGCATCTCATCATATCATATCGGCCACTGCGGGCAAAATCATCATCGTATACCAGCTGATCAGGTGGTAGTGCGTATATAACGCCATAACCTTTCCCATATCCCATATACATATATACATATATGCGTATATAATGCCGTTTGAATCATATTTACATATATATGCGTATATAACGCCGTTTGAATCATATTTCGGTCACTGTGGGCAACATCATCATCATATACCAGCTGATCAGGTGGGGGGGTGCGTATATAACGCCGTAACCTTTTCCCATATCCCATATAAATATATTTACATATATACGCGTATACAACGCCATCTGGTCATGGGTCAATGCACATGAATGCAATGCATGAAAAGTACATCAATAAAATCATTCGGAATGTCATAAGACCACTTTGCCTCTTGAGAAATATCATAAAGTAACATCTTTTCAACTTTCGTATTTTTCTGAGACCCATGAATAGATGATAAAATATTATGACACATGGGAATTAAAGAGCATAGATATTTCTATTACTTCTATGAGTAGAGTCGCTTATGGAGTTTGTGCATTTGCACGTTTCGTTCATATCGTATGGATAATGCCAAAAGAAAGAAGGGATATCCTTAACATACCTGGAGTAAGGAAAACTCCGTATAATACTCTTGGAAAAGATTGCACCGTACTCCTTTAGAATAGCAAAATTTCACGTTACATCTCCGACCATTGTAACTCACATATGCAGTCACTTTGAAATGCGATGTTATATCTACTGATCTCGTACATACACCTAATACTATAACTAGAATTCCTCTGAGGCGTGGAATAAAACAGTTTCGAACGAACTGATTCACACCATTCTTTTTTTTTGAAAACTTTGACACTACTGGACTTCCCAAAATCATGAACAACATACTACCACAAGTTGCCATCTTTTTATAAACACCCAAAAATGCAATAGCTAGATTTCACTTTTCTTAGCAAACAAAAAGACTTTGCTTTCAAAGTAAAGAGATCAATCAAATTCTTAAACAAATTAACCTACTTTCAGAAGGCTTTCAAGAATGCTAAAATGAATACCTATATGCTTGCACGTTAGAAGGCTTTAAAGAATATAAAACTTGTTGTGTACTAATGTGACACCTTTTCACTTAAATGCAAGAGTCATTATAGGTATATCCATGTGGCTGTCACGCTTTGTTTTGGAGATAATTATAAATTTTTATCCACTTATTAGTTAACCGAGTAATGTCTCGTTACCCGGTAATTAACCAATTACCCAAAATTACTTAAAATTCTATTTATTACTAAAATACTTCATATATACTTTATATGTTATACTACCGTGGTGATATGGTATCTTGCATAGTACTAGTCCATAAATGCCAGGTAATTTTAGCTCGGACCGTATTTTATCCCAAAATGCAAAACTTTGACAAAATTCATTTTGTTAGACTTTCTTCCCCTTTCACCTTCATGAATTTACTAATCAGTTGTGAAATAGCATAATCCTTATAATCCCCAAATAATCTTTTTCTTGGACTGATGTCAATTACCTTATGACAATTTAACGTACAACATTATAGGGTGCAACATCGTCGTAATGTAATACTGCGGGACGTGACATCTCACTTCCGGGAACTCATTAATTTATTTATGGGGTATTTTCATGTACGAAAATATAGGGTGCAACAGTTGGATTCTTGTGACTCGGCAGAGACGCTGCACGACAAATTCACAAAGGGAGTCAAATAAGCAGTTGACTAGGGTAAAATGGTGAAAAGACCCAAGAGGAAAATGATAAAGAAGAACTGGAAGAAAGCAAAAATGGCGGAGAATCACTATTAAAGGCTATGTCGTCCAGTGACACTGGAGGAATTCCTGCCAAGTTGGTTACACCCACCCACGAGCTTCCTGTGAATATATCAAGACCTCATGTTGTAAGATAGATGAAGAAGAGACAAAGAAGGAGGATCCATCATTGCTGCCACCTCCCTTGCTTGAAAAACTCATTGGGAATTTTGAAGAAGTGGAAGTTTGTGATGCAAAAATCACATTTACTATTGATGATCTTTTGCTTGGTGAAACACACCATAATCGCCCCCTATTTATGGTTCGCTTTGTGCGAGAATAGAGAATCAGTAGAATCTTGATCGATGATGTGTCAATATTCTCCCAATTCGTACTATCAAAGAGCTTGGCATACCGATGAATGAACTATGTGAAAGTCGTTTGATGATTCAAGGGTCCAATCAAGGGGGCAAAGAGCTATAGAGTCTATCAAATTGGAAATAAATATGGGAGATTTGCATTCGAGTGCATGGATGCACGTGATTGATGCAAAAACCTCATATAATATCTTGTTAGGAAGGCCATGGTTACATGAGAACAAAGTGGTTTCATCTACCTACCATCAGTTCTTGAAATATTGCGAAGGTGGGGTCGAAAAAAAGATAATTGCTGATGATAATCCCTTTACCGAGGCTGAATCATACTTTGCCGATGCAAAATTCTACTTAAAGAATTACGTCTCAAAGGAGGTTAAGGTTGATGATGTGATATTGACCAAAAGTGTTGCAAAGAAGGTTGATGCAACAACTAGCAAGGAAAATATTACAGTTGAGAAAGAGCAGGTGTTTCATGATAGGAACAAGTTGAATGAGGCATCTTCAAGTAAGAAAGTGACTCTTGTTCTTCGCTATGTCCCAAAGGCAAGAAAGGTCGAAGATCCATCTTCTGAACTACAAGGTAAGGTGTTAGGAGACTTGACCTTTCTTATCAAATGAATTGATGCAATTAAGTCATCTACAAAGTTGCTTGAAGGGTTTGTCAAATCATCAAACCACAATTCGCTTCTAAATCTAGCACTTCCTGCAAAGCACACAAATGAGGGCTTTGACCCAAACACCTACAAGTTGTTGGCAAAAGCTGGATATGATCCCAACGAACCATCCAAGTTCGGAAAGCTCCCGCCTAAAGCTTCAAACCCTACTCAAAAGATGATGATGGAGAAAAGGTACCTACTGAAGCAATCACGTGAAGGATTGGGTTACAAACAACCCCCGCCAATCCGTATCTCCATTAAAAGGGCAAGTTGTAACTACATTACTGCTAAAGAAGTGTTTACGATGCTTAATAAGAAGCCTTATATGTTTGATCGACTTACAAAGCCAAAGACCTAAGTCTTTGATAGGTTGGGACCACTGAAGAAGGAAAACAAGCGTCATGGAAGTGATAGAAGGATTGGAGCACCTATCTTTGCTAAAAAGGAGATTTTGACCACACGTTGTCCCAGTCTGATTCCTTTTAGAATGAGGTGAGAGACCAAACTTGTAGTTTCATGTGAAGAGGCCCTCAAAGCAAAGGCTCCTACTATAATACACACTAAAGAACTTGAGGAAGATGAAGAAAGTGTGGGGTCATCATATCATATCACCATTCATGATGAACAAAATGCTTCATCTTATACGTAAGTCGAGGAAAAGTGCCTTGATATTCATGTAGTCATATATCTTTCAATAATGGTGATCCTCAAAAGGATGAAGACGCTAAAGATGCACCACCAGAGCTTGAAGAAGGGGTGAAGACAACGGTTGATGCACTAAAAGAAGTCAATCTCGGAGTAGTTGAAGATCCAAAGCCCACATATATAAGTGCCTCTCTAACTGGTGATGAAGAGAGCAAATATATTGAGCTACTTAAGGAGTTCAAAGACGTATTTGCTTGGAGCTACAAAGAAATGTCAGGTTTAGACCCCAAGGTGGTTGTTCATCATCTTGCTGTCAAACGAAGTGCTCGTCCTGTAAAGCAAGCACAACGTTGCTTCAGACCTGAACTGGTTCCCTTGATTGAAACCAAAGTTAACAAGCTTATTAAGGCCGGTTTTGTTCGTGAAGTTAAATATCCTACATGGATTTCAAGCATCGTCCCTGTAAGAAAGAAGAATGGCCAAATCCGAGTTTGTGTTGACTTTAGGGACCTAAATAATGCTTGTCCTAAGGATGAATTTCCTCTTCCTATCCATGAGCTCATGATTGATGCAATAACTGTATACGAGGCGATGTCTTTCATGGATGGTTCATCTGGATATAATCAAATTCTCATGGCACCGAAGGACGAAGAACTTACTACCTTTCGCACCCCTAAAGGAATATACTGCTACAAGGTAATGCCTTTCGGTTTGAAGAATGTCGGTGCTACATATCAACATGCCATGCAAAAAATATTTTTTATGACATGCTTTATAAAAACGTGGAATGTTATATTGACGACTTGGTGGTAAAGTCAAGGAAGAAGGATGATCACTTGCAAGATTTGAGGATGGTATTTGAACGGCTTTGGAGATACCAACTCAGAATGAACCCGTTGAAGCGCGCTTTTGGAGTTACTTCTAGGAAGTTCCTCGGTTTTATTGTTCGACATCGAGGTATCGAAATTGATCAAGCTAAGGTGGATGCTATCTTGAAAATGCCCGAGCCTAAAGATATTCATGAATTAAAAAGCTTTTAGGGTAAGTTGGCATATCTTAGGAGATTTATTTCGAATCTGGCTGGAAGATGCCAACCATTTACTCGCCTCATGAAGAAAGGGGTTCCTTTTGAATGGGACCAAGCTTGCAGAAATGCTTTTGAAAGCATTAAGTCTTATTTGATGAAATCTCCAATACTGGTAGCCCCCATACCTGGAAAGCCATTAATATTGTACATTTCAGCATAGGAAAGATCAGTAGGAGCGTTTCTCACTCAAACAAACAATGAAGGCAAAGAAAATGTGTTTTATTACTTGAGTAGGATGATGACGCCAAATGAGATCAAGTATTCGCCTATTGAGAAGTTATGTTTGGCACTTGTCTTCTCTATTCAGAAGCTGAAGCATTAATTCCATGCTCACGTTGTGCGACTCGTCTCAAGAGCGAACCCTATCAAGTTTGTCATATCTAAACCAGTCCTAAGTGATCGATTAGCGAGATGGTACCTCCAATTTCAACAATTTGAAATTTTGTATGTTCCTCAAAAGGTAGTAAAAGGACAAGCATTAGCAGACTTCCTAGCTGACCATCCGATTCCAGATGATTGGGAGTTGTCTGATGAATTGCCTGATGAATATGTAATGGTCATAGAAATTCAGCCTCCTTGGAAGATGTATTTTGATAGCGCTGCACATTGTGAAGGGGCTGGCGCTGGAATAGTGTTTATCACTTCTCAAGGAAAAATTTTGCCCTATTCTTTCACTCTGACACAACGGTACTCCAATAATGTTGCTGAATATCAAGCGCTCATACGTGGGCTTGAAATGTCTATAGATATCAAACAGTTGCAATTACAAGTTTTTGGAGATTCCAAATTAGTGATCAAAATGTGGCTTACTTCATCCGAGTCAATATGTTGACATTTTGGCATTCCTCGATATATATTGATAGACAATGGTAAGCCATTTGATAACAAGTTGATGAATAAAATATGTGATCTTTTGGCTTCAAGAAACGCAATTCCTCCATATATTATGCGGCTGCCAATGGACAAGACACTCTGTAACTTGTTGAAAAAAGTTGTTTCTAAGTCTAAGAGAGATTGTCATGAGAGAATGGAAGAAGCTCTTTGGGCATATAGGACCACATATCGCACACCAACGCAAGCGACTCCTTATTCGCTTGTTTATGGAGTTGAAGCAGTCCTTCCACTTGAGCGTCAAATCCCATCATTGTGGCTTTCCATTCAAGAAGGACTCACTAATGAAGAAAATGCTTGGTTATGACTTGAAGAATTGGACGCCTTAGATCTTTCCAAGTGGGTGACCAAGTTCTTGTGGTCAAAAGGCCTATTATTACCTCTCGTCGATCTGGGGGCAAATTCTCTGCTAAGTGGGATGGACCATATATCGTACAAGAGGTATACTCAAGTGGCGCTTACAAGATAGTTGACTCGGAAGGTTTGCGGATTGGCCCCATCAATGGGAAATTCATGAAGAGATACTATCCTTGAAGAAAACAAATACGTTCCTTAACGCACGAGCATAAACTGCATGTTACTCCTGGCCCGCAAGAGTATAAACTGTGCTCAGCCCATAAAAAAAGGGTCTGCTAGGTTAAAAACCTCGAAAGAGGCAGCCTAGGCAAAAGTTAGGACATAAAAAGAACTCACCCATTTCGATCTGCGAAATGACTTGATCCTCTTCACCGAGGTACGTAGGCAGCTTAAAGTTTCATTCTAAGTTCAATCATATGAGTTCAAAAATATAAATTACCCAAAACATTATTCAAATGAGGTATGATGGAATATAATTCACTTGATTGACACTTGAAAATTAGGTGTACATGTATTCTTTTGTTGAACTCTTTGTCTTATCTTAATGGGTCAATAGGGGCAAGCCCTCCATGTCAAATTGAGGTCTTTGATGGAATTATTGTAGTTTCTTTAATAAGAGGCTAAATATTCAAGTTGAAGGCTCCAATTCTAAGCCAAGTTAATTTTGTCAAGTCTATTACATCATCAATTTGAAGTATTCAAGCCCGCTAGGTCTTAAAGTTGCAGTATTCAAGTGTGCCAAGTCATCAAATCCATAAAGTATTAAAAACAAAGAAGCTCACTTGTTATAAACTGCAGAATGACTTGATCCTCTTCACCGAGATTGTTATCTTCAAGACAATTATAGTCTTTAGTAGGCTGCAAAGTTTTCAAGACCGTCATGTCTTTTAGCTGAATTCTTCAAGTTTTCCAAGTCGCCAAGTTGAATTCTTCATATTTTCTATATCATTGATTTGAAGTCTCTGCATGCTAAATCTTCAAGTTGAAGTTGAGTTAAATTCTTCTAGTCCGCTAAGTCTTCAACTATCCAAGTCTGCCACGTCTTCGAGTTGAATTCTTCAAAGTGGCTACTTCAAGTTTAACTCTTATACTTTAACCTTCAAATCGAATCATCAAGTTAAAGTCTTCAAATCTACTAAGTCTTCAAGTCGAAGTCTTCAAATCTGTCAAGTTTTCAAGTAGAAGCCTTAAAGTCTGCCATGTCTTTAAGTTGAAATGTAAAAAAAAGATTCTTTGACTATGAGGTTATCTTTACTAAAGTAGTATCTTTGGAATTGATTTCTTCTTCTACCTGCAAAAAAAAAAAGGAGAAACATATCTGTATAAAGGAGATCATAAAATTACCTGTGAAGATTGAAGTTGAAGAGATATTCTTGGTGGACAGCTTTTTGAAAAAAGATAAATCATGCTTCATATAATCTCTGATTCATATATCTCGAAATGAGGACGAGTTTTCATTCCTTTGCGCTGAAAGGTCAAATCTTTTAGTGGTGAAGTAAAATCTTCAAGTTAGACTGTATAATGGACTTTGCTGGTCTTCGTCTAGGACAAAGTATAGTCTTCAGCTCAGACGGTATAATGGTCTTAGCATCGGACAAAGTAAAGTCTTCAGCTTGGATGGTTGTCTTCGCCTTTGCAAAATAAATCTTTGGCTCATACGGAGTAATGGTCTTTGCCTTAGATAAAAAGTAAAGTCTTTAAGTCAGACGGTGTAATTGTCTTCGCTTCAGACAAAATAAATCTTTAGCCCAGACGGTGTAATGGATGCCTCAGATAAAATGAAGTTAAATCTTCAAACAAGATGAAGTCATTAGCTTAGACGGTGTAATGGTCTTCGCTTCAGACAAAATAAATCTTTGACCCAGACGGTGTAATGGTCTATGCCTCAGATAAAATGAAGTTAAATCTTTAAACAATATGAAGTCATTAGCTTAGACGGTGTAATGGTCTTCGCTTCAGACAAAATAAATCTTTGGCCCAGACGGTATAATGGTCTATGCCTCAGATAAAATGAAGTTAAATCTTCAAACAAGATGAAGCCATTAGCTTAGAAGGTGTAATGGTCTTCGTTTCAGATAAAAGTAAAATCTTTGGCTTAGATGGTGTAATGGTCTTTGCCACAGATAAAAGAAAGTCAAATTTTCAAATAAAGTGAAGTCTTTAGCTTAGACGGTGTAATGGTCTTCGCTTCAGATAAAATAAATCTTTGGCTCAGATGGTGTAATGGTCTTCACCTCAGATAAAAGTAAAATATTTGGCTTAGATGGTGTAATGGTCTATGACTCATATAAAAATAAAATTTTTGACTTAAATAATGTAATGATCTTTGCCACAGATAAAGAAAGTTAAATTTTCAAATAAAATAAATTTTTCGGCCAACATGATGTAATGTTCTTTGCCTCATATAAAATAAAATTTTCAGTTCAAACGATATAATGGTCTTTGTCGTAGCCAAAGAAAGTCAAGTTTTAAATAAAATAAAGTCTTTGCCTCGGACGTTGAAAACTTTCACCTCGTACGAAGTATAGCCTCTGCCTCGTATGAAGTGATGTCTTTGCCAAAAAAGGGAATCAAAAACATTAGAATAAAGAATTAAGGACCATGACCCTCGGAAAAAAATTAGCTCCCATGATATATTTTATCTTGCTTGGCGGGTGGTGCAAGTATTTGGCGATTTATGTGTTGATATACAGCCAAATATAACATGACTTAATTATCCAGAGGATACATCAAGATTAATGCATACGTTTGAGGTCATTGAATATAATAGTCATTATCACTCTAACACATAAATATGAGGATACAATCTCACTGTGATTTCTACCGTCTCAAATAGTTAGAAATTACAGTACTTTGTATGTTGACACTTTAAGATCAGAACATGCAAATTTCTATGGCATTGAAATCTTACATATATATATCCATGGAATGATGATGGTCAACACCAAGCTTTTCAAAAAATTAAATAAAGAGCCTATCTAAAGTGGAAATATACAAAGAGAAACAAGCCAAGCATTCAACAAAGATAATTCTGAGGACAAATGGCATTTCTTTTTCTTATCATAGAGGGAAGCACTAAGTCTTACATGTACCTCTTAGCCGTAATAGAAACAAAAAAGGATCGCCTTCTAAAGAAGAAAAAAGGGACTCTTATGCTCTTTTGAAATTGCACAGTAAAAAACGGTGTTATGCTTCCATATTTATAGAGATGGAAATTGAGTAAGACATAGAGTCCTAGATGGAGATGGATATTTTTATCTGATTCTACTTGATCTCAAATGATAAACATATCAAGGATCCTAATTTGATTAGGAGATAATCTCCCGGATAATATTGAGCAGAAACTCTATCCATAATTCAAATTCTTAGATATGGGTTTACAATCTAGCTCAAATAAAATTTGCAGAAGCATAAACTCACGTGGAATGATGCAAGTATTTCCTATAATCATGGAATTTTGCTATATTAAAAAAAAGGGGGACTCAGATGACTTCTTATTTTTGTTTTAAAAAGGGATGCTAGATAAGGAGGCCATTTTGGAGTATTAAATTTGTGTCAAACACAAATTCTTACGTAATTCCTAAATAAGGCAATGATTGCCTCACGCGCTTGATCAATCAACGTGTAAACAAAACAAAAAAACAAATTACTCGTTACTTCAAGCCTAATCTGCAAAGTTCACGCCACGATAAGCCTTGAAGCAGAGGACATTTGTAAGTATTAAATTTAGTTGGATTTTAAATTACAAATTATTCGAATCATATTCAAGACATTAGTCCAAACAAATATTGTGGCTAGTAAATTGGGTTAATTATTTAAATTCAAAATATAAGTGTTGGGCTAGTATATTTAATTGGACTACAAATTAAATGATAAGCTCACTTCATTAGCCCAAGGTCCAAATGGCTATTAGCCCATCTTAAAGCTCAGGCTCATACCACGTGTCAAGTGATGTGGCAATCCAAGTCAAAAGAACGAGCCAACAAAATCATGTCATGTGTCAAGTGATGTGGCAATCCAAGACAAGTAAATGAGCCAATGAAATCATGACATGTGTCAAGAAATGTGGCAATCCAAGTTAAATAAATGAGCTAATTAAATCATGCCAAGTGTCTGGATGGTACTGGTCAGTTCAAACGGACCAATCAAATCGCAGAACCACATCAACAACTATAAATAGAGGTCTTCGTAAAGCTAGAAGACACCAGAAGTGATAACAAAAGGCAAGCAGAGAGCTCGTGGATCAAACACTGCAAATTTATCTACAAGCTACAAGTTCAAGTACTCAAGCTACAAGTTCAAGAACAAAGTCAAATCAAATACCAAGGCGATCAAGATCAAAGTACTTGTTTGTGATCAAACCCAAATTCAAGTTCAAGAAGGAGATTCAAGACCATGTTCTACAAGCCCTTGAATCAAATCAAAGTCAAGTTCATTAAGATACTTTACATTCTTGAAGAATCAGAGGAATACCATAGATATTATAACACTTTCATTTATTGAAATCAAATACTACATTTGTTACGCAATTTTTCAGTCTTGATTATTTATTTTTCTCTGACGCGAAAATTTGTTGTTACAACCCCTAATTTAAAATCCCATCTTCTTTTGCCCTCAGCCGTCGCCGGAGACCACTGAAAAAAAGAGCCATAACCACCTTCTAAGCTTCACACATATGCACTTTTGCAATGATACCTCCCATAACAAACCATAGACAAAGAACGGAAGACATAAAAAGTAAATTGAAACTTCTCCATTGTTCACCTTTGAGAAAAAACCAGAGAGGTAAACGATAACCCCAGGTCAAATCTCAAAGGACCTTTGTCAAAAAAAATAACTGTATTTTTCTTCGTTTTGGTTCTTAAGATTTATCACACGTTTCCCCAAATTTTTGAGAGAAAAGCATTACTCACAGAGAAGAGTAATATACGTTTTCACAGTATTTTAATCTTTTCTGGAATTGAAAATTTTAAAAATAATACAGAAAAGAGTATTTTATAGATGCTTCTCTTTTAGTAGTAAAAACCTTTTAGGTTAGTTGGATGCTTTAACTCCCCATAGCTTTTTATTTTGTCCCTATTTTTAGGGTTAGGGGTATGAGGAAGAAAAAGAGGAGAAGGAAGGGATGGGTTTGTGGGAACTAGGAGTGGTAAACGGGCGGATCGGGTCGGATATGGTTCAAGTTAAAAACGGGCAATGAAAAAACAGATCAATTATCCGATCCGACCTATATTTAATACGGATAAAAAAAGGTTAATCAGCGGAACCCATATTATCCATGACTTCTTGTATATGTCACTTTTGGGAGAATTCTTAGTCTCCTTAACTTGAGGAACCCCCAATTTGAGGCTTTACAAATGTAAAAATTAGACTCATTGGTTACTCATTGGTTATCTATTTTCTAAATGGATAATATGGTTCTTATCCATATTTGACCCGTTTTTAAAAAGTTCATTATCCAACCCATTTTTTAGTGGATAATATGGGTGGTTAACTATTTTCTTTGAATCATTTTGCCACCACTAGTGGGGACCAATAAATTTTTTTTAAAAAGGAAAGTATATAAACGAGGATTTGGGAAAAAAATTTAAAGGGTTCAAGGTCTTATTTATTTGGTTCACACGCGTAGACCACATAGCAAATATGGTTTGTCTTAAATACACTTTGAAATAAGTTGGGTGTGTAAAAGGTTAATCGTGCTCAGAAAGTGTGTCACATGGATTTGATCCTAAGTTTCGATGGTAAACTATATATATTGTCTATTTTTATATAATAAAGTGCATCTCCTAAGTTGTGTTTCAAAAAAAAAAATGCTTAAGAATAGATATAATAGCCTATGTTATATGAAAGACGATCTTAAAATCAAAATATTGTCGAGATTGTAATTTGAACATACTTAAACAAATTTTTTTTAATAAATCATTTGTTTATATATCTAAAATGGCATATTCAGTTACTAATATTTATTTTATAAACAACTGAGTTTTTTTTTATTCCAATGTTGTGAAGTTAAATCGCGTAAGTTGTGTTTCATAAAAACGCTTATGGAGGGATACAATCCTATGTTATAAGAAAGACAATCTTATAATGGAGAAATATTATTGAAAAATATTTTGGAGATTGTGATCTCAATATACTTAAATAAGTTTCTAAAGGTCCAAATTTTGCCAGTAAACTATACGAAATTGTACATATTTGCCCGTCGCTAAAAAGTGGATTCAATCTTGCCCTTGCCGTTTACGGCTAGTTGGGTCACATATGCCTTTTTTAACAGACCTCACTAATAAAATATTTAGTACCGAATTTTGACACGTGTCATAATATGGTGCATTCCATCTATACCCTGATTTAAATAATAAATTCACTCTTATTTTATTAAACCGACCCGATATTCTATTTTAATAAATCTCTATTTTATTTTATTAACTCACTCTCTCACCTTGATTTCTTCTCTCAATTTCTCCTCAGCCGACCACACTACAAAGCTGGACCTCGGGTTTCCTTTTCAGAGAAAATTCAAAGGTTGTATGCTTTTTCAAGGTATGTTATTTTTTTGTCTTGTTTTTTCTTCTATTTGTGGGTTAGGGTTTGTTTGTTTGTATTTTATATGTGGGGTTAGGGTTTCTTGTCTTATAATAGGGTTGTTGTTTATTGATATCTATATTGTACTTTATCCTACTAAAGAATAAAATAAAGTAAATAATGTGTTGTAATTGATGATTTTGTTGTCTGATTGTGGTCCTGCATTGAAGCCGTTTATTTTTAGTTTTTTTTTACGTGTGTCATGATTATGGCTTTCTATTTACTGTTGTGGACCCTCACTTGTCCATCTTTTTATACCTTTGCATATGATACAAACTGAAGATGATTGCTAAAGTGGACCTGGTATTTCACTATGGAGGTAATTGGGTATTTTCACATGAAATAGTATATGATCAGAAGCATGTGTATACTTTAGCTGGTTATGATTCTTGCCTTGTCAACTATAAAAGTTTGTGTGAAGAATTTATCAAAAATTTAGGATTTAGCTCAGTCGAGCAACTTTTAGTGACTGGACCTTCGGGAGGTACTACCTGGTAACTGATGATGATGGTGTGAGGACTCTTCAGTACTTATTCTCTAAAGAGTTCAATGTCATTAACTTTTTTGTTGTGGATGAGTTTGATGCTATGGTGTTTGCCCAAATATTATTCATCATAAAGAGAATATTTTGTAGACATTGATGCAGCTTCTAAATGTGAAAGTAGTTTGGGTGGTGGTAGTTTTGATGATTCAAAAGGTTCTAAATATGACTATTCAGAACTTAAAGCTATTAGTCTAGAAGAAAAAAGGGCTGTAAATGATAGGTTAGAACATTTTAAGGAGTTGGATTTAGGTATAACATTTAAGGATATTGAAGAAGCTAGAAGAATATTCAACCTCTATGCATTGGCTAGTAGAATAGAGTTGCAGGTGATCAAAAACTGATTCAACTAGGGCTAGCTATAAGTGTGCTACTGGTTGTTCATTTAGATGTTATATCTCACAGGATGGCAATAGTGATAGCTATCAAATGAAGACATGAAAAGATGTCCATACATGTGATCCTTGCTTCAAAAATTCTAGAGCCGATCAGAATACTTTAGCACACCTATTAAAGAGAAAAGTACAATATAATTATCAGTATAGCCTGAAGGAAATGAAAGATGATTTAGAGACTGAGTTTGAATTAAATATGTCAATATCTAAGCTTAAAAGGGCCAAGAATTTGGCACTTAAGAAGTTAGAGGGCAGTTTTATTGATGATTATAAGAAACTTGAGGCCTAGGGCCAAGAACTTAGACAATCTAATCATGGAAAGTAGGGGGAAAGTTTTTTGGAAAGTAAAACCATCTCAGACAAGGGAACCTCCTGATGTTTCCAAGAATGCGGGAAGACCTAGAGAAAAGAGAACCAGGGAATCAGATGAAGTAAGGAAAAGGGTTGAAGAGTGGAGTTACTCAAGAAAGGGAGTTGTGATGACATGTAGCAATTGTTGTGGGAAAAACCACAATGTTAGGGGCTGTTTCAAGGTAAAGAATTCTGATTTGGCTTTTATGATTTGTCACAACTTCGAATAATTTTTTTTGGGTGCCAGGAGAAACTAATGCAGACACTTCAAAATAAAGGAAAAGGAAACACCTAAAAGGTGGTTCAAGTTAGACCTCAGCTCCAGATTTTCCACTTGCATCTGCTGCTTCTAAAGATGAAGGAATGGACTTGGATAGTGAACCTGCAACATAACAGACACAAGAATCCTCTTATGCCGCAAATGGTTTATCACAAGGCTATGGTCCTGTTATTGGTACTGATGAAGATCCACCTCTGAGGCCAATGATTATTGCTGAATCAGAAATAAGACTTGCAGTTAGAAAGCTGCATGTAAGGCCACCAATAGGAACAAGAAGAATTCAATTTTGTGAAGATGCAGATGAAGTGACAATGCCATCAAATTTGCCTTACTCACCAGCTAAGGCAATTTGGAAGGGGAAACCAACTGTCACACTCAAGCAGATTCAAGATGAAGCAAAAAAAAAATTGAAGATGACATCAAATTGTGAAGTTTAGCAAGTTTAGAAACCTTTTTGGGGTAGATGTCTTTTTGTTAAAAACTTACATTATGGATGAAATTCTGGCTGTTGGTTTTTGGTAATTTCAGACCTTTGGGATAGATGCTTTTTAGTTAAGAACTTACATTATGTATAAAATTCTGGCTATTGGTTTTTGGTGAATTCAAACCTTTTCTATTTGACTTGAAATAGTTTTATGCAAATGAATATTGTTAATGTTGTTCTGGTTGTTGTTCTCGCTGTTGGTTTGTAGCTGTTGGATTTTGCTTGACTTGAAATGGTTTCAGTAAGCAAGCATGTGTATGTTTGTGGTTTTATTGTATAGATTCCGAAAGAACTTATATGTATGGAGGGCATATTTGATCAAAATCATTTAGTTGAAGGGCATATTTGATCAGAATCGTTTAGTTGAAGGGCATATTTGATCAGATTGCATTTACACGTTGTTAACAAGTGAACTAGTTTTGTTGAAACTCATTCTAAGTTGTACATTATTAGTTCAAACCATCATTTTTGGTTAAACATTTCATCTAGATTGTTGCAAACTCATTACATAAAGATCAAATCATTACACAAGAAAAAATTACATAAAGTCATTACATTCCATTCATTCGTCACAAAATATGATTACATTCCATCTAATATTCAAAAGCTACATAACTTAATTATGTAATACATAACCAACAATAAACCCAACAAGGATGAACAATAACATAACAAATATATTTTCTCTCTTCTTTGCATATCTCCCATCATTTTCAGTTGAGGAAGGAAGATTATCAAAACAGAAGATGCCTCCAAATCAACAACTATATCCTCCAACAATTTAGTTTCAAGCTGAAACATCAACAACTTTTTCCTTCAAATACATGGTTTCTCTCTAAAAAAATTAGCTTTTTTTTAAGTAATCATTTTCACCAACAAGAGTATCCTTTTCCCTTTTCAATTTGTTGATGACAATAGTGGCTCTTGGATGAAATTTGTCATCATCCCATTCCCAATAGGCGCATGATATTGGCTGCAACATAACAACTAAATTTGGTTAATTCAAACAAAAAACAAAAAACCTATAAACACAAAATTTAAAATTTAAAAGAAAACAATAACTTACATCACGTTTATAGCACTTAAAGAAACGTCTCCCAGGATTTTCAGGCGTCCACGAAGTGAGATGGAGCACAACATTTCCACAGAGACAATTCCTTACACTCCGGTTAGAAGAGCTCAATGTTTGCGGCATTTCACGAACGAAGAAAAGAAATAAAAGACCAAAGTTGTTGGAAATCAAAGACTAAGCCCTAAGTAATGCTGAAATTGGGTCAACGATTTGGGAAAAACCCCTAATGGAGCATCTATGATGAGAGGAGAAATCGGGAGAAGAAAGCTAGGTGAGATAGTGGGTTAATAAAATAAAATTGGAATTTATTAAAAAAGAATAACGGGTCGGGACGGTTTAACAAAGTAAGAGTGATGGGTCCGGTTGGTTTATTATTTAAAATCAAGGTATAGATGTAATGTTCTCCGGATTGTGACACGTGTCAAAATCTGGTACTAAATATTTTATTAGTGAGGTTTTTAAAAATAAGACATATGTGATCCAACTTATACACGGTAAAAGCAGGATTGAGTCCATCTTTTAACAATGGGCGAATGTGTACAATTTCGTACAATTTATTGGCATATCTGGACCTTTTCCGTGCATAAAGTACTTAAGTTTGGTAAACAATTTGAAGGTTGTGAAGTAGAAACAATGAATTGCCAAGGGAAAGATACCGGCACTAGCAGCAAAGTCATCAATACAGTCCTTTAAGCGTTCGAAGAAGACCTGTTTACCGTTATCTTTCAGCTCTTAAACTATACGTATACCAAAAGTTCGGCGAGGGTCATTGTCGCGAATACCAAATTATATCACATATATCAGCACGCTTACTCGAGCTAAATAACCAACCTCCATCACTCGAAAGATACGCTTCAATCATATCTTAGAAGATTTACAAAAACCATGAATCACCAGACACGCACCCTCCTATGTCAATAATATCCAGTAAATGAAGGTCATGCATCAAGGCATTCAGAATGCAAATTAGTAGAAATTCAGCTCCAACCTAATTATAATTCCCTCTAATAATGGGACATTTAAGAGCAACCATATCGAAACGAATAATTATCCTGAATTCTTATTCTTTAAAGCACATTGTAAGTATACAGCAAAAGATGGAAATATGTCAAAGAAAAGGCAAAGGTTTCTTATAAGCAAAGAACCAAAAGTAGACATCTAATGAAAATTCAACAAATGTGATCATCCTCGCGGATGGACAGGAATTATTTTAACGCCTTCACAGAGAAACCACGCAGTTTCAGTGGTGCTTGACCTCAAAAAGCCCATCTGGACCTGCATTCACCAAAGGCCAGAGAGAAAGTATGGTATTAAAACATTGTGTAGCCAGACGGAAGATCTAAATGCAAACACAAAATATGGCAAACATGGATATTACATCCTCAGAGAGATGTATACCACAGAAACTGTATAATAACATGCTATAAGCACTGAATTAATTATTAAAATAATGAGAATACGTGAAATCATGTTTAAATTGAAAACAAGGCCTGTAGCACAGGCAATTCAGAGCTTGGATTGATCAACCAAAACAGGAATAGATATGCAGCAGAACATGACATTCTTGATTTCAGATCACAGTTTCCTATTTGCAACAGATGCAACTAGAAGAAAAATCCAGTCATTTCATTATCTGGGGATGGTGCCAACAATATGTAATTAGTTCAACATATGACATAATCAATTTATGCAATTCCAAAAGGGACTAGGGATCAAGAGAGCAATCACATAGGTAAAATCTTGAAGAGCAAAATGCATATATTGTACCTAGCTTCAAGGGCCAAGCAAATTTTGTCCTACATTTTTGAATTGTTCATATAATGCACTATCTTCTAAAACTTTATGTGAGATTGAGACAAATTCTAGCTTTAATTAGTGTAATTGTAAAAGACTACTTGGAGGCACATGATCCAAATCTTTCTTTAGTTCAGTATTTGCAAATAATTGTTTGACAATCAGTAATTGCAAATTTTGAACTTCACTATTTAAAATTCTGGTGAAATATTGAAAAACATGTTTGAGCATTTCAAGTGAAATATTGATTTTCATTCACAAAACGTCAACTTTTTTTCCAGATGAAATGCATATCCAAACATAACAACATCCAAATACTCTTTCAACTTCAACCAAATATGGTCCAAACGCCAACTTAATTTTTTTAAACCATCACGTTTAAATAAGTTAATCCATAAAGTAAGAGCCCGTAACATGAAATTATCGAGAAGCAAAATGAAAAAATGACTTATGTTACATAATTACCCCATGGAAACTCCTTGTTGCGAATGTGCAGATATGAGTAAGCCTGCGAGCGGAATAAGCAACGGTATAATTGAAGTTGTAATATTAAGTCACACAGGATGAGGGAAATAACATATTACACACTTGAATTCAAAAGCATATGACAATAGAACGGTTTTCCACATTGTCATCGTGAAGTTAACAGATCGAGACACTTTACTCCTGTAACTATCCTTTTAATCTCATCAAGCCACTTCCCTCTGTGCAACCCCAAATAAATCACCAAAACATGCATAACAGGAGTAAACCTTGTCGGGAATAAAAGTTAGATATTTGCTTTTCAGGAGGCCACTTGCAGCAAGTGTCTCTATACTATGACTCAACTGTTCAAAAGTCCCTTCTATAACAGAAATCCCGCAAACCATTTAAATAAGAGAAAAAAATGAAGAAGCTACTCCGCTCATATCAATTTAACTTCTCAACTACTATTTTAATATTTTATTCAACTACGACTTATATAACACAAGTCAAATTGTCACATAACATAGAATTGCTGGAATAACATTCTACCATTTCTTTTCTTTTTTCCTGATAAGTACATTCTACCCTTTCTTTACATTGGATCTATCAACAAATAATGAAAATTTAACAATATGAAATTAAAACCATATTCCCGCATTTTGTCTTTCTTAAAGAAGGCATTCAACCTCCTCTTTAACTGCACCTCCCTACTTACTGTCTCCTACTCCCCCCGCCAACCCTATTGCGCTTTATCCACTATTTTTAGGGCATTGATATCTTGCTTCAAATAGTATTGTTAACTACCTTCTTAAATTATTAGAGTTTCTCAAGCATAGAAGAGGAATAACTGAGAGATTTCAGAATAGAGAGAACTTATGTCATCTTATTCATAGTTGTATATATTTTCGATGAAAACCAACCAAAACCTCCATTATGGATTTATAATGTTCTGTCACAACTCTCTTTTTGAATTAATACAAAAAGAACTTAAATATCTTCCTTGCATTCGTAAGTGTTGGCAATTTTCCAGCTGCTTAAACCTTTTAAGGCTGACGGCTCACTGAATATGTGATATATTTCTACACATTGCACTTATGTGGTGAATTCATTGTTTCTAGGCCATTAAGAGGATTTTTTCCACTACTCGAAGGGAAGAAGTGAAAATCCCTCTGATAACGCCAATATGACTTTCTAATTTTAGCCTAAGGTCGGCACCTAAAATTGAAAGATAGACAGAGGAACATACTGTTGAACACAAAAAGTTCAGATTCCTGACATTAAATAAAGTAAAAGAAAATGCTTACAGGAGGCTCATCAGAGTGAGGGTGACCCTTTGACAGACAAATCGCAGCAAGAATAGAGCAGGAAACTATTCCAACATAAGTAATTTTCTCCCACTTAGAGGCTTCACCTGGCCACATCATATGAAAGATACACATCCAAGTTAATCACTTTAAGCACAACGAATCAAGCAACTAGGACTAATCGCAAACTAGTTAGGATCAGCTATACATATCTTCTATATTAATTATGCTCAGGCCAATTTTATTCCAAGTAACTTGTCTTTTCTACAGAATGTAACTCTAATTCAATTTCACTTTAATTACATTCCAATAAAACATGTAAATATAGCACTTTAAACACAACAAATCAATCAATTGAGCCTCAATCCCAAACTAGTCGGGATAAGCTATAAAAGTCTTCTTTACTAATTCAGCTCAGGCAAATTTTATTCCAACATCTTGCCTTTTTGGCCAAACACTAATTGCTGCTTAGAAGCGCTTTTCAAACTAATTAGTCAAACACAAACTGCTTCTCGCCAAAAGTACTTTTGAGAAAAGCAATTCTGAAAAAAGCACTTCTCAAAAAAAGCAATTTTTGCATCTTTTATGAAATGTAACTCTAAGTCAATTTCACTTAATTACATTCCAATAAAACATGTAAATACAGCATACACGGAGCATAAGATCTAGACAAAGTGAATAAACAATAGCATATGAAAGCGCATCCAGAAAGAAGAAAAAGCTGTATATTGAAAATTAAAGATCGGATTCAATGCAAGTATGAACGAATAAAACCTAATTCAAATTAAAAATGAATGAGACTACATACGGGCCTCTTCCTCAACGGATGAGTGAGAAGAGAAGGTTCTCTTGGAAGCCGGAGTTACACGAGGAGCGCCGCTGCGGAGGGCGGAGCGAATACTAGATCTGAACATCGCCGTCGCCATTTAGGGATTTCTCTTGTTCTCTGTGCTGGTGGATTGAACTTTCCGTCTCTGTGTAGACTACTGCCCTTGCCCTTGTTAAACACCAAATTCGCACACTTTCCGTTCTCGCGCGTGTCAAGATCTTTTAAGGGCCGGGTTTGTAGCCCACTTGGACTGTTGACCAAGTTTAAGGTAGCGTTTGCTTGAGAATTTCCAAAAGAGATTTTTACCTTCATATACAATATTTAAAACTTTATTATCCTCCCTAATCAAGTTTTAATTTAATTATATGGTCATATACAATTTATCAATTATATACAAATTAGTTTTAAATAAGTATTCCTTTATATTAGGAATTGAATAAGGAATTAATTATTTCTTATCCTTGTTCTCTGTCCCATCTCTCTCTCCTGCGTTCTCTCTCTCCGTCTCTTTCCGTCTCTCAATCTCTCATTCTCTGTTCTTTCCCTATTTTTTCTTCCTAAAATGTTCTCTATTTTTTATCCTTTCATGTTGTATATAGTTTAAATGGATTTCAATCGTTTTATTATAAACTTTTAACTTAGCAATTTCATTTCATGTTGCACAATTGGTGTTAAAATTTAAATTGTCAATCAATAAATTTTGAAGGTGTTTGACTCTCCACCATTGACAACCATTAAAAAGCTTTAAAGCTTTGAATTCGAATTTGGGTTTTCAATCATTATTTATTTGGATTGGGTGTTGTTGTAAACAATTGAGAATATTGTTTGGAGTTTATATCTCAATTTTGAGGGTGTTTCGTGAAGATTAGACTTGATAGAAGAATACATGACATACAATTGTGATGACCTGATAGGCCACCTTATGTTTTAGAACCTAATCCTGTGTTTCGAAGCCTCAAATACCTCATTTTAGCGTTTCTCAATTTACGTGTACAGTCCGGGTATTTTTTGGAAAGTTTTTATGTTAAAAATTGATAAAATATAAATTTTTGCTTCAAAAATCCATTTTGAGTTGACTTCGATCAACGTTTTGAGCAAATGGACCCGGATCCATATTTTGACAGTCCCGATGGGTCCGTATCGTTGGACCCAAATCCATTCCCTAGTCCAACACATACCAAAAGGAATCAAAGAATATATTGCTGCCTCAAAACTTGACCAACATCCTATTCTTGCAACACGAGAGGAACAATTTATCACCCTTCAAATCTTACAAGATTTTCCTAGACAATGGAGAGATCATGGTTTTACCCATATCTATTTTAGTGCTATCCGAATCGCTTTTAACATATCACAGAAGAAAAGGTCAACATGTTGTAGCTCGACTTTCTCTTCTAGATACAAGATACTTGGAGTACCAACATGTAAATTTAGGTACTACAGAAGTTACCTTGAATGTTGGGACTGTCTCCATAACTATATTTCCAAATTTAACATTTATGACCCATACTTAACCGAAGCACTAAAAATCCAAGTCCAAATCCAAGGAGCTCCACAAGCAAAAAATTCTATCCAAGCCACTCTTCATCACCAAATGGCATGGCGGGTACAAAAAATCATGCCATGGATCTCTGCCTTCCTAGAGGAGAAAATGCTTTACTCTTGAATATTGATGCTACCAAAGGAAACACCATGTGAACCCAAATACCCAGACAAATTTCCAGAGATGAACTAGTTAAAATTCTTCCTGATTCCTGGATCACAAATTATGAAAAGTTACGGGAACCAAAAGAATCTCTGCAATCTGGTGAGCTAACTTTTACCAAAAGAAATGACAAAATCGTTTCCATAAGCTTTGACCATTCCCATCTCAAAAAATCTAATAAAACTATCCTTTCTTGCCAAATGATCCAACCCAAAGATACAGACCCTGATCCTGAAAGTGAACCCTTATGGGAATATTTTAATGATCCAACCAAAATATTGACACATGACTAGTGTCAATATTTTAATTAAGAAGGAAAAAGAATTTGGTTGTTCAAATGCCCCTTTACGGGACACTGCCCTTGGGATCTTGGTTGCGACTGCCAAGACTGTTTGGAAGACCCAATTGGAAAATATGATGAACACCACCTGCGTCATTGAGAAAGATTTGGCCCTAACGAGACCAAACCAAAATCCAAGAAAAAAGGGAAAACCACTAACAAGCAATTTCGAGCCAAATATAAAAACAAAGATCTTTCAATTGGCTCATTAAGCCGTCCAGGTAAATATGAATTTCTCGTCAGTTACAAACCATAGGAATGGCCAAAATTACCAGAAAAATTCACTCAAAGCTGGGAAGATAGTGAAATCAGACCCAAACCCAAACCACCATCACCTCATACCCTAGAGTCCAAAAAGCCACCTAAACCTAAAACTTTACCAACTCAAAAAAAAACCCAAATTCTACATTACCACATATATTCATGCTAAGCCCTTCAAGCTCCAGTCATATCCAAGATTTTTCTTCGCTTCAACCTTTTGAAAAAGAGGGTATAAGCCATGCTCCTAAAATCCCCAAGAAAAAAATAATGCTACCTACTGGAGAAAAACCTCCCAACAAGTGACATCGAAGCAACAATGAGCTGGCAATCAGAAAATTCCAACTGCCAAAATAAAGTGCTGAACAATATTGGCAACACCATAAAGAACGTGGCCCATACACAAAACAAAATGATGAGCAAAGTGAAAATAATTGAGAAAAAGGTGGAGCAGACATCGTCTCATCATGCAGGACTAATCAAAGCCTTTGAACTAAGGTTGGCAAATTTACTATATGGGATTTATTCGCCAGGAACTTCAATTTTCCAATTCTTCCAACAACAACAAAAGGAGACGATTTTCATCAGAGAAGAAATTCAACTTTTGAAAAATAACCACTTTGAGTCACAAAAGACCCCAGTTTTCCCCTCAAAACCTACCTTCTTCCCTATGTCGCCACAAGCATATTCTCCACCAAAATTGGACTACACCTTTTCTATTTTTCCAACTACCTCACAAAATCCTATTTCTTTACCTAATCCTTAAAAGAAGAACATGATTTTGACATTGCAAAAATGGTTTGGGAAAGAAAAGATGCTCTTGCAGCACAAAAACAAACAAAGAAAAGGCGAGATCATGGTGAAAGTTCAAAAGGGTCCAACTCCGAAAATCTGATGATTTCTTATCAGAAGGCTCCAGACCTCTATGTCTCCCAACCAAGAAACATGTCAGAAGGAGATACCACATGGTCAGAATGCCTAAATTTATCAAATGATGAAACAATGGAAGATAGCTCTCAATTAAATAATGAATCCACTATGAACTCTTCCGAAGATGACGATCCCCCAATATTTGTAAACCAGCCAAAAAGCCAGAAATATCTGAAGTAGATGATGAACAAGAATGCATGACAGATGAACCAATCCCAGAAAGAAGATATGAACCCATTGCGTCAAAACCAGTTGGAACTGGTTTCCACACTTTCACTTTAGATGACGTCAAGGTTTCAAAATGGCCTCAAAGGATCCAAGAATTCTGTACTTGGATGGTGACCAAAAATTTCGTGGAACAAGAAAAGTATATCATCCTGTCAGAACTCACTTCACGGTTCTCAGGAATCCTTAGAGATTAGTGGAACTCAATTGGGATTCAAGATAAAAATACTTTTCTTACTTCCCAGGACTTTGCCTTCAACATCAAAATCCTACATGAAGTTTTCTGTGGAGATACTAGACAAAGACAAGAAAAGATACGAAGACAACTCTTTGAGATGAAGTGTGTGTCATTCGACAGAAATGACATTGACAAGCATTTTCAAAAAATGGCGAAGAAATACTTCGAGATCGGTGGAGACATCAATATGAAGTAAGCCTTTGTCTCTTCCCTTCCAAAGTTGTTGGCAAGACGAACCATGACCATTATTGAAGAAAAGTTTCAGTCTATAACAATCCCACAAGTTGGCTACATTAGGCAAGCTATTTTCGTCGCATTGGATGACATTTGTACGAAGCGTTATGCCCTAAAACAAATTATCCAACACATTCCAATGCGTGACAAAGCATGCCGCAAATCTGATCTGATCACCGGATCAGGATGTTCCTGCCACACATCTAGGCGACGAAGAAGATTTAGGAGGTTTAGATGGCCAAGAATTCCAGACGGGAAATCAAGATCCAGGAGGCGCACAAAATATTTCAGACGAAGAAGGCCATGAAATTTTCACAAAACAACAGATGCTTTATTTGCCACAAAATTGGACATATCACAAGAAATTGTCCTCAATCGAGGAAATCTGTCAAACTCTTGCAAGAAATTGAAAATTACACTAGCATACATCTCGAAAAAGAAGAAGACCTCGAGTCCATATTCTCTATGGATGATGAACCCACTGAAGACACCTTATTCTCTCTTGATATATACGAAGATCATGGTGATGACCACTATCAAATTTTAGAACCAGCAGCTAAAGCCCAGGAAGAGATCAACGCTCTCATAGTCATCCCTCAAGTGGAACTCAAGGTTTATTCATCCAAATGGGATAAACCAACTCGAGTCATTGCTGTCATTGACACTGGAGCTACTTGTTCACTCATGAATCCTGTTGTTCTCCCAGAAGATCAATGAGTGCCGCACTTTAAGGATTTCAACACTGCATCAAATGGAATCTTGACTACCACCGTCATTACAAAGCACCCGGTCACAATTGAGTTATTTCCAGGATTGAAGTACATAACCAAGCTGATAGGGCCCGATGTACCAGGGAAAGATCTTATTGTTGGATTCGACCTTTTTAGACAACAAAAAGATCAACTCTATATCAGGGCTAATGGAATAACCTTTATGAAACAATTTAAACCTTATTCTGAAATTCCAAGGCTATTCCAAATCACCAATGACGAACAAATCAAAGAGATTGAACAAAATCTCATTGAGCATTCATGTGCTGAATCGCACAAGGATTTTATGAAAAAAGAGAAAAGCCCGTTATGAATGAATGAAGAGTTTTTTTATCAAGCTCCCATTCAAGAAGAATGAAAACATCAATCCAACAAAAGCAGTCATTCAGGCATGAATCCAGATAATCTTCAGCTTGAAAGGAAAGAATGCAAAGAACTTTTGGAATTTGATCAAATAGAGCTATCAGACTCGCAATGGGCATGTGAAGTATTTTATGTCAACAAAAACTTGAGCAAACAAGAGGAAAACTCAGGTTAGTCACTAACTACCAACCACTTAACCACTTCCTCCAAGATGATAAATTCCCTATCCCAAATAAACTCACTCTTTTCTCCCACTTAGCCAAGGCCAAATATTTTTTCAAGTTTGATCTTAAATCTAGATTTAGGCAATTGGGAATCCACCATGAAGAAAGAGCCAAAACGGGATTTGCATCCCTGATCATCACTTCCAATGGAAAGTCATGCCCTTCGAATTAAAAACCGCACCTCCCTTATTCCAAAAACCATGATAAAAATATTCCAGCCCATCCTCCATACCTCTTTAGTTTATATTGATGACATCCTGTTATTCAGTGATAGTTGGAGGAACATGTCAACTTGCTTCGTCAATTTGAGGCATTGGTAACACAACATTGGATCATGTTTTCAGTAAAAAGGATGGTTCTTGCTCAAAAGGAGATTGATTTTCTCGGAATGCATTTTGTCCAAGGTGCATACAGTCCAGGACCACATATATGCCAGGAACTACTCTAATTTCCAGATACCAACCTCACAACAAAGCAGATCCAATAGTTCTTGGGTGTAGTAAATTATGTAAGAGATTTCATCCCAAATATCTCTATATACATTTCTCCGCTCACAGAGATGCTCAAGAAAAATTATCCATCATGGGAAAAGAAACAAGATGAACCAGTTAGAAAAAAGAGGAGATATCTAAAAATGTCAAGTTCCTCTACATCCCTTCAGAAGGCAAGAAGATACTACAAACTGATACCATCAATGAATATTGGAGTGTCGTTCTATTTGAAGAAAAATATGGCAAGAGGAAAATATGCGGATATCCCAACGGAAAGTTCAAAGATGTCGGGCAACATTATCACTCCACTTTCAAGGAAATTCTTGCAGTAAAGAATGGAATCAAAAAATTTAATTTTTTCCTTATTCATACATAATTTCTGATAGAGATGGATATGAAGGCCTTCCCAAAGATGATCCAGATAAATGCAAAAATTATTCCCAATCCTCAGATTCTCAGATAGGCTCAATGGTTCTCTCCATACAAGTTTCAAGTCAAGCACCTGAAAGGAAAGGATAATATTATCGTAGATTTTTTGTCTAGACCAGAAGAATTCTCAAAGAGATTTTCTCCAGCGAAGATGATGTCAAAGCAAAAGTTAATCAGCCACATCTTCATGTTTTCAAATGTACCAAGAACAAGTTCATTGAAACCAACGGATCATCCACCGGAGTTGTTCAACCTCATGGATCCCTTTGATCCATCAATTTTAATGGAAATAAGAACTTATTATAAGCTCCAAGTTCTTCGACAACATGAAGGATCCATTCTTAAGCCTTATGGGGTCAATCCAGAATATCCATTCTGCCATATATTCATAGCACAAGCCAAGGATTTCCCAGAGGAACTATTGTGGTTTTTTTGGTACCTATGCCATCAGTATTATATTTTCATGGAATTCAAATGCAACGTCTTCAAGGATTTTGATAATATGAACCAACTCTCAAAGTACTTTTACTATCGTTAAAGCCTAGAAGATATTGGATAAAATGTTCAACGATTTCTACACAACAAAGGTATTCATGTTCCATAGGCCAGTGAAGAATATTAATAGAAAAGTCCAGGCGCAAGCAGGGGCATCATTCTGGTGGAAATTTCTCGTGTCCATTTTATCCATGGAAGAACAATATAGTGAAGCAAAAAGAATTATCTTCCAGCAAAACAGGTGCATCCCGAGAGAGATATGGAAAAAAGATTGGGCAAGCTAGAACTATACCAGCACTCATCCGCACTGGGAAAGGGTACAGGAAGCAACAAAGGAATATCAAACCCCATACGAGGTCATCCGAGAAAAAATCACTCACGCCATCTCCAGATTAGGTTGCGAATTACATCTCTCAATCTAAAGGAGAAAGAACACAGCGAAGAAGGATCGTCAAGTTCCAGACGTTACTACACTTGGTCTTTGAAAAGATGCCTAGAAGACAAACCTAGAAAATCAATGGAAGATAATTATCTAAATCCCTGCTAATCCTACTGTAATCCTACATTACCTACCAAAATACCCTAAAAAATCATCTACCTATGCCAAGACAAATTTCTACATCATTCCACACTATCCGGCCCACTTCCACTTGCTTTCACATTCTTCCACATGCTTCGTCACATGAAATACCCTACTTTCACATACTGTCACATGATCCCGCATATTTTCACATGCTATACCATGTATATTTCACCTCTTTCACATGTTTCAGGAGCTTTTTAGTTGCTTTACCTAAGGTCCTTCACATGCCAAAAGGGACCCACTTGTAGATATGTTTGCCATGTAAGATAGGTTTATTTTATAATATAGGTACCAAAGTATAAGGAACAGAGCAAGAGACTCAAAGAAAACAAACTAAATCATAGATACGAAAGTTTCCCTACAAAGGGGCTGGCTTCAACAACCCATAAGGGACAGCTTGCCAAGCTACACAAACAGTTAATTTGCTTATAGTCGCAAAAGTTTTCCTACAAAGGGGATGTCTTCAACAACGCATAGGGGACGACTTTCCAAGCTACACAACTCAGAAAACTTTTGTACTATAACTAACTTTAGCTGTTATAACTCAGAAAACTTTCGTACTACAATAAGCTAACTTTATTAGAGTATTCTTACTCTATTTTCATACATGGACCGGCCTTTCCATCCATTCGAAAGAAACAAGAGGGAAGTTTAGAAAGAACTCATATGTAATATATCACAAAGATTTACAAAGGTTACAAGATGATCTTACAACTACTACATGACCTCCTTTATATAGGACTAGGAGGTTATTACAAGACAAACTTATATTATAAAATAAATCTATCTTACATGGAAAACCTATCTACAAGTGGGTCCCTTTTGTCATGTGAAGGACCTTAGGCAAAGCAACTCAAAAGCTCATGAAAACATGTGAAAAAGGTGAAATATACACGGTATAGCATGTGAAAGTATGCGGGAGCATGTGACGACATGTGAAAGTAGGGTATTGCATGTCTCGAAGCATGTGGAAATGGGGCCCGGATAGTATGGAAAGATGTGGGAATTTGGCTTGGCATGGGTATATGATTTTTTAGGGTTTTTTGGTAGGTAATGTGGGATCATGGTGAGATTAGCAGGGATTTAGATAATGATTTTTCATTGATCCTCAGGGTTTGTCTTCTAGGCATCTTTTTAAAGATCTTGTGTAGTCATGCCTGGAACTTGATGGTCCTTTTTCGCTGTGTTCTTTCTCCTTTGGATTGAGAGATGTAATTCGCAACCTTAATCTAGAGATGTCGTGAGTGATATTTTTCTTGGATGACTATGTATGGGTTTTGATATTCCTTTGCTGCTTTCCAAACCCTTTCCTAGTGAGGATAAGTGCTAGTATAATTCCAACTTACCCAATCTTTTGGCCATATCTCTCTCCGGATGCACCTGTTTTGCTAGAAGATAATTTTTTGTGCTTCACTATATTCTTCTTCCATGAATAAAATGGACACGGGAAATTTCCACCAGAATGATGCCTCTACTTGCGCCTGGACTTTTCCATTAATAATCTTCACTGGCCTATGGAACATGAATACCTTTATTGTGTAGGAATCATTGAAATATTTTATCCAATATCTTCTAGGCTTGAACCATAGTAAAAGTACTTTAAGAGCTGGTTCAATATTATCAAAATCCTTGAAGACGTTGCATTTGAATTCCATGAACATATAATACTGATGTTATAGGTACTAGAAAAACTATAATAGTTCTTGTAGAAAATCCTTGGCTTGTGCTATGAATATATGGCAGAATGGATAATCTGGATTAACCATATAAGGCTTAAGAATTGATCCTCCATGTTGCCGGAAAACTTGGAGCTCATAATAAGTTCTTCTTTCCATTAAAATTGATGGATCAAAGGGATCCATGATGTGGAACAACTCCGGTGGATGATTCGTTGGCTTTAATGACTTGTTCCTGGTACATTTGAAAACATGAAGATATGGCTGATTAACTTTTGCTTTGACATCATCTTCATTGGGGAAAATCATTTTGAGAATTCTTCCGGTCGAGATAGAAAATCTACGAGAATATTATCCTTTCCTTTTAGGTGTTTGACTTGAAACTTGTACGGAGAGAACCATTGAGCCCATCTGAGAATCTGAGGATTGGGAATAATTTTTGCATTTATCTGGATCATCTTTGGAAGGCCTTCATATCCATCTCTATCAGAAATTCTGTATGAATAAGGAAAAATTGAATTTCTTGATTCCATTTTTACTGCAAGAATTTCCTTGAAAGTGGAGTGATAATGTTGCTCGACTTTTTTAAACTTTCCGCTGGCATATCAACATATTTTTCTCTGGCTATCTTTTTTTTTCAAATAGAACGACACTCTAATATTTATTGCTGACATCAGTTTGCAGTATCTTCTTGCCTTTTGAAGGGATGTAAAGGGACTTGACATTTTTACATATCTCCTTTATTTATCTGACTGCTTCATCTTGTTTCTTTTCCCATGATGGAGCATTTTTCTTGAGCATCTCTATGATTGGAGAAATGTATGTAGAGATATTTGGAATAAAATCTCTTACATAATTTGCTACACCCAAGAACTGTGGATTTGCTTTGTTGTGAGGTCGGTATCTTAAAATTGGAGTAGTTCCTGGCATATATATGGTCCTGGACTATATGCACCTTGGACAAAATGCATTCCGAGAAAATCAATCTTCTTTTGAGCAAGAACCATCCTTTTTGTTTAAAGCATGATCCCATACTGTGTTACCAATGCCTCAAATTGACGAAGCAAGTTGACATGTTCCTCCAATGTATCACTGAATAACAGGATGTCATCAATGCAAACTAAAGAACTATGGAGGATGGGCTGGAATATTTTCATCATGACTTTTTGGAACAAGGAGGGTGTCGTTTTTAATCCGAAGGGCATGACTTTCTATTGGAAGTGATTATCAGGGATACAAAATCCCGTTTTGGCTCTTTCTTCGGGGTGGATTCCTAATTGCCAAAATCTAGATTTAAGATCAAACTTGGAAAAACATTTGGCCTTGGCTAAGTGAGAGAAAAGAGTGAGTTTATTAGGGATAGAGAATTTATCATCTTGGAGGAAGTTGTTAAGTGGCTGGTAGTTAATGGATAACCTGAGTTTTCCTCTTGTTTGCTCAGCTCTTTTGTTGACATAAAATGCTTCGCATGCCCATTGTGAATCTGATGACACTGTTAGATCAAATTCCAAAAGTTCTTCACAATCTTTCTTTGCAAGTTGAAGATGATTTCGATTCATGCCTGAATGACTGAATTTTGTTGGATTGATGTTTTCATTCTTCTTGAAAGGGAGCTTGATAAAAAAACTCTTCATTCATCCATAATGGGCTTATCTCTTTCTTCATAAAATCCTTGTGGGATTCAGCACATGAATGCCAGTGAGATTTTTTTCAATATCTTTGATTTATTTGTCATTGGTCATTTGGAATAGCCTTGGAATTTCAGAATATGGTTTAAACTGCTTCTTAAAGGTTATTCCATTAGCCCTGATATGGAGTTGATCTTTTAGTTGTCTAAAAATATCGCATCCAACAATAAGATCTTTCCTTAGTACATCGGACCCTATCAGCTTGGTTCTGTACTTCAATCCTGGAAAGAACTCAATTGTGACCGGGTGCTTTGTGATGACGGTAGTAGTCAAGATTCCATTTGATGCAGTGTTGAAATCCTTAAAGTGCGGCACCTATTGATCTTTCTGGAGAATAGCAGGATTCATGAGTGAACAAGTAGCTCTAGTGTCAATGAAAGCAATGACTCGACTTGGTTTATCCTATTTGGATGAATAAACCTTGAGTTCCACTTTAGGGATGACTATGAGAGCGTTGATCGCTTATTGGGCCTTTATAACGATCCGGTGGGTCATTTTGAGAGTTATAGCCCCGATCCCCTATTAACTTCTTTCCCTATATCTTTCTTGCTTAAGTGACTTGCCGGGAGGTTTCGTTTTGGTTTTTGGAGTGTTTTGGGACACTTAGTCCCTAAACGGAAGCTTAAGTCTTAGGATTTGGACCGTAGTCGAAACTGTGTGAAGACGACTTTGAAATGGAGTTCCGTCGATTCCATTAGATTTGTTGGGTGATTTTGGGCTTAGGGGCATGTCCGGATTGTGTTTTTGAGGTCTGTAGCTCATTTAGACATGAAATGGTGAAAGTCAAATTTTTGGAGATTTGGACCGGTAGTGGAATTTTTGATATTGGGGTCAGAATTCAATTCCAAAAGTTTGATTAGGTCCATAATGTTGATTATGATTTTTGTGCAAAATTTGGGGTCATTCGGACTTGGTTTGATAGGTTTCGGCATCGATTATAGAAATTTGAAGTTTCAAGTTCTTTAAGTTTGAATTGGAGTGTAATTTGTGAATTTAGCGTTGTTTAATGTGATTTTAGGGCTCGACTAAGTTTGTATGATGTTTTAGGATTGTTTGAAATGTTTGGATGAGGTCCTGTGGGCCTTGGGTATGTTTCTGTTGCTTAACGAATGAAATATTGGACTTAGCATTTCTGAAGTTGTTAGTTTTTGGTGTTTTCGCATCTGCGGTGGGGAGATCGTAGGTGCGGACTCGTACGTGCGGAGTGAAGGGCGCAGATGTAGTGTTTGGAGGCTCGACCAAGGATCACAGGTGCGAGGGAAGTACTGCATTTTTGATGCCCGCAGATGCGCCTAACGAATCACAGGCGCAGAGAAGGACCGTAGAAGCGGACAGTGCTCCGTAGCGCGCGCACACAGGTGCAGCGCCCTTTGCCGTAGATGCGGACCCAACCCTCATAAGTGATTTTTGACCTGCGATGGATTTTCCACAGGTGCGGTTGAAGCTTCGCAGAAGCGAGTTCGCTGGGCAGAAAAGAGAGGATTTCGAGGGTTTTATCCCATTTTCAATTTTGGGACTTGAGAGCTCGGATTAAGGAGATAATTTGAAGGATTTTCAGAGAAAGTTATTGGGTAATGATTCCTAACTCTCTTTTGGTTGTATTCCATTAATCCATTGTTGATTTCATCATGTAATTACGGATTTGAGTTGGTAAATTAGGAAAAAATGGTAGAAACTTCATAGTCTAAAATTTCAAGTTTTGGAAGTCGATTTGGGGTCAGATTTGAGTAATTCTTGTATGGTTAGACTTGTGAGTGAATGAGTATTCATATTTGGTGACTTTTACCGATTCCGAGATGTGGGCTCGGGAATGCTTTTTGGGCGATTTTTCAATTTCTTGCTTTAGGTTTTACTTCATTAGCTAAATTAGCTCCTTGTAGTTATATTTATGTTATGTAATTGATTTTGGCTACATTTGGGCCACTTGGAGCCAGATATTCGCGGGAAAGGCATTGTGACTGATTGATTGAGCTTGATCGAGTTAAGTGGCTTGCCTAACCTTGTATGGGGGAACTCTGTTTATCGTGAAAATGGTAATAACAATTAAATTTGTTGATGAGACTCTAAAAATACATGATCTATTTTTATGATAGTTTGTTAAGCAGTTGTATCTGAGATTTAAAGATGAAATGGAGTTAAAGAGAGAGCTATAATCAAACCGATAGGCTAGCTACTCGGGGCCTGAGGCTTGTCTATTCTGGGCCTTGAGGTCGATCTCAGGGCTTGGATATGAGCTATTGAGAGTAATCGGGGTAGGGATAACAGTTATGGGATAATTGAGGGAGGCTCTTTATGGCCAATGATAAGCAATAAATGAAGAACAAGTATGAAGACAATAAATGAAAGCAACAATATCAAGAGAGTATGTTAGAGGGAAAAGAGAAATTTCTTGTATATTTTTTATGAAGCAGCTGGAGCACTAGAGTCCTTACAAAATGTCAAAGACCCCCTTTATATATGAGGGGAATCCCAACATAGTACAAAAACATTAATTACAAAAATAGGGGGATGGGACAACTAGATGGCACCAGGCTCTGCCAGTACTAGCTGCACGCCTAGGGAACTCCCCATTCCCATCATGACCGCGACCAACATTATCATTAGGTCGGGCGTCAACAAACCTCGAGGGAGGGAACTCGACCACAGTCTTGCAACCTCGAGGTCTCGAGGTGATTTCCTGAAATGCCTTAATGACGAGAAATTGGACCCTCTGATTTCACCGTATACAGATAGTTTCCACGTTTCATAGAACGAAGTAATATGAAACGATTTTGAACCTCCATTCCGAGGACATCATTGCCATGACGTCAGTCTACCAGAGCATTAAATGCCATACCCAAAAAACCGTGTGGGGGTCGCCGTCAAATGGGACTATCGAGAAACTCACGAATCGCTATTGGCTCATCCGTTCCGCTGCTCATGTGGCTCCTATAAATATATCAACCCTTTGATAATCCTTATTTTCCCAACACCTTCCAATTCGCGAATCCAGACCCATCTCCTTTTACATTCTTCCTTCTTACTCTTTTAGAGAAAATTTTACCATCGCAATGGCTAGAATTTCCAGGACAGTTCCTCGGCGGAACGAAGTCGCCTATTCATCTTGGTCGTCTAAGGAGAAAACAAAAGTGATACTCACTATGGGACAATGTACTCCCCCCGATCTTAACATATCGAAAGATTATACCATCTATAAACCCCCTGCTACACCGGGCTGATGCAAACACGTATCCCATTACGTCAGTGTCGTGACCGATATGAGGACGGTAAAAAAGGACTTCCGATGGAAGAAGGTGGTAGAGGTGGAGATTCTTGGCCCGGATAAGAACATAACGGATTACAAAGACGGTTTCCTCTACGTGTATACTTATCCCTTTACTTTGAGTCCGGTTGAGCTTTTTGGATCCCCTCTCCCCGGAGATAGACCCGGTCATTCTCGACTTTTGCGATAAATATCAGGTGACACTTGGTTCAAATCTATCCCTTCTTTTGGAGGATAGTCTTGATGCTCCATTATTTCACCGACCAGGTTGGGGGCGAGACCTTTATCCTGAATCACTTGATCAGGATGTACAGCCCCCGGTTCTATCGAGGCTTGATTAGGCTTTGTCATCGATCCAAGAAGTCATTTTTCTCGAGCACCAACGAGGAGAAAGATCGGGGATGGATGAGCAGGTTCATCCGGGTTAAAACCTCGGACATCATTCCAGCCGGGAGGATACCTTTCCCGGAGAGGTGGAACATGCAGCTTAAGCGTTTTCCCCTTCGGACGTGTTTCGTGACCCTCTTTCCTTTCTTCCAAAAAAGATGACCTCTTTTTGTTCTCTGCAGCTGCCACTTGGTATCCTGAAGCGGTCCCGGATCTGCTGGGGTGGATTGGGCTATTGGATAACAAGTTTCTGTATCTTGCCCGATCTTGGACCGACCTGGCCAAGACATTGTGGTTGGCCAAGAACCATGGTAAAGTTTCTCTTGCCACCTACGTCTTAACCCTACTTTCTTTCATGTACTTTCTTATGCTGATAAGCTGTTGCCGCTATGCTTATGCAGGCCTTGGCGAGAATGTGCTAATGAGACCACTCCTGAAGGTAGGACGGAGGTTTCGAAGCCTGTCGAGGGTAATAAAAGGAAAGGCAAAGAGGTTGCCGACACTTCTGTGACGAAGAAACCTAAGCCACACAGGCCTAGAACCGCCATTGGGACCTCAACTTCTGCTTTCGAGGCAAGCCTCATTGCTGGGGACGAAAATGGGATGAGAATGGATACCGTTTGGAGGAGAGGCCAAGGCCGGACACGGGAGTTCCGCAGATACTCCGACCGGAAGCTGCTGAATTAGGGACGGCTAACTTAGGTCAACCCTGTGCGGCGGAGACCCTCGAGGAGGATGCTATCGTGGTTCCCGGTCCTGTGGCCGGGCATGGTGCAGTTTCTGGTAGGGGGACCATTGTTGCTGGTCCCGAAGGATCTGGACTCGGAGCTATTCAGGAGCAAGAACTGCCCATCGTGGACATTGGTGACATAGGCGATTTCATTTTCGGCTCCCATTTATCATCAAGGGAGCTAAAGGATGCTCAAGATGCGAACGCCGTCAAAGTCGGGGGTCCTATCAAGGGGGGAGGCACGTCTGGCAATATCTTTGACAATGTTAGCGGAAACGTCGACCTTGACGCTCCCGGCTCTATCAACGTGACCGAGAGGTTCATATAGTAGGTGATAGCTGTTTTAAGTATATTCCTTTTAGCCTCGGGCATCTTTCTTCATTCTTCTAACTCTTCTGTTTTGCTGTAGTGCAAGAAGATGTATGATCATGCCCTCTTCAGGCTTAACGAGGAGCTTTCGGGCCGTGAGAAGGAGCTTGACAAGCCGTCCTCAAGACTGCGAGAGTCGGAGGCTCGTTCTGTCCAGAAGGAGAAAGAGTTAGGCGAACTCCGGGTTACTTTTGAGGGAGCACTCCGAGAAAAAAGTGCCCTAGTCAAGCAGGTATTTTGTTATGCATGAGTCACTCCTTCATTCCCATAATTTGATACTGACTGGTTTACTTTTCTTTTTGTAGGTCGAGCAAAACGACTCGCAAATTAGGCGACTGAATATGGAGGTCCTCGGGCTGAGGAAACAAAATGAGGCAGTGACCTCGGAGTTGGCATCGACCCGTGATCTTCTGAAGGATGCTCGAAAGGAGCTAGCTGAGCTGGTTGTAGCCAAGTCCGAGATCGAAAGAAATGTAGCCACTTACCTGAAGGACGCGGCCACAACACATCAAATAGCTCGTGATATATCGATAAAGGTGGAGCAGAAACTGACTCGGGCTGATAGTAGGCTATATAGACGCTATTTACACTCTAAATGTACCATACTTTATTGTTGTTTTAAAGGCTAAATGATAACGAAATACTCTAATTAGTGTTCTTTTGCTTCGCATGGACTAATTCAAGTTAGGAAGATACTATAGAGTGTTTTGGAGTCAATAATATGGAGAAAACACCAATCAAGAAGAACCCAAGCGAAAATAAGCAAGAAAGAGGCAAAGGAGGACTGGGCAAGATGCCACCGCGACCGCGGTTGGACCGCGGTAGGCCAAGAAAGTGAGGCAGAATAGTTGCGTTTCATCGCGGCCGCACTGCGTTCTTCCGCGGTCGCGGTCGACTGTGTAACTGCCCAGAAATTTTGGGACTAAAGTGTAAATCAGGGGAAACTTATGCCAACCCTTTATAAACTCAACAAACTCGCCCAAGCTAAGGAAAAGCTTGTTTTTAGACTGATTTGGAGGAACGAACAAGTGTGAGAAGAGCAATCAACCATTAGAGTTTTTCAATCTTCTCTTTGTTATTTCAATTGCACATTATGAATACTTTTGTATTTTTATCTTGCTTTGCTATGAGTAGCTAATTCCTTAGTCTAGGGTTTTGATGGAACCTGTTGAGGATGAACTTCTTGTTATATTAATATAGTTGCCTAGTTTAATCTCTATTTGTTCAACTACGTTTTTGTTGTAGTTAATTAATAGGATCCTTAATTTGCTGTGCCTATTTAGTATGTATTACTCGGGAGAGAGTGCATATTTAGGTAATTGTTGAACATCACCACTCCCAAAGTATATGAGGGATCAATAACCGAGGGTTTAAAGGTGGGATTAGGGATAACAAAGCCTTAGGTGTGATCTAAAGTGAGATGAAATCAAGGCCAACTAGCGTAACTCGAGAGAGTGCATCTAGTAAATTGTTGTAATCACTCGGGAGAGATTTACGGTAGTAAAAGTGCTCATGATCGATAGAGATAATTAGTCAAATCTTTATGAAACATAACAGGAAGAGATTTCATTAATAGGGGAAATCACAGCCTTAGATCCTTCTCTTAATTATTTACAACTTAATCATAGTTAGTCTTTAGTTACTTAATTGCAGTCAGTTATAGTTAGTAGAAATATCCTTAATTGTTATTCAAAACGTTTGGAAGTGATTCCCTAGAATTTAGTGAGTTTAACAAGAGTAATTGATAGGTTAATTCCTTGTGGGTTCGACTCTGGGCTAAATACTCAGATTATATTTGCAACGTCCACTTAGTCCTTTTAATAAGGCATAGTTGGGCGTGATCAAATTTTGGCGTCGTTGCCAAAGAATTAACGATGTTATCAATTACAGTTGAAAGAAATACAAAAATTCTTAGTGTAGTCAGTTTTCTCTATATCCAGTCTATACATTGAAATTTTAACGTCTGTTGACTTGGTTGTATAGGTGCATGCCTAGAAATTCATCGAGAACCGGTGAAGTATTTGAAGCATTATTAGATCCTGAGAAAGTTTTGAAGGCCTTGAATCGGGCCAACTAGAAAAACAAACAACAACAAACAACTGAAAATTCGAACCAGACATGGGGGATAACGTGGTAGACCCAGCTCTGCTATTAGCTCCAGTGGCACCTCTTGTGCCAGAGGCTGCTCTATATGACTGGGCACAACCCACATTAGAGAACTTGGCCACAACGATTTTAGTCCCGCAGATACATGCTGAATAGTTTCAAATCACGAACAACATGCTGCACTTGTTGCAAAACAAGAGACTATTTTCGGGGTCACAAATCGAAGATCCTCAATAGCACTTGAAGAATTTCCTGTCAATCTGCAAAACTCAAAGGCAACCCAATGTAACTCAAGAAGCAATAAATTTGTTGTTGTTGTTGTTTCCATTCTCAGTAACAGGAGCTGCCCAGACCTGGCTAAACTTACTCCCCATTAATTCCATAACGACATGGGAGGAGTTAGCCAAGCAATTTGTGAACAAGTTTCATCCACCCAACAAGACTGCTCAACAAATTGATGAAATTTTGAGTTTCAAACAAAAACCAATGGAGACAATGCAAGAAACATGAGAACGATTCAAAGGGATGTTGGTTATATGTCCGCACCACGGTATTCCAGATCAGATGTTGGGGCAGCGGTTTTACATGGGTTTGGAAGATGGTGTGAAGGATAATGTTGATGCTTCAGCTGGTGGAGCATTTTTGAGAAAAACATGGATAGAAAGCCAGAGTTTTCTTGACAAGATGGCACAGAATTTGGGGTGGACAACCAGGAATGCACCGATCACTCCAGTGGATCACTCAGTGCCCTTAGATCCATCCAACACTTTTGCTGAAAACATGGCCACATTAATGACACATATGAGTATACTCACCAAAAAGGTGGAAGAGTCAGGGCAGAAGCAACAGGTACACATTGTAGATACTACCAATGGGGGCTTATGCACATCTTGCATTAGTCAGCCAATTGGTAACCAGTGGAATGCAGAAAGTGATCATTATCACTACCTTGAGGACATGAATTATGTGTCTAACTATGGAGGCCAGAGATAGGGTGGTCAAAATTGGGGCCAACAAAATCAGCAGTATACGCCAGTCCAGTCACAGCTCAACAATAGAAACATGGGAGGTATGAGACCTCACAATAATATGGCCCCTTACCAAAGGCCACAGGGATATAATAATCAAAATCAGCAGCAAGGTTATCATCCTCCTCAGCAACAGCATGGTGGAAGATAGGAAGATGGGTTTTCTAGACTCGAGGCAATGATGCAATAGATTATTGGGTCAAATGCAAAAATGAGTGAAAAAGTAGACGCACATGAGTCAGCTATTAAGAATATTGAAGTGTAGATGGGCCAGATTTCGATGTTATTGAATAATCGTCCTCTTGGGACATTACCTACAGACACACATGTAAATCCAAAAGATCAAGGCCCAAAGTAGCTGATGGCAGTGAGTCTACGTAATGACAGAGACTTAGACTTGAAGCAAGATAGGGCTCGAGAAGGCAAACAAGCTGAGACACTTATACCCGTGCCCATTGAGCTAGATGAGTCAACGAAACTGACAGAGGTGACAGTACAACCTGCCCAGGAAGAACATAACACACAGATTGAGGCTGAGAAAGTAGCTGAGACAGCCTAGGAACCAGTAGTTGAGGTGGTAGCTAACAAAGAAAATAACCAAATCATTAGGAAGAAGAGACCCCCCGCACCATTCCCACAGAGGCTGGCTAGTACCAAAAAGAAGAATAATACAAGAAATTCTTGGAGATGCTGAAACAAATCTAGGTAAATATTCTATTGATTGATGCTTTGAAGGAGATACCTGGTTATGCAAAAGTGATGAAGGACTTGATGTCCCGAAAATTCGATTTCCTAGACTTGGCCATAGTGACTCTTACTCAGACCTGTAGTGTGGTGGTGACTAGACCAATTGCTGAGAAGCTGTCTGACCCAGTGAGTTTCATAATTCCCTGCACTATTGGTAACTTTGCTTTCGCCAAAGCACTTTGTGATTTGGGGGCTAGCATAAATCTTATGCCCCTGGCGATCTATAAGAGGTTGGGGATTGGAAGAGTTAGACCCACTTCTATGTTGTTGCAGCTGGCGGACAGGACCGTGAAAAAACCCTCTGGTATCTTGGATGATGTGTTGATTCAGGTAGGGAAATTTGTGTTCCCTGCAGATTTTGTGATTCTAGATTGAAAGGTGGATGAAAAAATTCCAATAATATTGGGAAGGCTATTCTTGGCCACTAGGAGAGCTCTCATTGATTGTAAAACTGGGGAGCTCAAGATGAGGTTGAACGATGAGGAGATAACATTCAATGTGCAGAAATCTATGAGGCAACCGAGTGAATTCGCCAATTGCTCTCTTATTGATGCCGTGGATGTAATCGTAGAAGCTGATGATGAAATGTTGACTATTGAGGACCCTCTTGTTGCATGTCTGGTAAATTTAGATGAGGTGAATGGGGAAGAACTGGCAGAATGGGTGTTGGCTTTAGAGGGCAGAGGGTTTTGGGATAGAACTCTTGAATTTGAGCTCCTGCACTTAGAAAACAGAGAAAATCCTCCAGCCAAGCCATCCATAGAAGAACCACCAATGTTGGAATTGAAGCCACTGCCCGCCCATCTCAGGTATGCGTTCCTAGGACCTAACTGCACATTACCTGTTATTATCTCATCTAGTTTGTTAGATGTGCATGCACAACAACTTTTGCAGGTACTCAAGGAGTGCAAGACTGCCATTAGGTGGACCATGGCAGACATTAAGAGGATCAACCCGGCATATTGTATGCATATAATTTGGCTGGAAGAGGGACACAAACCTTCCAGGGAGCACCAAAGAAGGCTGAACCCCAACATGAAGGAAGTGGTAAAGAAAGAAGTGATTAAGTGGTTGGATGCAGGAATCATTTTCCCAATCTCTGACAGCAACTGGGTTAGCCCGGTGCAATGTGTTCCTAAGAAGGGTGGCATGACGGTGATAAAAAATGGTAACAATGAGCTGATCTCTACAAGAACTATCATAGATTGAAGAATTTGCATGGACTACAGAAAATTAAATCTGGCCACCCGAAAAGACCACTTCCCACTTCCCTTCAGTGATCAGATGCTAGACAGATTGCCAGGGAGGTCTCACTTCTATTTTCTGGATGGGTACTCAGGGTACAATCAAATCTCCATTGCACTAGAGGACAGAGAGAAGACCTCCTTCACTTTCCCATATGACATTTATGCTTTTCGGAGGATGCCCTTTGGCCTATGCAATGCACCCGCCACATTCCAAAGGTGCATGATGCCCATATTCACTAACATGGTCGAAGACATAATAGATGTATTCATGGATGATTTCTTAGTGGTGGGAAACTCATTCAACGAGTGCCTTATAAATCTAACCCGTGTGCTGAAAAGATATATTGAAACTAACCTGGTACTTAATTGGGAGAAGTGCCATTTCATGGTACAATATGGCATAGTCTTGGGACACCAGGTATCAAGCAAGGGAATCGAAGTGGACCGTGCTAAAGTTGACATGATAGCAAAGTTGCCACCTCCCACTTCAGTAAAGGCAATCAGGAGTTTCCTCGGGCATGCCAGTTTCTACCGGAGATTCATAAGAGACTTCTCAAAAATTGCCAACCCTCTCTGTAAGTTGTTAGAAAAAGATCACCCCTTCTTGTTTTTTGATGATTGTAGGGTAGCATTCGAGGAGTTGAAAAAGAGGCTAGTCATAACACCCATCATTGTTGCCCCCGACTAGGAGCAACCATTCAAACTTATGTGTGATACCAGTGACTATATAGTGGGGGCAGTGCTGGGACAGAGGAAAGACAAGCTAATGCACTCAATCTACAATGCCAGTAGAACGCTGAGTGGAGCCCAGCTGAACTATACTGTGACTGAAAAGGAGATGCTGGTTGTGGTGTTTGCATTCTACAAATTTAGATCATACCTGATTGGCTCTAAGGTAATTGTATATACTGATCATGCAGCTCTCAGGTACTTGATTGAGAAGAAGGAGTCTAAATCGCGCCTGATTCATTGGGTGTTATTACCGCAAGAGTTTGACCCCGAAATTCGTGACCGTAAGGGCACAAAAAACCAAGTCGCTGATCATCTATCAAGACTTGAGGGAGCTGAAAACTCAGTTGAGGTTGAGGATATTCTGGAAACCTTTCTAGACGAGCAGCAGCTCGCTACAAACCTTGAGGAAGTGCCATGGTATGCAGACTTTGCAAATTACCTGGCAAGCAGTATAGTTCCCTATGACCTTTCTCTATACAAAAGAAAAAGTTTTATCGTGACTGCCGCATGTATTATTGGGATGAACCTTACCTGTTTCGAATATGTGTTGACAATATGATCCGGAGGTGTGTTCCTGAGATAGAACAATATTTTGTTTTGCAGGCATGTCACGCAACAACGTATGGAGGGCATTTTGGAGGAGTTAGGAAGGCCGCAAAAGTGCTAGAGGCCGGTTTCTTCTGGCCAATAATGTTTAAGGATGCACATCAATGGGTGAAGGGCTGTAATGAATGTCAGTAAACCGGGAACATTTCCCGTCGCCATGAGATGCCCATGAACCCAATTCAAGAGGTTGAAGTGTTCGATGTTTGGGGGATTGGCTTCATGGGCCCCTTCGTCAGCTCCTTTGGCAATAAGTACATACTTGTTGCTGTAGATTACATGTCCAAATGGGTAGAAGCTGCAACATTTCCCACTAATGATGCAAGAGTGGTGGTGGGATTTTTGAAGAAGAATATATTCACCCATTTTGGGACCCCGAGAGCTATTATCAGTGACGGAGGCACTCACTTCTGCAATCGAGCGTTCGAGAAGTTGCTAGCGAAGTATGATGTGCGCCACAAGGTGGCAACTCCATATCATCCTCAGACCAATGGACAGGTTGAAGTGTCAAACAGAGAGATAAAAAGTGTGCTAACCAAGACTGTGAACGCCATAAGAACTGATTGGGCGAAAAAGCTAAATGATGCACTCTGGGCCTATAGAACTGCTTTTAAAACACCGATTGGTGTCACCATATAAGTTGGTGTTTGGAAAGGCCTGCCACTTGCTAGTGGAACTTGAACATAGAGCTTGGTGGGCACTGAAACAGCTGAATCTAGACATCGAGGCTGCGGGCACAACGAGAATCACAGAATTGCATGAGCTTGACGAGTTCAGATATCTTGCTTTTGAGAGCACAAGGTTGTACAAGGAAAAAATGAAGAGGTTGCACGACAAGAATATTGTGGAGCGAAATTTGAATCCCAGGGACATGGTACTGCTCTATAACTCAAGATTAAGGCTATTTCCGGGTAAGCTTAAGTCACGATGGTCTGGACCATTTCGAGTGGTCGAAGTATTCCCTTCAAGGGCTGTAGAGATTGCATCAGAGAAAGACTCTCATACATTTAGAGTCAGTGGGTAGAGATTGAAACTATATGCGGGCATGAATGAACCAAAGGAAGTGACAGAGATCCACCTGACTGAACCTCAGAGGTCGAGCGAACCTTAAATGCGCTTATCTACGTCGTGCCGCGACGTTAAACCAGGCGCTGCGTGGGAGGCAACCCATGAATATTGTTGTTTTTCTTTTCTTTTGTAACTTCCTTATAAAAAAATAAAAAAAATTCCTCGTGACTGCGACCACGGTAAATGAAGAGTATTCTGTCTCAGGATTGCGTCATCCACCGCGAGCGTGGTGGGACTGCGGCAAAACGCAAATATTTTGTCTCTTGTTCATTCAATCACTGTAGCCGCGGTGGGACCGCGGTCGACCATGGTGATTCGCGCTTTTTCGGTCGCCCAGGTAAGTTATATTTAATTTTTTTATTTTCTTTTCTTTTCTAAATTCCCCCCCCCCCCTTAATAAACCTAAAACACCCGCCCCCTTAATTTTCCCCATCTCCTCTCTCTCTAAAACCTAAATCAACGCCCCTTCCCCTTTCTTCTTCTTGTTCTTCTTCTTCTTCTTCTTCTTCTTCTTCTTCTTCATCTCTCTCATAATTCCACACACACACATCACCCACTTTACCCTCTCTCTTCCACAACCTCCATTCCTCTCACCCTCTACTCGAACTAGGTATGGCAAGCTTCTTTCTCTCTTCTCTTGTATTATTTTTTTTAGTATTTTGCAAGTTCAATGCCTTAATTGTATAGTATTTATAGTAGATTTTTTCTTTTGATTTTCTTTTCTGCTTTGTAGTGGGTTATGTGCACAATGTTGTAGAGAAGTGTGTGCACAATGTTGTAGAGAAGTGTGTGACTTGGTGTGTAAAACTAATTGTGGTGGGGTGGAATGGTGAAGTAAGAATAGTTGATTTGGGGGATGAATTGAAATTTCCATGGGGCTAGGTGTGTTAGGATAGAACCTTACTCACAAGGTGTTTGTGAAATTGCCCCAATGAAGTTGTAATGGCTAATGTGACCACGGTAGTGGTGAAGTCTGAGTGACTACCCAGGGTTCACACAACTCAAACCCTCACTAATAGGAGGCTCTGTTTTTGGCAGCATCAATCCAGGAAGAGACGTACCACATGGTCCTCCGCTAGTGGACCGGGCCGTTCTTCTAGGGCTCGAGGTCAAGCTAGTACGGAACAGTTTGACTACGCTAGGTTTGTTTCCAAACCAGCTGAGGACAGGTATAATGCCAAGGCATCCAAGAAATTGTTAACTAAAGTACATATTGACAGGCAAGCCTTGCAAGTGGAATGCCCAAATATCTTTGTAGAGTTGAAGAGGTGTCAGCTGGACATCTTCTTTGATGAACCGGAGGAGGCGAATGTATTGATGGTTAGGGAGTTCTACGCTAACTGCCCGGAGCATAAAAATGGGGTGGTCACAGTATGAAACACTCGGGTAAATGCATCCCTTGAGGCCATCTTCCGAGTGTACCGGCTGCCAATATTCACTGGGGATAGAGATACTTACATTGCTTAGCATCGCACAACTATCTGGTGGGCGTCGATTCTTGAAGCAATATGTGTGCCTAACAGAGAGCATATATGGATAAAGCACCAGATCATATTAAACTCACAGTCTCTCAATTGGGAGGCTAAGTGCTGGCTCAAAATTATCAACAGCCATTTGCTACCCTCCAGCAACACTACTGATGTCAATGGGCCACGAGCAGTAGCTATCTAATGTTTTATGACCCACCAAGATTTTGATGTCGCCAAGATCCTTCATGATAAGATGTTCATTCGCTCCCCAGAAGTACTCAAAGGGTTTTACTTCCCCTCTCTGGTTACCAAGCTGTGCCGTGCTGCACGAGTTCCTAAAACTCCCAGGGTAGATGGGAAATTTCCATTGAAAGCCCCATTCCGGGGTAGCAAAATCACAGTTGGGAGAGAGTCGGTAGTGATGGTTAATGATGATGATGAGTCTGATGAGGATGCTGCTACCCCACCACCGTCGTGAGATGATGAAGCAGGCCCATCACAAGCCCGCCAAAGTACCCGCATGACAGCCCTGGAGCAAGATATGGCTGGCCTCCGCACTTCGGTCACTGACCTGGGCACTAGAGTTGACAATTTGACTACTCAACATGCCAAGTCAGAGAAAAGATCATGGGCTGGCTTCGGGCACTAGGACGAGCATGTCACCTCTATCCTAGCACCGTATCTGATCAGGATTGAGCATTAAGGAAGTCCCCTTACCTTACTCTGCTTTATATTCGTTGACATGTGAACATGCCAAAGCTTTAAGTGTGGGGTGGGGGATGGTTGTTGTTGTAAAATTGTATAACTTTGTATGGTATTTTTTTTGTTTGTTTGGTATTGTTGGTTTATGTTAGTTAACTTCGACTTGTCCCGAAGACGAACACCTCTCGACAGGTCTCTTGAGGGATATAAGTCGAACAAAAAAAGAAAAAAAAAGATTTTCGTTTGATTAGGTAGTGTATCAACTCCCCCTTGGTTTTTTTAAACCACGGTTCTTTTTCAAGGGTTTCTATTTGAACCGGGTGTAGTTAGTTTTTCTTTTTTGGTTTAGGAAGTCTTGGGCGAAAAGCAAAAATAGAAATAGGGACCCTTAACTCTATGGTACCTTGAATAAAGACTGCTTTAGTGTGACACTTAGGCTCTTTAGTTGACTCAAAGAAGGCCTTAAATTGTGTGTTCCTGAATGGCTCAAGTACTTAGAACAAAGTGTCTGATGATCCTAACTGAATTGAGTCATGTGCCGTGTGTGAGTGAGGTTTTCTGTATTTTGTGTTAACATTCAATGCCTAGAACTTGCCCTGTGTGTGTGCAAAGCGAAATGGTAGCCCTGTTTGGTTTGGAAAGTGATATAGGCATTTCCTTACTTAACCCTTCTATGTATGCTTGTTCCCACCTAACTGTGTATACCCTAGTCAACCCCGTTGAGCCTGTAAGCCTATTTTTCTTGGCAACCACATTACAAGACTAACCCGACTTTAAATAGCCTATCTTGTAGAACCCTATCACCTCTTAGAAGCACTCAAAGTGTAACGGATATGGAAAAATATAAGTGTGGGGTAGTTGGTTGGGCTGTTAAGTGGAATTAAGGGGACAAAAAGAAAAAAAAAGTGCACTGGTGGATAAACAATATTAGAGGCCACCAGAGGAAAAAAAAAGAAAAGAGAAGCCTCAAAGTGGTGGCAGCTATTAAAAGAAAGGTGTGCTTAAGAAAAAAAATAAGAGGTTAACACAATAATGTAATAGGGGAAGGAAGGTGTGATAAAGTGAAGAGCTTAAACGTACACAATGTAGTGGAGTGCTTAGGGAGGTATAGTCACTATACCCAGATGTATCATACCCGTCCCGTAACCAAGATTACAACCAAATTAAGTCCTATTTGATTCTAGACCGAATGAGCTCGATTAGTCGAGTATTACACTACGAGCTAGCCTATGGTGTGTTGTTTGTGGAATAAGAATTTGTTCTGAGGGTGAGTGAAATATTGGATTCGAATTCTCAATGTGTGGTTTTTAAACGATATAAGTCTCTTTTGTAGTAAGTAGGCACATGATTTATGAAAGGAAGGTAAGTCTGGACCTCTGACTGAGAGTAAGAGAGTTGTTTAGGGGCATTGCGTGGCTAGGAAGGAGTCCTCTCTTGAGGCAAGAAAGTTGCACTGAAGTAGTCTATCCATGTGAATCCAAGCGAAAATAAGCAAGAAAGAGGCAAAGGAGGACTGGGCAAGATGCCACCGCGACCGCGGCTGGACCGCGGTAGGCCAAGAAAGTGAGGCAGAATAGTTGCGTTTCATCGCGGTCGTGCCGCGGCCGCGGTCGATTGTGTAACTACCCAGAAATTTTGGGACTAAAGTGCAAATCGGGGGAAACTTATCCCAACCCTTTATAAACTCAACAAACTCGCCCAATCTAAGGAAAAGCTTGTTTTTAGACTGATTTGGAGGCAAGAACAAGTGTGAGAAGAGCAATCAACCATTAGAGTTTTTCAATGTTCTCTTTGTTATTTCAATTGCACATTATGAATACTTTTGTAGTTTTATCTTGCTTTGCTATGAGTAGCTAATTCCGTAGTCTAGGATTTTGATAGAACCTGTTGAGGATGAACTTCTTGTTATATTAATATAGTTTGCCCAGTTTAATCTCTATTTGTTCAACTACATTTTTGTTGTAGTTAATTGATAGGATCCTCAATTAGTTGTGCCTATTTAGTATGTATTACTCGGGAGAGAGTGCATATTTAGGTAATTATTGAACATCACCACTCCCAAAGTATATGAGGGATCAATAACCGAGAGTTTAAAGGCGGGATTAGGGAAAACGAAGCCTTGGGTATGATCTAAAGTGAGATGAAATCAAGGCCAACTAGCATAACTCGGGAGAGTGCGTCTAGTAAATTTTCATAATTACTCGGGAGAGATTTACGGTAGTAAGAGTGCTCATGATGGATAGAGATGATTAGTCAAATCTGTATGAAATATAACAGGAAGGGATTCCATCAATAAGGGAAATCACAACCTTAGATCCTTCTCTTAATTGTTTACAACTTAATCATAGTTAGTCTTTAGTTACTTAATTGCAATCAGTTCTAGTTAGTAGAAATATCCTCAATTGTTATTCAAAACGTTTGGGAAGTGATTCCGTAAAATTTAGTAAGTCTAACAAGAGTAATTGATAGGAAATGTCGCTACTTACCTGAAGGGCGCAGCCACAGTGAATCAAATAGCCCATGACATATCGATAAAGGCCGAGCAAAAACTGGCTCGGGCCATCGAACATTCTAGGGCAGAGGCAAGGAGGAAAACCATGGAGGAGATCGAGGCCGGAGGCGTCGATCTATCAGTTGGAATTGAGGAGGCCCGGGGGCTGGAGATAAAGTTGGCACTTTTGATCGTCCCAGAGATGGTTCGGAGGATAGTGGCGATGAAGAGTATGCCTCGTGTCGCTTTTGCCTTTTCCCCTTTTTCTTTTTGTGCATGTACTCCCGGGGGAGTGAGTCTTGTAAAGACGTCCCTTGTAAATATATTTTTGGTAATGAAAAGAAAGGGTTTTTCTTCTCTCTGTCTTTTTGTTCGTTTTACCTTGCTGCTCGAGTGGGGTTAACCTTTGACTCTTGGTGTTAGCTTTTTGAAAACCGTATTCGGAGCGACCGGGACCCCTAAATCGGGTCCTGTTCCGAAGTTTGATCAGCAGCTTCTTTAGGGCCGGTGCTAGTAATAGCGAAGAGCCCTCGAAGCCTCATTGCTTCTCGAATATCGTGGGATGGTAGCATTCGAGCAATCTGTTGAAGGGACCCCGGGGTGGTCCTGTTAGTACATTTCCCTAGAAAAAAGGTGATGTCAATGCGGCTAGAATTAATTGGCCCTCTGGGTAGGCGAGCAACCGCTGCCTTGCCCCAATATATTCATTCATTTGCCTCTCAATTGGAGATTCCGCTGCTTTGAGTAACCATAGGACCTAGCGCTCTGTTCTGGTTCTCCCGTTGTTCCTACTCAAAATCTTTGCTCAAATTCATATTCCGCCTCCTCATTTCATCATAGACGTGACTGATACATTGACATCTACCCACCAAGGAGAAGGAAGTTCTGCTTACGTTCCGCATTCGGTTGGTAGTACACCGCCGGTGCCCGGTGAGCGGGCCTCGAGGTGCCTTTCCTCGAGAAAAGACATAATGTTGGGGAGACCCCCTACTGTTCCAGGACATCGGGAGCATGCGTCGAGGTTTATCTTATCAGTGGGAGAGGAAAATCTCGAGATGATCAGAAAAGATTGTGGATGGGGGGAAGGCGTGGTATTGCAAGTGCCTTCTTTCGAGGAGAGCATTATGACCTATGTCAAGGGATTTTTGAGCGTGTACACTTATACTTTTGCATCGGGTCCCCCCGACCAGGTCGTACTTGAGTTCTGTAGGAGATATCGGGTTACCTTGGTGCAAGCTCACCCATTCTTTAGGAAGATAGTGCAGACGATAAGATATTTTGCCAATAAGGTCGGGATTGAGTTTACCCTCAGTCATCTCGTGAGATTATATCGGCCACTGCGCTATTGAGGTTTGATTATTCTGCAACATCGATCTACCCGGGCTCCTGTCGTTAACATCGTAGAGGATGAGGATCGTGGATGGATGAACCGGTTCATTCGAGCTCGAACGATCGATATCATTCCTGGAGAGTTTCTGCCCTTTCCTGAGAAATGGAACTTCACGCGTAAGTGCCGCACTTGTTTTTTTCATTGTTTTGACTGGAGGCGGGCTCCATAATGACATTTTTCTATTTCGTTTCTGTAGCGACTCCCTGGTTGCCGAACGAGGTCCCTGATTTGGCCGGGTGATCTCGTTAGCTAGCAGTCTGCTTGACTTGAGATAGGCGCAGGTGGCGAGACCTGTCCAAAGGGAGGTGGGAGGCAAAGCATCATGGTAAGCGCCTGGTGGCTTGTTTCCCCAAAATGGTGTTTTTCTTTTCAACGTACTAACTTAGTTACCGTAGGTGCCGGAGATTCTTCTGAATTGAGACCGTGATCTCTAGGAGAGGAGGAGAGACTGACAACCTCGAGGTCGAGGGTCGATGATAAACAAAAAGAATCTCCGGGGTGTGAGGAGGCTTGCAGCGGGGCGAGTCCTTCTCACCGAATCAAGAGAGGCGATCCGACCAATCATTTGGTTTCAGAGGCTTCCGTTCTCGAGAGAACATTCCCTGTTTCTACTGATGGTGCTTCTAAGAGCGAGGGGAACGTGGTGCCTTCTTTTTTTGACAAAGGCACTTCGGAGGATACTAAGCCATCAGACATTGGCTTAGCCTTTGGTCCCAGCGGCTTGGCATTATGGTAAGTTTGGTAACCGGCATAGGAATATTCTGGTTTCACACCCTTCCTTTCTCATTGAATTTTCTTTCATAGGCCTTTGATAGGCTCAAATCTGAGCTACTTCATTATGAGGCTCGATTGCAGAGAACTTCAGATAGTAAGAAATCCCTTAAGCTTTTTTTGTGAAAAAAGAAGGCGAGCTAGTATCCTTGCGGTGTGAGGCGGATCAAAGCCGGAGTCGCGAGAGCTGCCTCGAGAGACAGGTACCATGTATTTCATGTTGACGTATGCTCCTTCTCTCGCTTTCGGAGGTTAACATTTTGATATTTCAGTTGGAGAGCAAAATGGAGGAGCTGGAGTAATTCTGGGGCGAAGTTGGCAGGGTCAAACGTGAGTTCGATGAGCTGCAAACCCATGTAGATGCCCAAGTTGCGGCCAAGAAGAGTGCTTTTGCTAAAGTTTCCACCCTAGAAATGCAAAGCCGGACCGCTCGTGCAAGTGATTCTACACGGGCAAACATGATCGCAAGGCTCGAGTTTGAGCTTTCGAAGGCGAAAGCCGATGTGGTGAATACCTGGGCCGAGGCTGTGATGAGCAGCACTAGGGCGGATCAGAAGGCAGCGGCCCATTTGAAGAGTGCTACCACGGCTAGAGCTGAGCTAAGGAGAACTATTGGTCGAGCAAGCAGTAGTAAAGTGTACACAAAGTGCAAATCTCGGAGGGAAGCTATCGAGGAAGTTCACGCTAGGGGTTTCAATCTTTCGGAAGAGATCGAGCAAGCCAAGGCGGAGGAGTATGATGCCAAGTTCCTTTTGTTCAATGCCGAAAATGGCAAGGATGGGGCCATTGGGCCATAGTCTCCAAGGGAGGCGTTTGCTTTCTTCTTGTTCTTGTGTGTATAACTTTCATAGTATGTTGTAAACGGAGCTTGTATCCTATTACCTGTATGTATAAGAGGGGAACCTCGCAATTTTGTATCGTCTGGGTTTCTATTTGCCAAGATTTTAGCCATATCAATCCGATCTCTTGAGTTAGCAGGAGTCTTTATATTCGATGATACGACCCTGGGGCTTATTAGACTGGCTCGGGGTGCTCTTACGCTCTAGGTCGGTGCGACCTTTAGTATAAGCTCGCGTTTGTGCTCTTATGATTTTGTTCAACCGTTTCGGGCTTAGTCTCCGAGTTGGGTTTCGACTCAAGCTCATTTGACCCTCAGGCTTTTTCGTTTGCGTGGGCTAGCGACAATGGCTCTTACGCCTCGGACCGAAGTGGCCTTTTAATGTAAGTTGGTACGCTTTGCCCTTAGGCATATATAGTTAACTATTTTGGGTTCAGTCTCCGAGTCGGGTTTCGACTCGAGCTCAATCGACCCTCAAGTTTTCCAAATTGTGTGGGCTGGCGACAATGGCTCTTATGCCTTGGGACGAAGTGGCCTTTCGTGTGTGCGGCTATGAGGCTCATTAGGCTGGCGACAATGGCTCTTACACGCTTGGTCGATGAGACCTTTTATGTAGGCTTTATTTTTCTCTCATTAAGGACTTTTGAAGTAATTTTTGCCTGACTCGTCGGTTCGGGAAGAACCTCAATTTCAAGTAACTTGCAGCGATGTTTGAGCACCTCGGGAGGTTTGGCTCGGAGGTTGAGTAACTCGAAGCCTGTGATTTGGAGCCAACATGGTCGAAGCTCTTTTGCCTATGACGAGGGTAGCCTGTTTAATCGATTCTTTTCAAAGTAGATTCAGAGTAATTGAAGGCCTGTGTGGGTTGGCGACAATGGCTCTTACGCCTTGTAGCGACGGTCGGGCGTCCCCGAGTCACATTAGTTCGGTTGGTACAGCCATATGACCGAAATCATTTGTGTTTGGCCGGAGCCTTTGAGTCCCGAGTGAAATAGTTTCGGCATCTATATCGAGGGTATGCCTTTTTAGGGGTCTTGCAAGTTCGATATATAGCCGAAACTTTGAGATCGAGTTTATGCCTTTAGTATGGTCTTACAAGTTTTTCATGTCATTGAGGTCTTATAGATTTTTCATGCCGTTGAGGTTTTACAGGTTTTTCATGCCATTGAGGTCTTACAGTTTTTTCATGTCGTTGAGGTCTTACAGTTTTGTCGCTTGGTACAAGTGTGGTTCATGCCTTGCTTGAGGTCTTACAGATATAGTTGCTGCCTTGTATAGGTCTTACTAGACCGAGTTTGCCCGCTCGGGGTCGTACAGCCTCGGATCTTGATAAGTCGATGGAGATGGCGCTTGACGGCAGTCCCTGAGTCATCGAGGGTTTCTTGACTCGGGAGCCATTATTAGCAAACTTTGTATTGCCTCGTCGAAGGCTTAGGATTTTGGAGATCCCGACCTTAAGGTCGTGCGCTTTTGGAGATATCGGTGCCAGTCCCCAAGTGTTCGGGGCACTTTTGGTCTTGGAGATGTTTCGTGCTTTTCATGCTGCCTCATTGAGGGCTTATGAGTTTGGAGTTCTGACCCTAAGGTTATGCAGGTATCGAATTGTTGACGCTAGTCTCTGAGTATTCGGGACGTCTTTGATGAAGGAATCGTTTTAGCGAAAATGCTGAGTTTCCTTTGGAGTATGAGATGCTTTGACAAAAGATATCCTTTGATTGCTTGACACAAGTATACATAGTTTCGTTATCGGTGGACCGACTATATAGGCACTGTTCGTTCGACCGTTTGGCCAACAGAGGACCACTTACTCCCGGAGTTGCCGGCAATTTTCGGTCCTATGCCTGTGTGTGTTGTGAAATTCACATACTAAATTGTAGTTTCTTTGCGAAGGATCCGATTGTACAGGTCTGGGCCATCTGGCACCTCTGATCTTGCTGATGGCGAACACGATGTCCGATACATCAACATTGAAGTTGTATTCTAATAAGCGAGGCACCTCTGTTGGCCCCACGTTCCTATCAAATCCGGCTCTGCTGATGAGTCTCTGAGGATTTTGTCCTCGGTCTATCCTTCGATTGTTGTGAGGTGGGTTGCGCCTCGGAGCGTTCCTTCTGTCTTTGGTGTATGGTTGGTATCTTTCTTTGTTTGGATTTGGCTCTTTTGCCAAGAGCCTTCTTGGATATACTGAGCCCGATGGGGCTCTCGGCTGGTCATTCTCGACCCTGATGTTTGACTGTTATCGGTTATGGACGTCCGACTAGGTCACGACAGGATATTTGATCAGATTCTCTTTCAGCTGTCTCGAAGCCACCGAGCTTCATTCATTCAAGCCTTGAGTGAAGGCTTGTGCCGCCTAGTCATCAGAGACCGACGGTAGTTCCATTCGTTCTATTTGGAAGCGAGACACGAACTCACGCAGCATTTCATTTTCCCTTTTCTTGATCTTGAACACGTCAGATTTCTCGTTGCGACTTTGATAGTACCGACATGTGCCTTTATGAAGGAATCTGCTAGCATGGCAAATGAGTCTATGGAGTTGGGAGCTAGGTTGTGATACCACATCATGGACCCCTTCGAGAGTGTTTTCCCGAACTTCTTTAACTAGACAGACTCGATTTCGTCGTCCTTTATGTCGTTGCCTTTTACCGCACAGGTGTAGGCAGTAACGTGTTCGTTGGGGTCTGAGGTCCCGTTGTACTTCGGGAGTTCTAGCATTCTAAACTTCTTTGGGATGGGTTTCGGGGCTGCTTCCTCGGGGAACAACCTTTGTATGAACTTCTTCAAATTCAAACCTTTCAGGACTGGGGGTGCGCCCGGAATTTGGTCGACCCTGGAGTTATAGGTTTCAACCCTTTTGTCGTTGGCTTATATCATCCTCTCGCCCGAATCGATCCTCCTAGTGAGGTCCTCAAGCATTTTTACGATGGCGGGATTGGTCATCGACTCGTTATTGCTTGATCTCTTAGGTACCTGTTCAGCTGGGGGAGCTCTCTCCGGGGCTACCGTGCTGAGAGTTTTCTAGTGACTTTGCACCTGAGCAATAGCTAGCTGTTGTGCCTGCAACATTTCAAAAATAACGTGAAGGCTAACCTCACGTTCTTCCCTGGTCGAGGTTTTCTGAGCTTCTGGTGGATCTCCCTAACGCACGCTCCTGTCAGTATGCAAGCTTATATTGATGCGTTGGGCGTCGCGCGAGACCGCATCCATGGGGATTGGTTCAGGCACATTCCCAGGGTTTTGTGGTAGCACGCCAACACCCAGACATCCTTACCATTCTTCCCGTGTTCCACGAGATTGTTGTTTTCGCCTCCATTCACCGAGTTAGACATATTGACCTGAAATCAAAGATCTTGGACAAGAAAAAGTGTGAAAGATAACTTGCGTTGAGTGACGAAACCAGCAAGAAAATAATCACTATTATTTTTAGCCCCATGGTGGGCGCCAAACTGTTTACCGTGAAAATGGTAATAATAATTAAATTTGTTGATGGGACTCTAAAAATACGTGATCTATTTTTATGCTAGTTTGTTAAGCAGTTGATGTTAAGTATATGAGATTTAAATACGAAATGGAGTTAAGGAGAGAGCTATAATCAAACCGATAGGCTAGCTACTTGGGGCTTGAGGCTGTCAATTCTGGGCCTCGAGGTCGATCTCAGGGCTTAGCTACGAGCTATTGAGAGCAATCGGGGTAGGGATAGCAGTTATGGGATAATTGAGGGAGGCTCTTTATGGCCAATGATAAGCAATAAATGAAGAACAAGTATGAAGACAATAAATGAAAGCAACAATATCAAGAGAGTATGTTAGAGGGAAAAGAGAAAGTTCTTGTATATTTTTTATGGAGCAGCTGGAGCAACAGAGTCCTTACAAATATATAGGAGGAGAATCCCAACATAGTACAAAAGTATTAATTACAAATATAGGGGGATGGGATAACTAGATGGCACCAGGCTCTGCCAGTACTAGCTGCATGCCTAGGGAACTCCCCATTCCCATCATGACCGCGGCCAACATTATCGTTAGGTCGGTCGTCAACGAACCTCGAGGGAGGGAATTCGACCACAGTCTTGCAACCTCGAGGTCTCGAGGTGATTTCCTGAAATGCCTTAATGACGAGAAATTGGACCATACGATTTCGCCGTATACAAACTCCCCTTAGGATCTGGTACTATTTTTGATATATGTGCGCCGTGTACGTGAGGTAACGAGTGCATAGACGGGCTATTGTTGCAAACCCTATTTTCATTAAGTAAAATACATGTTTTCCTTTTAACTGAGCTATACTAGCATATGTAATTATCCTGTTTAGTTTAGAACAGTATGTCTATGTGTCTTAATTGTTTATTTGAACTCTGTGCAGCATGCTTAGTGAATTTCCTGCTTCTTCCTTGACCTGCACTTAGTCTAAACTGTAGGATTCCGTGTTGTAGTTGTGTTTCTATTATTTGAGTTGCATATTTACTTTGGGACTATGGAACAGTATTCCGAGAGATCCCTCTGTACTGAATATTTACTTTGGGACTACGGAACGATATTCTGGGAGATCCCCCTGCATTGCATATTTACTTTGGGACTACGAAACGGTATTCCAGGAGATCTCCCTGCACATTTACATTTGGGACTACGAGACGGTATCTCAAGAGATCCCCTGTTGTTATCTCTATGATCTTAGCTGTTGCCTTTCTATGATTATATTCTTGTTAAATTTTAGTATTTATTTTTACTGGGATATTTCATTCTGTCTTATTTTATTATATATATACCACTAGGGCCGTGACCTGATCTCGTCACTGCTCGGCCGAGGTTAGGCTTGGCACTTACTGAGTACTATTGTGGTGTACTCATGCCCTTCCCTGCACATGTTTTTCGTGTGAAGATCCAGGTTCGTCGGCTCAGCCATACTCACAGTGAGGCGAGGCGATCTTCAGAGACTTCGTGGTATATCTGCCGCGTCCGCAAACCGAGGAGTCCCTCTCTATTCTCACTTCTAGCTTTAGTATTTCCTTTTGTAGGACTCTGGAGTATAGAAATACTGTTTTCTTTCTGTAGTTTGTGACTTACGATGTTCGAGTTTTGGGAGAGTTTATGTACATTTCGAGAGTGATTATTGTATATGCTGAGCGACATCTTAATTTCTTATTTAAAATTCCCTGTTAGTTGTTAGCTTTTATGTTTTCATTTCATCTTTCCGCAAATGTTAGGCTTACCTAGTCGTAAAGACTACGTGCCGTCACGACGGTTCACAGAGGGATAATTTGGGTCGTTATAGCTTTAGCTGCTGGTTCAGAAATTTGATAGTGGTCATCACCATGATCTTCGTATATATCAAGAGTGAATAAGGTGTCTTCAATGGGTTCATCGTCCATAGAGAATATAGACTCGAGGTCTTCTTCTTTTTTGAGATGTATGCCAGTGTAATCTTCAATTTCTTGCAAGAGTTTGACAGATTTCCTCGATTGAGGACAATTTCTTGCGAAATGTCCAATCTTGTGGCAAATAAAGCATATGTTCTTTTTGTGAAAATTTCCTGGCCTCCTTTGTCTGAAATATTTTTTGCGCCTCCCGGATCTTTATTTCCTATATGGAATTCTTGGCCATCTGAACCTCCTGAATCCTCTCCATCGCCTAGATGTGTGGCAGGAACATCCTGATCCGGTGATTACATCAGATTGCGTCATGCTTTTTAAGCGCTGGATTGTGTTGGATGATTTGTTTTAGGGTAGAGAGCTTCGTACAAATGTCAACCAATGCGACGAAAATAGCTTGCCTGATACAACGAACTTGTGGGATTGTTATGGCCTGAAACTTTTTTTCAATGATGGTCATGGTTCAGCTTGCCAATAACTTTGGAAGGATAGAGGCAAAGGCTTGCTTCAGATTGATGTCTCCACTAATCTCGAAGTATATCTTTGTCCAGTATCTCCACAAAAAACTTCATGTAGGATTCTGTTGTTGAAGGTAAAGTCCTGGGAAGTAAGAAAAGTATTTTTTTCATGAATCCCAAGTGAGTTCCACCAATCTCTGAGGATTCCTAAGAACCGTGAAGTGAGTTCTGATAGGATGATATACTTTTCTCGTTCCACCAAATTTTTGGTCACCATCCAAATATAGAAGTCTTGGATCCTTTGAGGCCATTTTGAAACCTTGACGTCATCTAAGGTGAAAGTGTAGAAACCAGTTCCAACTGGTTTTGATGCCATGGGCTCATATCTTCCTTTTGGGATTGGTTCATCTGTAATGCCTTCTTGTTCCTCATCTACTTCAGATATTTTTGGGTCTCTTGGCTGGTATATAAATATTGGGGGATCGTCATCTTTGGAAGAGTTTGTTGTGGATTCATTACTTGATTAAGAGCTATCTTCCATTGTTTCATCGTCTGATGAATTTAGAGATTCCGACCATGTGGTATCGCCTTATGACATGTTTCTTGGTTGGGAGACATAGAGGTCTGGAGCCTTTTGATAAAAAATCATCAGATTTTCGGGGTTGGACCCTTTTAAACTTTTACCATGATCTTGCCTTTTCTTGGTTTGTTTTTGGGCCGTAAGACCATCTTTTCTTTCCCTAACCATTTTTGCAATATCGAAATCATGTTCTTCTTTTGAGGGTTGGGTGAAAAAAATAGGATTTTGTGAGGTAGTTGGAAAAGTAGAAAAGGTGTAGTCCAATTAAGGCGGGTAATATGCTTGTGGCGGCATAGGGAAGAAGGTAGATTTTGAGGGGAAAACTGGGGTCTTTTGTGTCTCAAAGTGGTCATTTCTCAAAAGTTAAATTTGTTCTATGAAGGAAATCGTCTACTTTTATTGTTGTTGGAGGAATTAGAAAAGTGAAGTTCCTGGTGGACACATCTCATATTGTATATATGTCAACCTTAGTTCCAAGGCTTTGATTAGTCCAGCATGGTGAGACGATGTCTGCTCCACCTTTTTCTAAATTGTTTTCACTTTTCTCATCATTTTGTTTTGTGTATGGGCCACGTTCTTTACGGTGTTGCCAATGTTGTTCAATACTTTATTTTGGCAGATGGAATTTTCTGATTGTCAGTTCATTGTTGCCTCGATATCACTTGTCAGGGGTTTTTCTCCAGTAGGTAGAACTATATTTTTCTTGGGGATTTTTGGAGCATGGCTTGTACCCTCTTTTTCAAAAGGTTGAAGTGAAGGAAAATCTTGAGTATGACTGGAGCTTGAAGGACTTAGCATGAATATCTGTGGTTGTGTGGAATTTGTGGTTTTTTGAGTTTGTTAAGTTTTACGTTCAAGTGGCTTTTTGGATTCTAGGGTATGGGATGATGGTAATTTAGGTTTGGCTGTGGTTTCACTATCTTCCCAGCTTGGAGTGAATTTTTCTGGTAATTTTGGCCATTCTTGGGGTTTGTAACTGACAAGAAATTCATATTTACCTGGACGACTTAATGAGCCAATTGAAGGATCTTTGTTTTCATATTTGGCTCGAAATTGCTTGTCAGTGGTTTTCCCTTTTTTTCTTGGATTTTGGTTTGGTATCATTGAGGCCAAATCTTTCCCAATGACGCAGGTAGTGTTCATCATATTCTCCAATTGGGTTTTCCAAACAGTCTTAGCAGTCGCAACCAAGATCCTAATGGCAGTGTCCCCTAAAGGGGCATTTGAACCACCAAACTCTTTTTCCTTCTTTGTCAAAATGTTGACACCAGTCATGTTCTTCTATAATAGTTTGTATATTCCAAAAGGGTTCACTTTCAGGATCAGGGTCTGTATCTTTTGGTTGAATCATTTGGCAAGAAAAAATGGTTTTATTGGGGTTTTTTGAGATGGGAATGGTCAAAACTCATGGGTTTTGTCATTTCTTTTGGTAAAAGTTGGCTCACCAGATTGCAGAGATTCTTCTGGTTCCCTTAACTTTTCACAATTTGTGATCCAGGAATTAGGAAGAATTTTAACTAGTTCATCTCTGGAAATTTGTCTGGGTATTTGGGTGCACATGGTATTTCCTTGGGTAGCATCAATGTCCAAGAGTAAAGAATTTTCTTCTCCGGCAAGGCAGAGATCCTTGGAATCATTTTGGACCTGCCATGCTATTTGGTGATGAAGAGTGGCTTGGATAGAATCTTTGGCTTATGGGGCTCCTAGGATTTGGACTTGGGTTTTTAGTGCTTCGGTTAAGTATGGTTCATAAAGGGTCATGTTAAAATTTAGAAAGATAGTTATAAAAAAAGTATCAACATTCAAGGTAACTTCTGCAGTACCTAAATTTGCATGTTGGTGGACCTGGCGTATTCCCGGAATCGAATTCAGAGGTCCCTAGCTCGTGTTATTAATTTTTATTGGAAATTGAAAGTTTGAAAGGATAATAATTTTAAGAATTTACTAATATTTGGTTTTGTCGATATCGGGTCTGTATTTTAGTTTCAGAGTCCGGTATAGGTCCATTACTATATTTATGACTCGTCTGTCAAATTTGGTGAGAAACAGAGTTGGTTTGATGTGATTCAGATGCCCAGTGGTTAAAATAGAAGTTCATGAGCTTTTCTTGAGAATTTCATTTGATTTGGAGTCCAATTCGTAGTTTTAGGTGTTATTTTGGTGATTTGATCGTGTGAACAAGTTCGTATGATGTTTCTGGACTTGCATGTATGTTTGGTTTGGAGACCTGAGGGCTTGGGTGAGTTTCGGATAGGCTACGGAGTGTTTTTGAGCTTAAATGAACTGCAAGTGCATCAGGTCTGCAGACTACGCAATTTTGAGGTAGAAGAAACCACCACATTTGCGAAAAGTGGGTTGGGGTGGATTTTTCGCATTTGCAAAAACTGGTGTCGCAATTGCGATCACCTCAAGTTCACATTTGCAAAGGCAGCAGGATTGTTGAGACTTCACAATTGTGAAGCGTCTCTCGCATTTGCGGGGTTCGCAATTGCGACATTTACAACTGGGTAAAATCTAATCTTGATAGGATTTTTCTCTCATTCTTCAAATTTTCAAATCTAGAGCCCTAGAGGTGATTTTTCCCAGACCCTTTCTTCCCCAATTCATTGGTAAGTGATTCTAACCTATTTTATTTCAATCTTCCATTATATTTCATAAGTTTCAACCAAAAATCTAGTGTTTTCATGGTGGAAATTGGGGGTTTGGGTAGAATTAGGGATTTTTGTAAAATTGAAATTTAGACCTCAAATTAAGGTCAGATTTCCAAACAAATTACATAACCGGGCTCAGAGGTGAATGGATAATCGGATTTTGTCCGAATTTCGGGTTTGGACCAAGCGGGTGCGGAAGTTGACTTTTGTTGACTTTTGTTGACTTTTTCAATAATTGTAACAATCTAGCCAGTCGTTTTGAGAGTTAGAGCCCCAATCCCCTGTTAACTGCTTCCCCCATATCTATTTCTGCTACTGTGACTTGCCGGGAGCTTTCGTTTTGGATTTTGGAGTGTTTTGGGACACTTAGTCCCTAAATGGGAGTTTAAGCCTTAGAATTTGGACCGTTGTCGGAACTATGTGAAGACGACTACGGAATGGAGTTCCGTCAATTCTGTTAGTTCCATTAGGTGATTTTGGGGTTAGGGGAATGTTCGGGTTGTATTTTGGAGGTCCGTAGCTCATTTCGGCTTGAAACGGCGAAAGTCGAATTTTTGGAGTTTGGGCTGGAAGTGGAATTTTTGATTTTGGGGTCAGAATCCAATTTTGGAAGTTGGAACAGATCTGTAGGGTTGAATATTACTTGTGTGCAAATTTTGGGTTTAAACGGACGTAGTTTGGTTGGTTTCAGCATCGGTTGTCGAATTTGGAAGTTTCAAGTTCATTAAGTTTGGATTGGAGGGTGATTTGTGTTTTTAGCGTTGTTTGATGTGATTTGAGGGCTCGATTAAGTTCTTATGGTGTTTTAGGATTGGTTGAGGTCCTGGGGGCCTCGGGTGTGTTTCGGATACTCAACGGGTTGAAATTTGGACTTAGGCCATTGCTGAAGTTTCAGGCATCTGGTGTTTTCGCACCTGCGGTGGGAAGACCGTAGGTGCGGGCTCGCAAATGCGGAAAACAAGCGTAGAAGCGGATTTGGACAGACCAGGCTGGGATCATAGGTGCGAGGAGATTTCCGCATCTCCAATGCCTGCAGATGCGCTAGGGTATTCGCAGAAGCGGTTAAGGACCGCAAAAGGGGGGGGGGGACTTTCTGCAAGTGTGCACACGCAGGTGCAACCACCTTATTGTAGATGCGTCCCTTTGAGGACTTAAGTGATTTTCCCACTAGCGATGGATTTCCTGTAGGTGCGGGACCGCAGATGCATTTGAAGGCTCGCAGAAGCGAGTTCGTTGGGCAGAAAAAAGAGATTTTGAGGGTTTGAATTCATTCTCCATTTTTGGACTTGGGAACTAGGAAATTGGCGATTCTTTGAGGGATTTTCAGAGAGAGCTGTGGGGTAATGATTCCTAACTCGTTTTTAGTTGTATTTCATTAATCTAAAGTTGTTTGCTCCATTTAATTTTGGATTTCGATTGAAAAGTTGGGAAAATGGGGGAAAAGTTCCCCAATCGAATTTCTGAGTTTTGATTGGGATTTAGACATTGGATTTGGATAATTTTGGTACGAGTGAACTCGTGAGTGAATGGGTGTTCATATTTGGTAACTTTTACCCGATTTTGAGATGTGGGCCCGCGAAGGGTTTTTGGGAGATTTTTCCAATTTCTTGCCTTGGCTTTAATTTTGATTTGTTAGATTAGTTTCCTGTAGCTATATTTATGTTTTGTAATTGATTTGGCTAGATTTGGACCATCTGGAACCGGATTTGTGGAAAGAGCATTGTAACGGATTGATTTGAGTTTGGTTCGAGTTTGAACTACACTAGCATATGTAACTATCCTGTTTAGGTTAGAATAGCATGCCCACGTGTTTTAACTGCCTATTTGAACTTAGTGCAACAAGTTTAGTAAAATTTCCTGCCTTCCATGACTTGCACTTAGTCTAAACTTTAGGTTCTCTAGCTGTAACTGTTATTCCTGTTGTTTGAGCTATATATTTACTTTGGGACTACGGAACGATATTCCAGGAGATCCTCATGTATTGCATATTTACTTTGGGACTACGGAACGGTATTCCGGGAGATCCCCATGTACTACATATTTACTTTTTGACACAGAACGATATTCCAGGAGACCTCCCAATTCTGCATATTTACTTTGGGTGTACGGAATGGTATCCCGTGAGATCCCCCTGCACATTTACGTTTAGGAGTACGAGATGGTATCACGGGAGATCCCCTATTGTTATCACTATATTATGAGCTATTTTCTTTCATTGATTCTATTTTTGTTAGATTTCCGTATTTATTTTTACTGCCTTATTTCATTCTGTCTTATTTCATTATATTTATACCAGTAGGGTCCTGACCTGATCTCGTTACTACTCGACCGAGGTTAGGCTTGACAATTGCTGGGTACCATTGTGGTGTACTCATGCCCTTTCCTGCACATGTTTTTTGTGTGCAGATCCAGGTTCATCTGACCAGCCTCATCACTAGTTGCAGTCAATGCTGCTTATTGGAGACTTGAAGGTACATCTACCTGCGTCCGCAGATCCTCGGTGTCCCCCTTTATCCCCCTCTGTTCATATTTTTCCTTTTTTCTGTAGAGATGATGTATAGAACAGTTAAGACTTCCTAGTAACTTGTGACTTACCGTATTCCGAGTTTTGGGAAATTGTTTGGTACATTTCAAAGGTGATAATTGTATATGCCGAGTGGCATTTAGTTGCTTATTAGATATTTGTTACTGATAGTAGTTAATGTTCATACTTTTATTTCATTTCCGCAAAGTGTTACACTTACCTAGTCATAGAGACTAGGTGCCACCACGACAACTCACAGAGGGAAAAATTGGGTCGTGACAAGTTTGTATTAGAGCTCTAGGTTCATAAGAGTCGTGAGTCACAAGCCAGTTTATTAGAGTCTCGCAGATCGGTACAGAAATGTTTGTACTTATCTTCGAGGGGCTATGGAACTGTTAGGAAAATTCCACTTCGTTTGAATTCCTAGTCGTGCGAGATTATTGACTTTGAAATTCTAAACTTCTGTCTTCTGTTCTCTCACAGATGATGAGTACACATGCTACCAGAGGGAACCAGGCACCCGCACCCCTACTAGAGCCGCCTGAGGCCGGGGTAGAGGTCGATGAGGCACACATGGTACACAGAGCACCCGAGTGAGCTGCTACCGAGGAGCCACCAGTAGCTCCAGTCGGAGCATAGGCACCTGATATGCCTACTACTACTCCAGCTCTTCTAGAGACCTTTGTACAGTTCATGAGCATGCACAACACTCTAGCTCAGGCAGGGTTGATTCCCCTTACTGCAGCCACATCTCAGATCGGGGGAGGAGCACACACTCTCGCTGCCCACACCCTAGAGCAGCGAGTCCACATTGATCGGATTCTAGAGGTTATAACGGTACCACCTATAGCCCCAGTTCAACCCGAGGGTAGGGCAGCAACTTCAGAGGAGGAACATCGTAGGCTTGTAAGGTACAAGAAGTATGACCCTTCTACATTCAGTGGTCTAGTGCTAGTGGATGCCCAGGGATTTCTGGAGGAGTGCCACCGTATCCTCACACTATGGGCATGGCAGAGTCGAATGGGGTTTCTTTCACTACCTTTTAGTTTCAAGGAACATCATATCAGTGGTGGCATACATATGAGTTGGACAGTCCAGCTGAGGCAGCTTCCCTTACATTGTCTCAGTTCTCGAACATGTTTTTGAGAGAGTATGTCCCTCTGAGCCTTAGGGACGCATGGCGCACGGAGTTTGAGCAGTTATGCCAGGGTGCCATGACGCTTTCAGAGTATGCAGTCTGTTTTAGTGACTTGTCTAGACATGCACCAGCCTTGATTTCTATAGTTCGAGGAGGGTCCGTCGGTTTATTGAGGGACTCATTCCCAGCATCAGTACTAGCATGGCCCGAGAGTTAGAGATGGATATCTCGTATCAATAGGTAGTGAGTATTGCTAGGAGAGTAGAGGGCATACTTTCTCGGGATACGGAAGAGAGAGAGAGGCCAAGAGGTCTCGAGAGTCGGGCCATTATTCTGGTGCCCGTGCCCCAACTACAGTTTGTCATGGTAGGGGTTATGTGAGTCGCCCCGTTCATTTATCTCTTCTAACTGCCAGTGGTATTCCAGCTCCTCCTAGATCTCAGGAGCCTTATTATGCACCTCCAGTATCTAGTATACCTCTTACACGAGGTGCTATAAGTGGTCACTCCAACAAACCTGACATGAGCCAGTCACAGCCGCCACGTCTTCCCAGAGCTTGTTTTTTGAGTGTGGCGTCACTCTCCATATGGTGAAGGATTTCCCCAGACTTAGGAGGGGTGAACCTCCATAGACTTCTCAGCCACAGCGTGTTCCACCAGGCCCTCAAGCTATGATTACAGCACCAGCTGCCACCCCACCTACTCAGCCAGCCCAAGGTGGAGGTCGGGGAGGTAGAGGTCGCCCTAGAGGGGAGGCCATGCCAGATACTATGCCCTTCCTACTCGTACAAAGGTTGTTGCTTCCGATTCAATTATTATAGGTATTGTTTCGGTCTGTCATAGATATGCATCAGTTCTATTCAATCCACTCTCCACTTATTCTTATGTGTCATCCTATTTTGCCCCACATTTGGGCGTATCTCGGGATTCTTTGAGTTATCCTGTTTATGTGTCTACTCCTGTGGGAGATTCTCTTATTGTGGACCGCGTGTATCGGTCATGTTTGATTACTCTTAGTGGTTTTGAGACCAAAGCCAATTTATTATTGCTTAGCATAGTAGATTTTGATGTTATCTTGGGCATGGACTGGTTGTCGCCCTATTATGCCATTCTTGATTATCACGCCAAGATCGTGACGCTGGCTGTTCCAGGTTTACCACGATTAGAGTGGAGAGGTACCTTAGATTACACTCCCAGTAGAGTTATTTCATTTCTTAAAGCTTAACGAATGGTTGAGAAGGGGTGTGACGCGTTTCTAGCTTATGTGAGAGATGTCAGTATTGGTACCCCTACAATTGAGTCAGTCCCAGTAGTGAGGGATTTCCCTGATATATTTCTAGCTGATCTTCCGGGCATGCCACCCGGCAGAGATATTGATTTTGGTATTGATTTGTTGCCGGACACTCAGCCCATATCTATTCCTTCTTATCGTATAGCCCCTTCTGAGTTAAAGGAGTTGAAGAAACAGTTGCAGGAATTGCTTGATAAGGGCTTCATTTAGCCTAGTGTGTCATCTTGGGGTGCTCCTGTCTTGTTTGTGAAGGAAAAGGTTGGTTCTATGCGTATGTGCATTGATTATCGTCAGTTGAACAAAGTTACAGTGAAGAACCGGTATCCTTTGCCTCGTATTGATGACCTATTTGATCAATTACAGGGTGCCCGAGTATTTCTAAGATTGACTTGCATTCAGGTTATCATTAGTTGAAGATTCGGGAGCCAGATATCTCGATGACCGCTTGCAGGACTCGGTTTGGTCATTACAAGTTCCTTGTTATGTCATTTGGGCTGACCAGTGCCTCAACAACATTTATGCATTTGATGCACAATGTATTTCGGCCTTATCTTGACTCATTCATCATTGTTTTTATTGATGACATTCTAGTATACTCCTGGAGTCGAGAAGAACATGAGCAGCACCCGAGGACAGTGCTTCAGACCTTGAGAGAAAAGAAGTTATATGGAAAGTTCTCTAAATGTGAGTTTTGGTTAGATTCCGTGGAATTCTTGGGTCATATGGTATCAAGTGAAGGGATAAAGGTGGATCCGAAGAAAGTGGAAGCAGTGCAAAGTTGGTCCAGACCATCTTCAGCTATAGAGATCCGGAGCTTCCTAGGTTTGGCGGGAGATTACCATTGATTTGTTGATGGGTTCTCGTGTATTGCAGTTCATATGACCAGGCTGACCCAGAAGGGTGCTCCGTTTAGATGGATATAGGGGTGTGAGGAGAGCTTTCAGAAGCTTAAGATAGCTTTAACTATAGCCTCAGTATTGGCATTGCCTTCAAGTTCGGGGTCTTATACAATTTATTGTGATGTGTCGCGAGTTGGCCTCGGCGCGGTGTTGACACAGGACTGTAGGGTGATTGCCTACTCATCCAGATAGATGAAGGTGCATGAGAAGAACTATCATGTCCACGACCTTGAGTTAGCTGCTATTGTTCATGCCTTGAAGATTTGGAGGCATTATTTGTACGGTGTCCCTTGTGAGATCTACACTGGTCATCGGAGTTTGCAGCATCTGTTCAAGCAGAAGGATCTTAATTTGTGTTAGAGGAGGTGGTTAGAGCTGCTTAAGGATTATGATATCACCATTTTGTACCACCCTAAGAAGGCCAATATAGTGGCCGATGCTTTGAGTTGCCGGGCAGAGAGTTTGGGGAGCTTAGCTTATCTACCAGCAGTAGAGAGGCCCATGGGCGTTGGATATTCAGGCCTTAGCCAGCCAGTTTGTGAGATTGGATATTTCTGAGCCGAGTCGAGTATTGGCTTATGTGGTCTCTCGGTCTTTTCTTTATGATCGTACCAGGGAGCGTCAGTATGATAACCCCCATCTACTTGTCCTTAGAGACACGGTCCAACACGGTGATGCTAAGGAGGTCACTATTGGGGATGATGGTGCATTGAGGATGCAGGGCATACTATGTGTACCTAATGTAGATGGGTTGCGTGAGTTTATTCTTCAAGAGGCTCATAGCTCGCGGTAATCTATTCATCCGGGTATCGCGAAGATGTACCAGGACTTGAGGCAGCATTACTGGTGGAGGAGGATGAAGAAGGACATAGTGGAGTATGTTGCTCGGTGCCTAAATTGCCAGTAGGTGAAGTATGAGCATCAGCGGCTGGGTGGATTGCTACAGAAGTTAGAGATTTCAGAGTGGAAGTAGGAGCGAATCACTATGGATTTCATTGTTGGACTCCCACGGACTCAGCGGAAGTTTGATGCAGTTTGGGTGATTGTAGATAGACTGACCAAGTGAGCTCATTTCCTTATTGTGATGACTATCTATTCTTCCGAGCATCTGGCTCGAGTTTATATCCGTGAAATTGTCATACTTCATGGCGTGCTGGTATCTATCATCTCTGATCGGGGTACACAGTTTACATTACGGTTCTAGAGAGCCATACAACAGGAGTTGGGTACTCGAATGGAGTTAAGCACATCTGTTGATATCCAATTTATCCCTCATATATTTTTAGATATGCATAAATACTTTCAAAATATGGTACATGCATTTACAAACATGCACAAGTGTTTTACAATTTTTTATAATTTTTAAAAGCCTTGAATCAATTTATTTCTGCATTTTTAATTATATAAATATTCAATAACCATCCCTTGTATTAGTTTATGATGATTTAATTATCTAAATTCATCATTTAGGCTCATATAAGTGCTCAAATATTTTAATTGCATTTTTTTTACAACTACATTTGCATTTTTGAATTTAATTGCATTTTTTTCGATAATAGTCTATACATATGTATAACTACATTATCCATATAGAAAATGACTTTTTATATTTTTATAATACTAAGTAATTATTTTAAATCACCTTCATGCATGAAAATTATTTTTTATCATTTAATTAGCTATTTTTAAAATTATATTATTTAGTAAAAATTGGTATTTAACAAAGAGCCCCTAACTTATACCCAAAATCGAACCCCCAATCCAATTTAATTAAACCCATGCCCAAATCACCCCATCCCAAATCAAAAGACCTCTAAACGGCCCCAAACCCCTCTAATCTTAGCCGTTGATCTCTAAGATCAACGACCCCCGTTCACCCTTTCCTTTTTAACTCAAATGACCCCCTAACACTAATCATTTCTCACACCCAGCCGCCTTTGAATCCCCCTCTTCTTCTGTTCTCTCTGAGACAAACCCTAACCCTAGCACCGTCACCTAAATTCTCCCCCAAACCTTTCGATTCTTACCCATTCCATGGGATTCCCTGGTGATTTGAGGCCCCTACTGGCCTCTTACTTCTTCTGGTTGTTCGATTTTGTTATTTCATAAAGGGATCTGTAAGAGATCCAACCCAGATTTTGTTCGAAACCATTTAAGAGTCTGTCTACTGTCATCTCTGCTTGTGAGTTCTATTATGGTGTGTTTATGGTTCGAATCTTTGGTTCAAAACCAGATTTTTTGTACCCCGCCCCTTTTTCTCAAAACCCTAACCTTTTTAAATGCGAATCAGTCCAGATCTTAGTAGATCTTGAGTGATTCTGAGTTTATCAGTAGTTTTCTTTTAAAAATCTCTTGTTTTCTCTATGTCATTTTCCTTCTATTTTTCCTACTGTTGATCGTTCTTAAAGTTTCCCAGAATTAGGGTTTCACTTCATCTATTTTCGCAAAAGCTTTTCTAAAGGGTTCCTATGTGTTTGATCATCTCCTCCACTGATTCTTGCATAACTATGTTCAGTCTTTAGTTTGTTTGATCAATTCATTGTTTTGCCCATTCTTTTTTGAATAGTTGAATGGTTAACCAACTGTTTAGGGTTTTGTTTTGCTGAGATGATTATTTACTGTATTTTCGTTTGCTTTCCTTATTCTGAGACCCCTAATTGGTGTTACTTGCCTTAGTTGTTCCTACTAAGCTTAATTTAGGGGAATTGATTGTTTTACCAACCCCGGATGATCACTAATTTACCTATTTACCTTATTTGTGTGACTAATTATCCTTGCTACTAGGCGAAGTTTGGTGTTCTGACTCTAATTGATTACCTACCTTATTTGGACTGACTGTCATACCTAATTGATGGACTGACTGTTTTTTTTGCCTTATTTGCAAACCTTCAAACTGCTTTACTTTATTTACTCTACTCTACTGAATGTTATATAGGCCTCATTCTTTTTCTTTAACACACACACAGAGATATAGAAAAGTACACAAAGTTCTTTCTCTCTTCCTCTATCACAATCTTTTGCTATTTGGTGTTACATTGTCTAGCCGGCTGGAAGCCCAGGCTAGACCTTTGGACCCTGTTTGCTTCACTCTTCTATTGCTATCTCTTAACTGGTATGCTTCCACTACTGCCATTCAATTAAACCTATGTGTTTCCCTACTCAGCATGTTTACTGCTATTCAATTTAACTTTGTGCCCTGTTATCAGCATGTCTACTTTATCTCATTAGATCCCTGTGCTTCATGTTTATTGTTCCTAATCAGCATGTTTACTGCTATTCAATTAGACTATATGTTTCCTGCTATTCAATTTGACCTATGTGTTTCCTTATAATCAGCATGTCTTTCTTCTGTTTAATCAAACCTATGTGTTTACTGCAATAGCATGTCTACTTATGTTTAACCTATGTGCTTACTGTAATAGCATGTCTACTTCTGTTTGATTAAACCTATGAGTGTCCTGTTTACTTCTGTTTTTGCTAAACCTATGTGCTTATGCTTTCAGCAAGTCTGCATGCTTGCTCATATCTAAATTAGACCTATGTCTGTTTACTTCTCCACTAGCATGTTCTTTCTATCTTATTTCTAAAATGTTCACCTCTCACAGACTTCTGACCAACATTGCTCCCAATCCCTGCTAACCATTTATATGTGACTATCTAATTGATCCTAGCATGCCATGTCTTTGTTTAGTGTTTGCTCACCTAGTAACAGCTAGTAAACTAAGTTGAAACTTTAAGTGATCCTGTTTCTGTATACTATTTGATTATTGGAACCTTTGTTTGAGTTACAAGAGTTGAATGACCCTGTCTGATCCTTACTTCCTAAGAATCCACAACTATTTTCTTAAAACTATCTCCTGTTTGCAACTCCTACTCTTAAAATACCTAGGGTCCTGCCCCTCCAGTGTGAACATTGCCTAGGAGTCTATGAGACTCCTCTGAACTTTGACACACTGGGGCTGGCTTTCCAAACTTGCTCACAAAAGGGTTGCTTTGAAAAGTTTTCTGGTGTGAGCATTGCCCGGGGCCCCTGAGGCCCTTAGGAACTGTGACACACCAGGATACCATTGGGTGCACTATGAGAGTATGAGCATGTTCCTACTTGGTTGAAGGCCTGAATTTTCAGGTTTACTGTTTGGGCCTGTTCAGGCTCCCTATAGTTTTAGTAGTTTCACCTCTATAATTCATTATTTATGTTGGTTTGTAATAATAATTTCTTTGTAAACAGATATTGGGGATATTAGTAAAACTGGGAGGGATTCTTATATATATTTTTGTCGGGAAAGGGTAGATGTCATGCCTATAGGTTGCTGCGATGTTTGTTTGCTTATGTACATTCAGATACTATGCCTATAGGGTTTAAAATCAGTCCTACATTTAGATACTATGCCTATAGGGTTTAAAATCAGTCTGGTTTTGTACATTCAGATACTATGCCTATAGGGTTTAAAATTAGTCCTGCATTCTAGATACCATGCGTATAGGTTACTGCGATGTTTGTTTGCTTATGTACATTCAGATACTATGCCTATAGGGTTTAAAATCAGTCCTACATTCTAGATACCATGCCTATAGGTTGTTGCGATATTTGTTTGCTTATGTACATTTAGATACTATGCCTATGAATTTAAAATCAGTCCTGCATTTTAGATACCATGCCTATAGGTTACTGCGACGTTCTTTTATTAGACACCATGCCTGCAAGCTTAAAATCAGTCTTTGCAGGCCAACAAGGTTTAAATAAGTTTTCTTCATGAAAACAAGGTTTTAAAACCAATTTCTGCATTTAGATACCATGTTCATAGGACATCTCTGATTCACGCCTAGGCAAGCCTGTAGGGTGATTAAAACCTTGAAATTATAAAACTATGCTTTGTTTACTGCCCAGATTTAGGTAGTCCTAAAATCAGTAGGCAACTGACTAAGTACCTTCTGCTTCTAATAACAACACGATAGGGTATTCAAGAATTACTAAAGAAAAAAAAGAAACGTGTGGAAGCTAAAAGAAAATAAAGAAACGAAAAAGGGCGGAACATTAAAGATAGATTGAATTCAAGAAATGGTTTCTTGAATTCAAGAAGTATATTCTTGAAATTGAATCCTAACAACAATAATTAGCTAACAAAGAACTAATTGTCTTTGGTAGAGAATTAAAAAACAAGAGATAGATTGTGAAACCCGACCCTTTAGAATAACAAGAACAACAATAAGCCTAAACTTATCACTTTTCTTGAATACCAAGAAGTTATCTAATATTTCGAAAGAGTTTAATCTTACCACCTTTAGTTGAGTCTTGGAGGTTGAAGAATAAATCCAAGAGTAGTCACACATAAGAGTGCAAGAAAAATCTCACAATTTTTATTGTTAATAATCTGAATAATCTGAGTCTAAAAATAAAGAAGATACCCCTTATATAGGTAGGAGGGGGTCACGAAATTAAGGCTAAAAAAACAAGGAAATAAAGTCCTAAACTACTTTGGACAACAAGTCCAACTACCTTAAGAAAAGAAAAATACTAGGAAGCAAAAACCAAGTCATTCTTGGAAAGTAATACCAAAAATCTTATGAAAAGGAAACATTACCTTAACTAACTAGGAAAGCAATAAATATAGTCCTAAAATATATGGGAATAAGTCTAAAACCAGTCTTGGATAGAATCTTGGAAATCTTGAAGGAAATTTGCAAGCAATTTGGTACCAACTTGCACTCAACATCTATCACGACTATTGTACCATTCTTGGACATCAAGTAAGTCCTTTTTATGCTATAACAACGTGGCTTTATGTAGGACTTCATGGGCTGCAAGTTTGGACACATTTTAGGTGCTAAATTGGTTCAACAGTGGCCTGATTTGGACCTTCTTCAGAGGATGTTTCTTGGGATCTAATCCACCTCTTATTGGACATGAATTTGGTCCATAAAATAATTATAACACCTGATAACTCATATACTTTATCCTTAAGCTCTTCCTCTCAACTAACAACTTCTTTGATTGCTCCTGAAGTCCAATGACCTTGTTTTGTAGCGTTTGAGCTTGAGATCTTGTTAAAGGCCCTCTTTGAGATTCCAAAGCTTCACCCTTGTCCTTGAATAGATTTGAGCTTCCTAGGATGCTATCATTCCCCTCTTCTTGAAGAAAATTCGTCCTTGAATTTCGACCTTGCAAGAAAATGAAGACATGCACTGGTAAATGGCATCCTCTAATCTGAAAAAATGGTAAAAATAAAACAAGATAGTTACCATGTGTCCACTTAGCCCAATTAAGCCTAATAGGTGTAAATACTCTTTTATAAAGCATATTGACATCATCATCCCAATAAAATTTATGTCTACTTAGATTTGTCCCATAAAAACCTCTCTTAAGATAGTAAAAAAATGTGCATGACAATGAAATTACAAAAGATTGATCACGCGTCCATTTAAAACTAGTATCTCTACCACATGTATCAAATAAGACACTTTTATAATATAGCCAAGTATCAATTATAAGTTTCATGGATTCTTCTACATATAAGCTATTTAAAGAAGCACATAAATTCACAAGAAGGTTAGAAGAACCCAAAAATTCCAAAATAAAAATTTCAATATATTCAAGCTCATGATTATAACTTTCCCCAATAATATTCGCAATATCAATGGATTCTACATAATTGCTCAAACCGTCATAGAAAGAGTCATAGATAGGTTCATGAAAGAGTATTTGATAACTAATGTCATAATAATCATGCATATCCTCTTTACTAGAAGCAATCACTTTTACAGGTTCATAATCAACATGACTAGAGGAATGATTTCCCATCAAATAACAAAACTTACATTCTAGCAATTTATCACATGAAAACTCATCAGGCACTTGAATAAGAGAATAAAGAATATTTAACTCATTAGCAAGTCTCTTCTCATAAATTTCATGCCTCTTTCCACCAAGTTGGAATGCATAATCATCTATGTCATACTCAATTTCAAAAGGAAGCAAATTACTCTTGCACTTGAACTTAGATATTACAGTTAATGACTTGATATGCGTCAAAATATCATCATCCACAAAAATTATAAGTCACTAACATAAAAAATTAGAGTATAGTTCATTACCTCCAAAAATACCTTAGGTGTCCTAGAAAGGCTAAGAATTCGAATAAACCAATTATACATACCATACTTGGACTTATTTACCAATGGAACATCTTCACCTTGTATTCTTTTATGCAATGGCTCCAACTTAGCAATGCATTTAGGCAACTCCATGTCATAAACCTGTAAATAAGGATCAAAATAGTCAAAAGGTTCAACAACAAATAAATTAATCAAGCTTTTATCTTCCACCATCCAACAAGATATAATTTCGCCTAATTCATGTTGAAATCCAATGGGATCATTTACCACTATCTCTTGCGCCTCACCTATTCTTTTAGAAGGTCTTTCAACATGTGGCTGCACAAAAACACAAGAACTAAAACAAGAAAGAGTTAATGGGTTAGGAAGTAAAGAACATGTTTTTTTACTTACACTCTCTTTGGCTTTTATCTCAAGACTAACTTTTTCCTCACCCTTAGCCTCTTTTCTCTCACTAAAGTTTTCTACTTTTTTTCCACTCAAACCCTCATATTTTTCTCTCTCTACCTCACATACTTTTGTTATCTCATTGCCTTTCCTCTTTTCTTTTCCCTCAAGCTCACTCTTTTTCTCACTTGACATCTCATTCTCTTCACTCAACACAACCTCTCCTTTTTCATCTCTTGGGATGTCGACATGCACTCCCTTACTCCTCTCATTTTTTTCTCTCTCATATTTTTCCATATTTTCTTTAACTGTCTTTTCATATTCACAAATTTGTGAGGGAGTCAAAGGTCCAAGAATGAGTTTCTTACCATTAATCTCAAAAGAGTATCTATTTTTTCACATGTTATATGAAGCTCTTCTATAAACATACCATGGCTTTCCCAACAAGACATGATAATTATTCATGCGAATCACATCACACTAGATTGCATCCTCATACCTTCCAATAGATAATAGTAATAACACTCTTTTATCTACCTTTACTCCTCCAAACATGTAGGGTTCAATATGCTCAACATAAGGCAAGTTCAATTTCTCAACCATATAAGTGCTAATTGAGTTATAGCCAAACTCTTTGTCAATTCTAAGGACACAAATGCAGACATCACTTTAGCTCTTGTTTGAAAAATAATTTTACCATTGTCTTCCTTCCATTCGGTATACTGTAAGTTCGACTTTTCAAGTTGTTGAGTCATAACTTGCCTCCTTTCACAATAACTACCTGTTTGAAACATCTTTAACAAAGATTAGAAGAATTATGTCTCCTCAAATATTGTTTTTTCCTTCTAATATTCTCACCCCTCTTGCCTTTTTCCACTCAATTCAACTCTTGGTCGTTAATCTTTAGATTTATTAATAAACCTACCTAGTCACAACCCTTAGTGATAAGAATATGGAGTTAGAAAAAGAAAGAAAAGAGAATGACCAAACCTAGGAAGAATAGGAATTGGTTAGTAGAAAAAAAAAAAAAGAATTTTAGGAAACCCAAAACCCACAAGAATAAGGAAAGAAGTTTTCTTAATCTTCAAGAACACGGATCCCCTCTTCTTGTTTCTTTTCTTGACTTGGAAACCAAATAATACTTGAATTCTAAAAATAATAATGAGCAATAACACCTTTTTGGGGGCCAATTTTCGTTTTTTTGGGGGTTTTTTTTGTTGTTGCTTAAGAACTCCCAAGATTATCAAGATTAAAATCTTGATTAGTCTATGCTCTGATACCACTTGATAACAACACGATAGGGGATTCAATAATTACTAAAGAAAATCAAGAAATGTGTGGAAGCTAAAAGAAAATAAAGAAATGAAAAAAGACGGAAAATTAAAGATAGATTGAATTCAAGAAATGGTTTCTTGAATTCAAGAAGTCTATTCTTGAAATTGAATCCTAACAACAATAATTAGCTAACAAAGAACTAATCTCCTTTGGTAGAGAATTAAAAAATAAGAGATAGATTGTGAAACCCGACCCTTTAGAATAACAAGAACCATAATAAGCCTAAACATATCACCTTTCTTGAATACCTAGAAGTGATCTAAGATTTCGAAATAGTTTAATCTTACCACCTTAAGCTGAGTCTTGAAGGTTGAAGAATAAATCTATAAGTAGCCACACACAAGAGTGCAAGAAAAATCTCACAATTTTTATTGATAATAATCTGAATAATTTGAGTCTAAAAATAAAGAAGATGCCCCTTATATAGGTAGGAGGGGGTCACGAAATTAAGGCTAAAAAAAGGAAATAAAGTCCTAAACTACTTTGGACAACAAGTCCAACTACCTTAGAAAAAGAAAAATACTAGGAAGCAAAAACCAAGTCATACTTGGAAAGTAATACCAAAAATCTTAGGAAAAGGAAACATAACCTTAACTAACTAGGAAAGCAATAAATATAGTCCTAAAATATATGGGAATAAGTCTCAAACAAATCTTGGATAGAATCTTGGAAATCTTGAAGGAAATTTGCAAGCAATTTGGCACCAACTTGCACTCAACATCTAGAACGACTATTGTACCATTCTTGGACATCAAGCAAGTCTTTTTTATGCTATAACAACGTGGATTTATGTAGGACTTCATAGGCTGCAAGTTTGGACACATTTTAGGTGCTAAATTGGTTCAACAGTGGCCTGATTTGGACCTTCTTCAGAGGATGTTTCTTGGGATCTAATCCACCTCTTATTGGATATGAATTTGGGTCATAAAATAATTATAACACCTAGATAACTCATATACATTATCCTTAAGTTCATCCTCTCAACTAACAACTTCTTTGATCGCTCCTGAAGTCCAATGACTTTTTGCAGCTTTTTAGCTTGAGATCTTGTTAAAGGCTCTCTTTGAGATTCCAAAGCTTCACCTTTGTCCTTGAATAGATTTGAGCTTCCTAGGATGTTATCAGCTTCACTTAATAAAGCACTGCATATGTTCTGCTTTATTCTCACCTAGATATCCTACTATAGGACTTTAAAAGTGTCTGAAATACTACTGTTTGAGACTTGCAATTGGTTGCTTATTTGTGGAGGTAAATATGAGCCTTTAAATGTTCCTTTATCTGACAGTCCTATTTGTTTTTGCTTGTCGCTTATATTTTCTCCTTTTAAGCACTATAAGAAGGATCCACCTTAACTTGAAGTCCTAAACACCTCTAGGACTATAAGTAAGGGACGGGTAATGCACGCATATGGTACGTTTAAATTAGAATCGCTTATATAACCATTAAGGGGAGGGTAATTGGGTAGTAAAAGATATGATGACATGTGCGTTATTGCTATATGTAGCACCCCAACTTGGGGACAATTACTAAGAATTGCAGAGAAGTGATCTTATAGGCTAAGAAACCTAGGACCCCCTTTACCCCTTGTTTTAAACAAAATGTTTGTTTGTCTAAATTACTTTGTTTGCTTAAGACTAATTCACCAATTTGAGTTCGCCCAGGACCCACCGTTGTGGACCTCGAGGAGTTCCTAACACCTTCCCCTCAAGGTTATTTCGAGCCCTTACCTAATCTCTGGTAATGCAAACCTGTTTTATGAGTTACTTGATTTAGGTGCCCTAACACACCTTAAATCCGTTAGGTGGCGACTCTTCAAATTCCATACCCAATTCCCAAAAGGAAATGAGTTGTTCCTAATGAATGTCGAAACTCAGACACCGCGAGGAAAAAGGGGGCGCGACAGTCTTAAGCATAACGAACTTATTTTTGTGAATTAGTCTTAAGCATGCTTTATTTTGTTGATACAACATTTCCCTTTCCCCCTTACTTGGATTTAAATGCTTATTTCTCAAGCATTTATTTATGGTTTCCTTTATTTCTTGAAACTGACTTGTCTCATTGTTTTCTTTCTTAACTGTCTTTCAATTATTCAAATACCGTGTTTATCCTATTAACATGCAAATACTTGACAACATGCTATTTATTGTTGCATAAATCATGCTCAACATCATATTCCACTCATGCGTAATCAATCCTATAGAAATGCTTGATGAGTGTTTGCACCCTTCCTATATATGTTACGCACTAAATGTGGAAAGGTGTATTTGCAGTAAAACTAGTCGATCAACGGTGCAATCGACAGTTCTATGCCTTTCCCCCTCAAGTTGTCCGCTTGAGGGTCCTAGTCTAGACCTCTATAGCAAGCTTACTCTAATTAATTGTGCATGCATCATGGTCAAACCTAGCCGGGTTAATATGTTGTCCACATAATAACCCTTTAAGACAAGCCTCATCCAAAAGTCTATCGGGTTTTCCATAATCCCAACGGACGCAACCATGACTGTATGCATTAATTTTGGAGAAATAAGTGCCAATGTACTAATCATTGTTGTATAAATAAACAAACCTGGAGGGGGGAAAGGGCCTAACTATATTTCGTTTTGCAGAAAATGAGGCACAAAATCCCCAGGTTCGGCATAGTCAGTAACATACCATCACCATTGCTAGATTGGTGGAGGGATCTTCCGTCAAATGACAAAAATCATGTGAAAAGGGTCTTAGGAAACTTACCTTCTTTGTTGGATCTTCAGCCGAACAAAATATTGATCAAGGCTGCTAAGAGAGGGCTATGTTCCGCTTTGGAGACATAGAAATGACCCCTTTCATGAAAGAAATAGGGGGATTTGCTGGGCTACCTTGGGATAGCCCTGGTTTATTGGCACCTGAAAATCGCACCACTAGGGGTTTCTTAAGATGATGGGGTTAAAGAAGAATGATGACTTGGAGTTCCTAAAAAACTCCTACATACCCTTCGACTTCCTCTATGAAAGATACGGTCACAGCAGGTCTTACTGTATTTTCGATGATGAATTCTCCATCACCTCCTTGGGGTGGATTCACTGCAGGGTCTTGTGTTTCTTGGACATGCTAGTGTTCCCGATCTAAAGGGACATAATCCACACCAGACTGGCCATGGTGGCCAAAACTTTGATGGAAGGGATCGAGGGGCAGACATATACCATTGTCCCTATGATCATTGCAGATATGTACCGGGCCTTGGAGCGCTGTCAGAAGGGATACAGATACTTCGAGGGTTGCAATTTGCTGTTGCAAGTTTGGTTGTTAGAACATCTCCAAAGGGGTCAATATCGCCAAGAGTTTCCGCGAAGGCCGTGGAATGATCACATAGCCTTCCATCACCCCAAGAAGATGACCTATATCCCAAACAGGTTTGCTCAACCACGGAATACTGTAGAATGGGTGCAATTTTTCAACAATTTGACCAAGGATCAGGTTTAATGGATGTTCGAGTGGTTCCCTACCGACGAGTTCATCATTAGATCTAGGGATGTTCCCCACTTGGTACTGATCGGGTTAAGGGGCATATACCTTTATGCTCCTCTCAGGGTTATGAAGTACAACACATGTGGCACTTGAAGATTATTATGGAAAAGGATACCATCGAGCCAGATCGATATCACGCTGGTCATGCGTACTTCTACCCCTCAAAGTTGGATGATACATAGGGGTAATCTTCGAGCCAAGAGTTGATCCGGGAAATAGGGTCATAGATGAAGTTGCCAAAGCACATGTGAAGTATAATAAATTGCGCAAAAGAGTTCGCAAGTCTGAAGCCAAGCATATGGAGTAACATAAGGCCGATATGGAGATGATCAATGAGTGGAAAGAGAGGGCTGTTAAATCCAGTGAAAGGCTGGAACATCTGGAGTACATTATGATGGAATTGGAAGGGAAAATGAGAAAGAGAGTCACCGATTGTCAGAACGCTGAGGGAAATGAAAGAGGACATTTGGCAAAAGCATTCTTACTGCTGAACCTGTGCAAACTGGGATATCTGATCAACAAGAGCATCCAGCCTGGAGAAGGTCCTTCTGGGACCAAGTAGATTAGGTTTACTTGCTTTTCAAATGTAATAAGGCCAAGTGTCATTAGTGACTTATCTTATTTAGTGTCGTTTTGGGTTGTCTATCTTTACATTAATGAAATGAGGCAATTATTGGCACCGAAATTCTCCAAATCCATTTGTCGCTAGGCCTACCTCGGGCACAATGAGGCTCCTAAATTAGGACATGAATTTACATTCCCGCAATATGTGTTTAAATACTGCAAACTTTTCAGAACCCTTAATGACTTGTTTACCTTTTGACTTTATTCTTTATTATTCCCATCCCCTATGGTTGGTTCGCACATACTGGCATCATCAGCATATCACACCAGATCTAGAAGCCCTCCACCTCCTCCTCCTCCAAGTAATACAAAAAGCAAAGGAAAAGCTAAGATGGATGACTTAAGTGGTATTCGAAAGGAAAATGCTGAGAATGCGGAAACTTCAGACGATCGAAGTACTCCGACACCAAATGAATTGGTTTTGCGGTAAAAGATACTGGAGTTACAGGGAGAACTTGAGTAGGTACGCAACTTAGCAAACCTCTTCCTCACCCTGAACATCCTCGACATCAACCAACAAAATACCAAAAACCTAGCACCTCCCCAAAATACATCAAACCAGCATCCACAAAATCCTCCCGCACCACATCAATATGGAACTCTATCTCAAAATCCCAATCCTTTACCAATACCAACTCCACCACAACACCATCATCAATCCAGTACCCACAAATCACTATCTATCACACTCCTCAGAACACACCACAACCTATTCCCGATCCTCAAAACTAAACCAACGACCACCACTACACCCAAATCCTTAGCGCTCACCAAAACAAACCTATATACGTGGAAACCGTACCTCACTCTACTCAACCAATCTCCTATACACCAGAATCTGCTGAAAATGACCTGCTCATCAAGAACATGGCCGAGGAACTCAAGAAATTGACAAGTCAAGTTCAGGGTGTCGAAGGAGGTAAAGGGATAGAAGGTCTGAATTATAAGGATCTGTGCATACAACCAGACGTGGAACTGCTAGAGGGTTACAAACCTCCCAAGTTCGAAATGTTTGACGAAACAGGTGATCCCAAGGTTCATTTGAGAACTTACTATGACAAGCTCGTGGGGGTTGGAAAAGATGAAAGGATCCGAATGAAGATCTTCATGAGAAGTCTTACCAGAGATGCCCTGTCCTGGTATATAAGCCAGAACCCTAAAAAGTGGGCCAATTGGGTGAGCATGGCATCAGAATTTATGGACCGGTTCAGGTTCAATACGGAGAATGCATTGGATGTCTTCTACATCCAGAACCTAACAAAGAAGCCAGCTGAGACTTTCCGCGAGTATGTTACTCGGTGGAGGTCAGAAGTAGCCAAGGTCAGACCAGCACTAGAAGAAGAACAAATGAACAAGTTCTTTGTCAGGGCACAGGACCCACAGTATTATGAAAGGCTGATGGTCATTGAGAATCACAAGTTATCCGATATCATCAAACTCGGAGAAAGGATTGACGAGGGTATCAAAAGCGGGATGGTGACAAATTTCGAGGCACTGCAGGCCACAAACAAATTATTACAAGGTGGCATATTAAAGAAGAAAGAAATGGGGGCAGTAATGGTAGCCCAAGGCCCAAAATCTTCGTTCACATACCAATCACCTCCACCCACATACCAACCCTTATCTTCCAGATATTCTCAACCTGCCATCGCCTATCACAGTTATAACACCCAGCCAACCTACTATCATTCACCTCCAACTCCTCCAAATTACTAGAAACCCCGACCTAATTTTGACCATAAGCCACCCAAACAATACACCGCTATTTCTGAACCTATTGACCAGCTGTACGAAAGATTGAAGGCCGCTGGTTATGTCACCCCTTTTCCTGTTGTGGCAATGGAGAACTCATCTCCATGGATCAACCCAAACAAGACATGTGCATACCATTCCGGTATGAAGGGGCACACCGTTGATGAGTGCTAAATATTGAAAGATAAAATCCAAACACTGATTGATAACAAGGTCATACAGGCAAAGGAAGCTAAGCCCAACGTCCACAACAATCCTCTCTCGGATCATCGGGGTGATGGGTCCATGTGATTGAGATGGATGAAGAATGGATCCTGAGGGGTCAATCAGGCTTATTCGAGAAGGCAATGACTTTAAACCCGCAGTCACAATCCTATTGTGGTACAGATATAGCCGACGGTCGAAGTTGAGGTAATCACATCGGTTCCATTTGAGGTAGAGGTAGCTCCACCTACACAGATCTCCATCCCTTCACTATTACAAAATTCAGAGGCGCACACGAATGCTTTGATGAAGGTGTTAAAAAAGCTTATGTGCCCAACAATATCACTTGTGAAGAAATGGCCAACATGGTAGGGCAAGTGCTAGAGAGTCATAAGATCACCTTCCATGAGGATAAATTACCGCCTGAAGGGTTAAGTCACAATCGGGCATTGCATATCATGGTGCAATTTCAAGAGAAATTCATTGCCATGGTCTTAATAGATGGGGTTCAAGCCTCAATATTTTCCCATTGACTCCTCTGAAAAGATTGGGCAAAGATTTCCATGAGATACAAGCAGGAAGTATGAACGCTAAAGCCTTTGATGGGTCTCAAAGGGCCACGATTGGGGAGATTAACCTTTGCTTGCAGATGGGGCCAACTTGGTTCGATGTTGAATTCTAAGTGCTTGACATATCAGCTACATACAATCTTCTATTGGGTTGACCTTGGATATATGCCACTGGGGCTGTGGCTTCCACACTACACCAGGCCGTGAAGTTCAAATGGAACCATTAGGAGGTGATCATTCAGGGAGATGGAAGTAATCCTATTTCCACCAGTCAAACTATCCCGGTTATCGAGAACAGAAGAAGGCTAGGAGGGAAAACTTCACCACATTGAAAATGTTAATGCAGTTGAGAAGGATATGGATTGCAGTGCAATAATTGAGGAGGAGAAGGAAGAAGGCCTCACCATTCATACTGTGGAGAAGGGAGATGTTCTCAGGAATCGGACTGCCACACCATCCCGGGCCCACTGAGTCCCTTGTTTTGGATATTTTCAAAATTTAATCAATGCATTGCTATTTATTATTCATTATTATCTTTCACATTTTTTTCTAAAGCATTATTATTACTTTTCCTAATGAACCGATGACTGTGACATGTAATAATAATAGTTATCAGTCTAAAATTCATATAGCACCGTATGAGGCTTTGTATGGTAGGCGATGTTGATCCTTAATGGGTTGGTTCGAGCAGTTCGAGGCCAGGTTATTGGATACAGACTTGGTTCAGGATCCCTTTGAAGTGTTGTGGCAACTTGGGGAGGTTGCTTATGAGCTTGTCTTACCTCCCATCCTAGTAGGAGTTCATCCGATATTTTATGTTTCAATTCTTTGGAGGTAATCATGATGATCCATCTCATGCGTTGGATTTCAGCTCAGTCCAGTTGGACAAGGATCTATCTTATGTTGAGGAGCTAGTGGCTATTTTGGATAGGCAGGTTCGAAAGCTGAGGTCAAAGAACATTGCATCAGTTAAGGTTCAGTGGCAGGGTCAGCCGGTCGAGGAGGTGACTTGGGAGACCAAGAAGGATATGTACAGCCGTTATCCTCATCTTTTCACCACTTCAGGTATGTCTCTATGCTCGTTCGAGGATGAACGATTGTTTTAAGATAGGGAGGATGTAATGACCTGGCCAATCATTTTGAGAGTTAGTGCCCTGATCCCCTATTAACTGCTTCCCCCGTATCTATTTCTGCTGTTGTGACTTGCTAGGAGGTTTCGTTTTGGTTTCTAGAGTGTTTTGGGACACTTAGTCCCTAAATGGGAGTTTAAGCCTTAGAATTTAGACCGTCGTCAAAACTGTGTAAGAATGACTCCGGAATGGAGTTTCGACGGTTCCATTAGCTCTGTTTGGTGATTTTGGATTTAGGGTCATGTCCGAGTTGTATTTTGGAGGCCCGTAGCTCATTTAGGCTTGAAATGGCGAAAGTCAAATTTTTAGAGTTTGGGCCGGTAGTGAAATTTTTTATATCAGGGTCGGAATCCGATTTCGGAAGTTGGAACAGGTCTATAGGGTTAAATATGACTTGTGTGCAAAATGTAAGGTCAAACGAACGTGGTTTGGTTGGTTTCGGCATCGGTTGTCGAATTTTGAAGTTTCAAGTTCATTATGTTTGGATTGGAGGGTGATATGTGTTTTTAGCGTTGTTTGATATGATTTGAGGGATCGACTAAGTTTATATGGTGTTTTAGGATTGGTTAATATGTTTGGGTGAGGTCCCGGGGGCCTCAGGTGTGTTTGGGATGCTCAACGGGTTGAAATTATGACTTAGGCTATTGCTGAAGTTTCAGGCATCTGGTGTTTTCGCACCTGCGGTGGGGAGACCGTAGGTACGGGCTCGCAAATGCAAAAAAACATGCGCAGAAGCGGATTTGGACAGCCCAGGCTGGGATCACAGGTGCGAGGATATTTTCGTATATGCGATGCCTGCAGATGCGCTAGGGTGTTCGCAGAAGCGGTCAAGGACCGCAGAAGCGGGGGACTTTCCACAGGTGCGCACGCGCAGGTGCGGCCACCTTATTACAGATACGGTCCTTTGAGGACTTAAGTGATTTTCGCACCTGCAATGGATTTTCCCCAGGTGCGGGACTGTAGATGCGGTTGAAGGCTCAGAGAAACGAGTTCGCTGGGCGGAAAAGAGAGAGCTTCAAGGCTTTGAATTCATTCTCCATTTTTGGACTTGGGAGCTCGCAAATTGGTGATTCTTTGAGGGATTTTCAGAGAGAGCTTTGGGGTAACGATTCCTAACTCGTTTTTAGTTGTATGTCATTAATCTAAAGTTGTTTTCTCCATTTAATTTCGGATTTGTGAAAAGTTGGGAAAATTGGGGAAAAGTTCCCCAATTGAATTTCTGAGTTTTGATTGTGATTTACACATTGGATTTGGATAATTTCTGTACGAGTGAAATCGTGAGTGAATGAGTATTCAAATTTGATAACTTTTACACGATTCCGAGACGTAGGCCCGGGGAGGCTTTTTGGGTGATATTTCCAATTTCTTGCCTTAGCTTTGATTTTATTAGTTAGATTAGTTTTTTGTAGCTATATTTATGTAATGTAATTTATTTGTCTAGATTTGGGTCATCCAGAGCCGGATATTCGTGGAAAGAGCATTATGATAGATTGATTTGAGCTTCGTTCGAGGTAAGTGACTTGCCTAACCTTTGTGGGGGAACTCCCCTCAGGATTTGATATTGTTTGATATGTGAGCGCCGCGTACGTGAGGTGACAAGTATGTACACAGGCTATTTGTTGTAAATCTCCATTTTTTTCTCACTAAGTCATAACCTGTTTTTCTCCTTATTTGAACTATACTAGCATATGTTACTATCCTGTTTAGGTTAGAATAGCATGCCGACGTATTTTAACTGCTATTTAAATGATGTGCAGCATGTTTAGTGAAGTTTCCTGCCTTCCTTGACTTGCACTTAGTCTAAACTGTAGGTTCTCTTGCTGTAACTGTTCTTCCTATTGTTTGAACTGCATATTTACTTTGGGACTATGGAACGGTATTTAGAGAGATCCCTATGTACTGCATATTTACTTTGGGACTACGGAAAGGAGTTCTGGGAGATCCCCCTATATTGCATATTTACTTTGGGACTATTGAACGGTATTCCGGGAGATCCCCTGTTCTGCATATTTACTTTGGGACTACAGAACGGTATTCCGGGAGATCCCACTGCACATTTACGTTTGGGACTACAAGACGGTATCTCGGAAGATCCCCTATTGTTATCACTATATTATGAGCTGTTCTCTTTCATTGATTCTATCTCTATTAGATTTCCATATTTATTTTTACTCCGATATTTCATTCTGTCTTATTTCATTATATTTATACCAGTAGGGCCCTGATCTAATCTTGTTACTACTCGACCGAAGTTAGGCTTGGCCCTTACTGGGTACTGTTGTGGTGTACTCATGCCCTTTCCTGCACATGTTTTTTCTGTGCAGATCTAGGTTCATCTTACCAGCCTCATCACTAGTTGCAATCGTTGTTGCTTATTGGAGACTTCAAGGTACATCTGCCAGCGCCCGCAGATCATTGAAGTCCCCTTCTATCCCCCTAGGTTCATTTTTTCCTTCTTTCTGTAGAGATAATGTATAGAATAGTTAAGACTTCCTAATATCTTGTGACTTACGACATTCCGGGTTTTGGAAAATTGTTTGGTACATTTCATAGGTGATAATTGTATATGCTGACTGGCATTCAATTGCTTATTAGATATTTGTTATTGTTAGTAGTTAATGTTCATGCTTTTATTTAATTTCCACAAAGTATTAGGCTTACCTAATCTTAGAGACTAGGTGTCGTCACGATAACTCGCGGAAGGAGAAATTGGGTTGTGACAATAATGACCTAAATTGAATCTTTTGCAATCATGGGTAATTCATAAGGCTTATTTTGAATTATTTAGTTGGTAATTTGCTAGATATTGTTGGTTCAGAGGCTTGTTTGAAAGGCAAAGTTGTGGTTGAGCTTTGAGTGATCTTTGGAGCAAGGTAAGTATTGAGTCTAACCTTGACTTGAGGGAATTGGGAACTCTCGAACTATGTGCTATGTGAATTTCATGTGAGCGGCATATATGCGAGGTGACGAGTGCTTATACGTCGCCGAATTACTTGTTTTCCCTGATTTTCCTCCATTCTTTAATTATCTCCTTCCCTATCTTAAATGTTATATGCCCTAAATGCTTTTCATGCTTATTTGCTACCTGTTAATCAATGTCCTCTCCTGTTAATGATGTTAGATCTCTTCATAGTTTCATGATTCCCTGCTATTTGCTTAAACCGACTTACTTGCATCTTCTAATTGTCAATTTCTGAACTGGTCTCGCTGTGTAGTATTACTCATATAGATTCCTATGTGTATAAGGTTTCCCTTTTAGGTTCAGTTTGGTATTATTGTTCGTAAAGGTTTTCGTGGTTTGAATTGTTAATTTGATTGTGCACATTGAGTATTTGGTACTGATATGGTAGGATCGGGTTGCACACTACAACAGATGAAATAAGGGTGGATTGATAGAATAAGGGTGAATTTGTACTGTACGGTAGGATCGGGTTGCACGCTGCAACAGGTGGAATAAGGGTGGATTGATATAGTGAAATAAGGGTGAATATATGATACTGATATTGATATATGGTGAGATCGGATTGATACTGTTGTTGATGTTATTATGGTAAAATAATGAAGGATTTGTGTTGTACGGTGGGATCGGGTTGCGCGCCGAAACAACCTATGTGTTTTTATTCCTTCAGCTGTGTTGGTTTTCGGTATTTTCATTTGTAACTCTAAGAATTGGTAATTCTGAATGACATTGGATTATTTCTTGAGGCTGTAGCTATTATTTTCAGTTGACTATTTTATGTTATTCCGTATTTCCATTTCTGTCTTTATTATATACCGCGTACAGGTTGTAGTGTAGGTCACTTGCCTTAGCCTCGTCATTACTTCGTCGAGGTTAGGCTCGGGACCTACAGAGTACATGGGGTCAATTGTACGCATACTACACTCTGTATTTCTTATGCAGATTTTGGAGTCGTCCCAACGGCGGTTATTAGCGAACTCGAGTCGGACTGTTTGTGGAAATTTGAGGTACAACTGCTCATTGCCCCCAGCTCCTGGAGTCCCCTTCTCTTTTTTATTTAGTTGTGTACTTTCTTTCGGACAACTTTATGTTATTTCAGACCCTTGTATGTACTATTCTAGTAGCTCGTGCACTTGTGATACAGGGTTCAGGGATTTTAGTAGATGTTTGGTTGTTTTAGCTTCCGCATTTTACTTTGGATTTCTCCAATCTTTTTCAGTTCTTCTCTTTATTTAATTTACATTGTTAAAAATGGATAAACTGTTCTAACGTTGTCTTGCCTAGCAAGTGAAATGTTAGGCTCCATCACGATCCTGATAGTGGGAATCCGGGTCGTGACAACAATATACTTACAAAATTATAGTAAAATTATAGTATAATTGTATGTAAATTGTATTCTGTTGTAGTTATATATATATATATATATATATATATATATATATATATATATATATATATATATATATATATATATATATATATATATATATATATATATATGAAAGGTAGAAAAATAGTTGTATAATGTATGAATCATTGTATGAAATTTGTATTTAAGTTAAAAATACTATCTTTTTACATAAAGTTGTTGATATGTATCAAAATTATATTAAGAGAGGAAATTTTGATTGGAACTTCAGAGAGGAAGAAGAACACACCACTTACAAAATATATAGAAATCATATATAAAAGACATATTGTATAAAAATTATATTTAAGTTATATGATGTTGTAGTTGTATTTAACCATGTAGAAATAATGTAAGAAAGTTGTTTACTATATAATTTGTTGTATGAATTTTCTTTTACTATGTATGTTGTTCTAGATGTTCAGATTTGAATTAAATTTGTATCAAATTTGTTCTTTATCTGTATGTTGATGTACCCTACATTGTTCTTTTCTCAATTTATTTACTAAGGAAAGAAAGGTAGATAATTAATTCCAAATCGCCTTATGTGCACTAATTCATATTTGTTTGAACTGAAAAACTTGAATATTGATAGGACCTGAATGATTGGGTGGAGAAATTTCGAGTTTCACATTAAAAGGGCCATCATCGCACTTTGGAAAAACTAAGTTTTATGTGAGATTTGAATTTTGTGTGAGAAATTAACTAGATAGCTTAGATTCTTGTTAGAAATACTAATACAAAATTGAATCTTAAGTTTGGAGGCAATTAAATTTAATTTGACTTATGGAGCTACATCAACATGCTCACTTACGAGCTTCTGCCAAGGATGGTTAGAGGATTGCTTCAGCTAGATAGAATGGAGATGGCTTCTTTCAGATGTAGACAACTAAAGGCCTCATAGATTCAATTTGATCCCCCCCCCCCCCCACCAATTAGTTTCTTTGAAGAGATAGTTTACTCTCATATTACTACTACTTCTATAGATAATAAAGTATAGTAGAGATTGGCATGTCAGTCTCTAAAAACTAATAGGGGAGTTTTGCCCAACTCTGTCATGATTTTGGCAAAGACATCACTAAAACCACCGCCTTTTGATAAAATAAAAATAAAACCATTTGAGTTGCAACAAAATTATAATCTTCATCACAATTTCTCAAGACTCAATATGTTCGGCATCAAATGTACAAGGTGGTGGGGATGTTAAACAACTGGAAGGAGTTTTATTAAAAGAGGAGTGGAGAGAAAATAGGAAAAAAATATAACTAAATACCCTAATGTAATGCCCTAATAATAGATTGTATATAGTTTGTAAGTAATCCTTGTTTAGAGTAGGTAATATATAAAATTAGAATAAATTTGGTAATAAAGTTTTAAATATGTATAGGAAAGAAAAAATCCCTTTCCAAAAAACAGAAATATGCAAAAGGGAAATTTTGAGCTCTTGAAAATTTCAAAATTTGATTTTGAAAATTTTCAAAAAAGTTGAAATATTTTTGTAACAATGTCTCAAACAAATATTTTTAAAAAAGTCACTTAGTTAGAATTAAACATTTGTAAAAATCTACTTTTGGCCTAAGTTCAAACTATTATTTGCTCAATGCTAGCTGCCGATTATTAATTATACTGGCTTGATTAATTTATGACAATAATTATAAATTGTTAAATATATAAGTTAATTTGTGCCAATAATTATTAGTTTGTAAAATTTGTGAAAAAATAGGTGGAAAATTTGCGAAGAGAACTCGAATTATGTTTGGAAAGATCTTGTCACACCCCTTTTTTTAACAAACCTCGCTAAACTCTCTTAAAATAATAAAAGATTTAGTAAAAGCTTGAAAAAGGTTTTCAATTTGGAAAGTGATAAAATTGTGTGTTCAAAAGGATTAACTCAGAGTCGCCACCTAACATTTGATTTCGGTGTGTCAGGTCACTGTTTTTTCCAAAAGTAATATTTTTTCTTTCAAAACACTTTGAACTCTAAAACTAAGTCTACACCAGAGATTTGGGTAAGAGGATTCATTTGACTCGGGGAGAAGGTGTTAGGCACTCCCCGAATCCCGTGAAGATCACGGTTGCGTACTCGATCTAGTTGGCTTTTAAAATGTTCGAATTGAGGCGAAATAACAAAAAATGAAAAATAAACACAAAAGAGGCTCGAGATCGTCCCCACCTAAAATAAAAAAAAAAAGAAAATGAAAATAAAATAAAATACTACAAGTTTCTACTTTTGGCCTCCATTTACATTCACTTTGGGGCATACCCCGGATAAAAATATATACAAAGTCAATGGGGCATTCCCCGGATAAATTTAACTAAGGGAACGACCTCTCGCTTCAAAACTACAAAATCCTAAGGCTTCCCTACCCAAGTGTTGCCGGTCTAAACATACCACTAGCGGATAATAGAATGAAATAATGTAACAAATGTACTACTAAAATCTCAATTCTGTTACTTTTAACTTCCAACTCTAGATCCCATATTCATTTCACTATTCTTGGCCAATATTTCTTTTCCAGAGTTTACCAATCCACTGCCCATTAATCCAACTTAAACCAATAGTTCATGAGTTGATTCACTTATCATAAATTATACTCTATTCACAGTAATTAATTAAAATGAGTAATTTGACTAAACTTATATCAACCGAGAACATTATGCCATCATCATGCAATTAGCATAGCACATGAAAAATAATAGCACACACAATAAAAAGAAGGAAACGAGAGGAACCTCAAAAGGAGTTAGGAAATTTTCTTCGACACTTGAAAATGGTACAAAACCTTTAAGCCAAAATCGAGCGAATCGCAACACGAACAAGATGAAAACAACAATAGGAACTCGGACAGTAACCTTGACGTACGACTGAACGGAACTCCAATCGGACTTCGAACTACCTCAAACAAATTTCATTTTTGGAAAGCGAAGTCTGGAATCTGGCTATTCTCTGCTATCCGATTTCTGGAGAGGAAGGAGTCTTAGGGTGGACTTAGAGGTTCAGGGGATGGAGGCCATCTTTTCCGACGAGGTTTTGGAGAGATTGGCGGGCGGTGGCTGGTTGATTCCGGCTGGTTCGATGAGGAACGACTGCTGGTGCTGGAGGAGTTAGGGTCATTGGGTTAGGTCTTGGTCGTGTTCTAAGGTTGAAGAAGGAGACGGGCACTGATGGAGTTTCTCTTGTAGTCTTGTCTAGTTGAAGAAGAAGAAGAAGCAAGCAGCCATGGATGTCCTCCAAGTTCTGCCGCTGCTGCTGGTTGTTCAAAATAAAAGGGGTCGTTTTTTTGCTGGAAAAAAAAAGAACGATGGGGTCCAAGATGAAGGCTATGGTTTCTATAATTGGGTATTTTTATATGAAGGTGGGAAGGGATGATGGACATTGGATTAGAAGGAAATAGATGGCTAGGATTAAATCTTGCACATAAATGAGCTAATGGGTTGGGAAGAATGGGCTAAGAATAATTGGGTTTAAGTTAAAAGAAATGGACTCACAACCTTTGGGCCTACAAATTTTCTTGTTGGACAAAGACAAACTCAAAAATTCTACCAAAATATTAATTAAACTTAGTTAAGTAAATAAACAAATTTTTAAAATGAAACTACTTTTTTTGTATTTTTAAATGTTATAATAATAAAGTAAAAAGTAAAGAAAATAGGCTAATGTCATGATAAAATTAAGATACCATGAATAAAAATATACTAATTGATCTTAAACTAAAGATAAAAATATAAAAAAGCGATAAACACGATAAATAAACTATTTTATGTTTTTTTATGTCTTAGGACTAAAAGTAAAAAGATTAAAATTATATTAAAATAAAGTCAAGTAAATATTTTTAAAATATTAAAATACTAAAACTAACTTTAAAATTTGCGCAGGTCAAAAATTACGTGCTTACAGTTGCCCCTCTTTGCTTGGAAACACGAAGAGTTTTCGGAGCAAAGAACAATAAGCAACGTAATTGATTTATGACCCGACGCTTATTCAAAAGAAAATAAAGGTGGCTAAAAAGATTGTGACCGAGCCCTGGTATCTGAGCTGCCTACATATCCTTGGCTATAAAGGAATCAGGCCACGTGTAGTTCAGAAGTGAGAAGGATGATGGAGTACCGAGGTGGAGAGTCGAGTGAAGTGCCGTCGAGGTTCCGGTCCGCGGTTCCTGCCATTACATCAAAAATTAAAGGAAAAATTACAGCAAAGTGAAAGAAAAATACAAGATCCTATCTACTTCTTGTATTGAATCTTCCTTGAATCTCTATTTGATCTTCAACATGAGACTGAAAAGTGGACACTATTCTTCAGGCGGGCTCCTGATGCTTCTTAAATTTGTGAATTGAAGTAAGTTTGAAATGAATTCTCTTGTTCTCCAGGTGGGCGCCTGATTACCAACAACTTGAACTGTATTTCCTCGTTATCCAGGTGGGTGCCTGATTACCAACAACTTGAACTGTATTCCCTCGTTATCCAGGTGGGCGCCTGACTACCAAAAACTTGAATTGTATTCCCTCGTTATCCAGGTGGGTGCCTGATTACCAACAACTTGAACTGTATTCCCTCGTTATCCAGGTAGGCGCTTGACTACCAAAAACTTGAATTGTATTCCCTCATTATCCAGGTGGGCGCCTGATTGCTAAAACTTGAAACTATGTTCCCTTGTTATCCAGGTGGGCGCCTGATTGCCAAAACAGTCAAAACAAAAGAAATTTTCTACCCCAGTTTGGGATCTGGGCATATTTATGATTGTTAATCGGATCATGTTACCTACAGAGCTCTAAGAATTTAAAAGCTAAATCCCATTATCCAGGAGGGCCCTGAAAACTTCGAATTAAATCTCATCTTAAGAGTGATAACTTTAAAGCTAAATTATATTTTCTAAAGGGAGAAGTTACGCTATAATTTAAAATTAAATCTCATTATCCAGGAGGGTCCTGAAAGTTTTAAATTAAATCACATTATCCAGGAGGTCCTGAGAATTTAAAAACTAAATTCTTTTATCCAGGAGGCTCATGAAATTTTAAAAACTAAATCCCATTATCCAGGAGGGTCTTGAGAATTTAAAACTAAATCCCATTATCTAGGAGAGTCCTGAAAATTTAAAAACTAAATCCCATTATCCATGAGGGTCCTGAAAATTTAAAAACTAAATCCCATTATCCAGGAAGGTCCTGAGAATTTTAAAAACTAAATTCCATTATCCAGGAGGGTCCTGAGAATTTAAAACAAAATCTCATTGTCCAGGAGGGTCCTGAAAATTTTAATATTAAATCTCATTATCTAGGAGGGTCCTAAAAATTTTAAAAACTAAATCTCATTATCCAGGAGGGTCCTGAAAATTTTAAATTAAATCCCATTATCCAGGAGGGTCCTGAGAATTTAAAAACTAAATTCCATTGTCTGAGGGTCCTGAAAATTTAAAAATTAAATCTCATTATCTAGGAGGGTCCTGAGACTTTAAAAACTAAATCCCATTATCCAGGAGGGTCCTGAAAATTTAAAAACTAAATCCCATTATCAAGGAGGGTCCTGAAAATTTAAAAACTAAATCCTATTATCCAGGAGGGTCCTGAAAATTTTAAATTAAATCCCATTATCCAGGAGGGTCCTGAGAATTTAAAAACTAAATCTCATTGTCCAGGAGAGTCCTGAAACTTTAAAAACTAAATCCCATTATCCAGGAGGGTCCTGAGAATTTAAAAACTAAATCTCATTGTCACACCTCCTTTTTCCGCGCCCGAGGGGCGCAGGGGAGTTTTTTTCCAATTAAAGGACAATCGAAACGGGATTTATTTGTTTATTTCAGAGTCGCCACTTGGGAGATTTACGGTGTCCCAAGTCACCAATTTTAATCCCGAATCGAGGAAAATAATGACTCTATATTACAGTCTGCGTACCAGAAATCTAGATAAGGAATTCTGTTAACCCAGGAGAAGGTGTTAGGCATTCCCGAGTTCCGTGGTTCTAGCACGGTCGCTCAACTGTTATATTTGGCTTATTTATCTGATTTTTAATACACTATGAACTTATGTGCAAATTTATCTTTTAACCGCTTTACTATTATTGTTTTTAGGAGAATGTGAACATCGCTTAAAACACGTCTTTGGACTGCGTCACATGAAATGCACCCACAATCCGGAACGCATTTTATTTGATGTTTTGAGATTTGGATTTGGGTCGCATGAAATGCACACCCGAGCTTAAGAAAGTAAATTATTAAACACGCGCCTAAAGAGACTATCGCGTTATTATTTTTTGCGGAGGCCGCGAAATTCGCTAAACGACCCTCCTGAATTCTAAGTAATTTTAAACAAATATTTACTGAGGGCCCCGCAATTTGTATTTTTATTCGGCGAGGCTCATCTCATTCTTATTTTTTAAAGAATTTGCAACGTCATGGAAATGCATCTCGGGCCACGCCACAATCAATGCGCCCGTGACTAGAGACATATTTCGACTCCGTTGAGATTTGGATTTGGGTCACATAAATATGCACCCGAGTTTAGGGAGATAACATTATTAAAGGCGTGCCTAAAGCAACTAGCGCATTATTATTTTGGGGTAGGGCCGTGAAATTTTCTAAACGACCCATCCCGGAATCAAAGTATTTAATACATATACTTTGTGAGGGCCCCGCAATTTGTCCGTTTTATTTGGCGAGGCTCGTCTCATTTTATTTTTTTTATTATTATTATTTTTTTTTTTAAAAAGGACAAGGCTAAAATGACTACATTTCTTTGCTACTTCGCGAGGCCATGGGTTGTAGGTTAAACTTATTTGATGAAACGAATATCTTTCCGCGGGATTAGATTACTACTATGATTTTAACATTACTACTACACGTACAAACAACTATTAAGACAAACATTTAGATAACAATAATCTGAGCGTGAAGAAACAAAATGCCGAATAACTACTAAACATGACGAAACAAAGGAAATGCATTCACGACCAAATTTCAATATCATACGGAGTTAATTAACAAGAAATAGTGATTTACAAACATCATATGAATATGTCTCGCTCATTTGCATACTATTCGCATGAACTAGGATTGTATTTCAACAAACACATGTATATATTACTAACATAAAACATGAGGGACACGGGCAGGGATACCTACTTGCGATCGACGTCCGGTGCGTTGGACCTACGACGAAATCTCGGACAACAACCTCGGCGTACCGAACCTCGACGGAAAACAGAAAACTCGGCAAGGCGGGATCGCAGCGACCCACAACTGCTCGCGAAACGCAGTTACGACTGCTTGGAGGTTGATGACCTTGGACTGAAAATGGCGGACTTGACGACGGGGGAAAACTGTTGGTCGTGGTGTTGGGTTGTGGTGAGGAGCTGGTGGGTTCGGACGTGTGGGCGTAGGGTTTTTGTTCTACTTTCTTCAGGAAGAAGAAGCAGGAACAGTGGCCGACGATGAGGAGTGGTCGTGGTCGACGGAACTGGGCAGCAAGGTATGGAGATCGACGGACTGGAGGAGTGGTCGTTTGGATGACGGGGTGTGGTGGTGCGACTGGTTCGGACGTGAGGGAAGCTGGGGAAGGTGATGGTTTGTAGGTGGTCGTCCTTGCTGCGACAATAGGGGTCGTTAATGGTGGTTTACCGGAGGTTTTGGACGTGATTGTTTTGGGGTCGTTGGTTATGGCGTTTGGACGGTGGGGTTGCGGGCAGCATGGTGGTGGTGTTGAGGCGGAGAGGAGGATGACGGGGTGGTGTTTGGTGATGGTTTTGTGGTGGTCGTGCTTGGTGTTGATGGAGGAGCTGCTAGGGCTTCTTCTTCTTCTTCAGGAAGAAGAAAAATGAACAGTGCCCCTCTTTCAAAAAATTTCCAAAAGTCTCCCAAGTCCTTTTCGTTGGTCCCAGTAGGTTTTTTCTTTTTTTTTTCTCTGTAGGTTTCTTTCTTTCTTCTCTTTTGAAGAAGAAAGAGGAACAGTAGTTTTTCCCTTCAATTTTCCAAAGTCCCCGTTTTTCAACTTTTCCCAAAAAAGTCCTCCTTTTTGTTGGCTTTTTCCTCCTTTTAAAATTTCCCAAGTCCCTTTTCGTTGGTCCCCCCTCTCTTTTCAAATTCTGTCCGTGTTTTTGTAATGCAATGCCCATGAAAATGAGCCCCACGCGTGGTGGGGTTCGAGGCATATGTCCCCCACGCGTGGTGGGGTTCCCCACGTGTCCTGGACACAGTTTATTATGGGCTAGGTCCGAAAATTAGGCCTAAAACCGGGTAGTTTGAACCCGAATATTATTCTTTTGCCCGGACCCGAGAAATAGGAACACGTTGCTTAACTAGTCCTATGTAAGCAAAATAACTACCAAAAATAAGACTAGTATTTAAACAAAACTATATCTTTTTGAATATTTTTTCAAGATTTAAAATAGCTACAAAATATTAATAAAACTATATTTTTTGTAATTTTCGTTTTTAAATATTAAGATAAAATATGAGATAATATTTTTGTATTTTTCAAAGTTAAAAATGACTATAGAATATTAATAAAACTATATTTTTTTTGTAATTTTCGAAATTATATAAAGTACAAAATAAAGTGCAATTTTTGTATTTTTCAAGTTTATGAGAGATACATAAACTAAGATTTATATATATATATTTTTGAAATTTTAAATTTTTCTTTTTGCAACAAAATAAAGTAAAAATAGCTAAAATAGCTATACTAGACCCAATTTCACATATTCACGCTAAAAATGTGAAAATTCTCGGGGAGGGTCAAAAATCACGTGCTTACAGCTGCCCCTCTTTGACTGGAAACACGAAGAGTTTTCCGACAAAGAACGACTAGACGTGTTTTTGACCCGACCATTACTTGGACGGACTACACTTAAGGAAAGGGAGGGATTGTGACCGAGCTCTGGTATCTGAGCTGCCTACATATCCTTGGTTATACAGGAATCAGGCCACGTGTAGTTTGGGAGGAGAGAGATAGTGAAGTGTACCGAGGTGAAGAGCCGATCGAGGTGCCGTTCTGCTGAGGTTCCGGTCCGTGGTCCTGTCATTACAACAAAAATGAAAACTGAAAAAGACTAACTAAGCCTATCAGCTACTAGTTACAAGGATTCCTATCTCTTAAGTCTTCTGAAACTTGGTCTTGAATCTTGAATGGTGCTTCATACAGACTTTGGATCTGAACCTTGATACTTGCTAGCTGTAGGTGCTAGTTCTTGAGCAGACCACATTTGTTCTCCACTTCCTTAATTTGGGTTCTTTTTTTTTCTCTTTTTCTTCTTGTTTTTTTTTTTGGTGACCAGCTTTTGTTGATCATCCCAGACTATTGATTCGCGTTCTTGAGGCGAGCTTCTTGTTGCTTCTATCTTGGATTGAGTGCTGAGGATTTTTGTCGTAACCTTCTGCTTTCCAGTGGGTCACTACTTGATCTTGAAAAATGTTTCTCCGTTCTACAGGCGGACTCCTGACCTCTTCTATCTTTGACATGCAACAAACTCCGTTCTACAGGCGGGTCCCTGACAATCAAAACAAACAAAACAAACAAAATTTCCTAACCCAGTTTGTACTGGGAAGATTTGTGAGTCGTTAGCAAAATCGTAACTCACTTACACTACTGATGCAATGATGAGAGTAAACTAAAGACTAGGCTAGGATGTGCATCTCCTATGAGTAAAACCAAAACTCTTGCTAGCAAATGTGTCTGCTAAAATAAAAACCTTAATGACTCAAACTAGAAAGTGTGTCTTCTATGGTTGAATCGGAATGAGCTAAACTAGGAAGTGCGTCTCCAAAGGGTGAAAACTTCAGTGACTAGAACTAGGAGGTGTGTCTCCTATGAATAAAATCTCGATTAGGAAGTGCGTCTCCTACGGGTAAACTTCAAAAACTGGACTAGGAATTGTGTCCCCTATGGTCGAACTTAAAATGAATCAAACTAGGAAGTGCATCTCCTAGGGGTGAAATCTTTTTAGGAAGTGCGTCTCCTATTGGTGAAACTGAATTTAGGAAGTGCGTCTCCTACTGGTGAAACTTATCTTAGGAAGTGCGTCTCCTACTGGTAAAACTTGCTTAGGAAGTGCGTCTCCTACTGGTGAAACTTTTTAGGAAGTGCGTCTCCTACTGGTGAAACTTGTCTTAGGAAGTGCGTCTCCTACTGGTGAACTATTCTTAGGAAGTGCGTCTCCTACTGGTGAACTATTCTTAGGAAGTGCGTCTCCTACTGGTAAAACTTGCCTAGGAAGTGCGTCTCCTATTGGGTGCAATAAACTTAGGAAGTGCGTCTCCTACTGGTGAAACTTTTTAGGAAGTGCGTCTCCTACTGGTATAATGGATTTAGGAAGTGCGTCTCCTACCGGTGAAACTTGCTTAGGAAGTGCGTCTCCTACTGGTGAAACTTGTTTAGGAAGTGCGTCTCCTACTGGTGAAACTTGCTTAGGAAGTGCGTCTCCTATGGTGAAACTAACCTTTAGGAAGTGCGTCTCCTATTGGTAAAACTTAGCTTAGGAAGTGCGTCTCCTATTGGTAAAACTTAGCTTAGGAAGTGCGTCTCCTATTGGTGAAATCAACTTAGGAAGTGCGTCTCCTATTGGTGAACCTATTCTTAGGAAGTGCGTCTCCTAATGGTAAAACTGAACTTAGGAAGTGCGTCTCCTATTGGTAGAACTAAACTTAGGAAGTGCGTCTCCTATGGGTGAAATGAACTTAGGAAGTGCGTCTCCTATGGTGAAACTGAACTTTAGGAAGTGCGTCTCCTATGGTGAAACATATCTTAGGAAGTGCGTCTCCTATTGGTGAAACTGAAACTTAGGAAGTGCGTCTCCTATGGTGAAACTGATCTTAGGAAGTGCGTCTCCTACTGATAAAACTTGCTTAGGAAGTGCGTCTCCTACTGGTGAAACTTGCTTAGGAAGTGCGTCTCCTACTGGTGAAATATTTTTAGGAAGTGCGTCTCCTATTGGTGAAACTGAACTTAGGAAGTGCGTCTCCTACTGGTGAAACTTATCTTAGGAAGTGCGTCTCCTACTGATAAAACTTGCTTAGGAAGTGCGTCTCCTACTGGTGAAACTTATCTTAGGAAGTGCGTCTCCTACTGATAAAACTTGCTTAGGAAGTGCGTCTCCTACTGGTGAAACTTGCTTAGGAAGTGCGTCTCCTACTGGTGAAACTTGCTTAGGAAGTGCGTCTCCTACTGGTGAAACTTGCTTAGGAAGTGCGTCTCCTACTGGTGAAACTTGGTTAGGAAGTGCGTCTCCTACTGGTGAAACTTGGTTAGGAAGTGCGTCTCCTACTGGTGAAACTTGGTTAGGAAGTGCGTCTCCTACTGGTGAAACTTGGTTAGGAAGTGCGTCTCCTACTGGTGAAACTTGCTTAGGAAGTGCGTCTCCTACTGGTGAAACTTGCTTAGGAAGTGCGTCTCCTACTGGTGAAACTTGCTTAGGAAGTGCGTCTCCTACTGGTGAAACTTGGTTAGGAAGTGCGTCTCCTACTGGTGAAACTTGGTTAGGAAGTGCGTCTCCTACTGGTGAAACTTGGTTAGGAAGTGCGTCTCCTACTGGTGAAACTTGGTTAGGAAGTGCGTCTCCTACTGGTGAAATATTTTTAGGAAGTGCGTCTCCTATTGGTGAAACTGAACTTAGGAAGTGCGTCTCCTATGGTAAAACTTGCTTAGGAAGTGCGTCTCCTATGGTGAAACTGAACTTTTAGGAAGTGCGTCTCCTATGGTGAAACTATTCTTAGGAAGTGCGTCTCCTATTGGTACAATGGATCTAGGAAGTGCGTCTCCTATTGGTAAAACTTAACTTAGGAAGTGCGTCTCCTATTGGTGAACCTATTCTTAGGAAGTGCGTCTCCTAATGGTAAAACTGAACTTAGGAAGTGCGTCTCCTATTGGTAGAACTAAACTTAGGAAGTGCGTCTCCTATCGGTGAAACTTAACTTAGGAAGTGCGTCTCCTATTGGGTACAATAAACTTTAGGAGGAAATACATCTCCTATGGGTAAAGACGTGGAATGTATGCCTCTGTTATCTGGGCGGGCTCCCAACTTCAATACTTGAAACGTAAAGACTGAATGTATGCCTCTGTTATCTGGGCGGGCTCCCAACTTCAACACTTAAAAGTAAAGACTGAATGTATGCCTCTTTTATTATGGGCGGGCTCCCAATTTCAACACTTGAAACGTAAAGACTGAATGTATGCCTCTATTATCTGGGCGGGCTCCCAATTTCAACACTTGAAATAAAAAGACTGAAATGTATGCCTCTGTTATCTGGGCGGGCTCCCAACTTCAACACTTAAAAGTAAAGAGACTAAATGTATTCCTCTGTTATTATGGGCGGGCTCCCAATTTCAACACTTGAAATAAAAAGACTGGCATGTATTCCTCTCGTTATTCAGGTGGGCGCCTGGGTACAACAAAATGCAAATACTGAAATGTATTCCTCTCGTTATTCAGGTGGGCGCCTGGTATTAAAGATATGAAAAATGATATGCCCGCATTATACTGGTGGGTGACCTAGAACAGAAAAAGACAAAAATGTATTCCTCTCGTTATTCAGGTGGGCGCCTGTCAAGAAATGTAAAGACTGAAACCAACATATCCTATTTGAGGGCGGATGAACCCAACATATCCTGTTTGAGGGCGGATGAACCCAACATATCCTATTTGAGGGCGGATGAACCCGACAGATCCTATTTGAGGGCGGATGAACCCGACATATCCTATTTGAGGGCGGATGAACCCAACATATCCTATTTGAGGGCGGATGAACCCGACATATCCTATTTGAGGGCGGATGAACCCGACATATCCTATTTGAGGGCGGATGAACCCGACATATCCTATTTGAGGGCGGATGAACCCGACATATCCTATTTGAGGGCGGATGAACCCGACAGATCCTATTCGAGGGCGGATAAACCCAACATATCCTATTCGAGGGCGGATAAACCCAAAATATCCTTAAGACTTGAAAATGTCTTACCTGGAAAACTTGGTGGGGATTATTTACTTACCTGTTGGGGGGTAAAATGTTATCAGCTGGGGGTACCTGACTTCCAGAAAATTTTCTAAATGGAAGGAAAATTTTCTGCCCCAGTTTGATAATATCCCTTGTGGCATGCGTTTCTGCATCAATGCCGTTTCCTTTACCTTTTTCAAATCAAACAAAATTTTGTTAGTTTAAAACGCGGTGGTTGGTTGTGATACTCCCGCTGGGATGGTTTTCCCTTTCTCCATCCTTGCTCTGTGTTCCCCAACTTGTTGGGGATGATATTATTTGTTGGGGATAATCCCTTCCTGCTGGGGATATCCTTCTTCTTTTGGGGCATAGCTCGGAAACCGGCATTTTCCTGACCTTTTAGTCTAGTATGAATTTTCCCACACCATGCTCATTGCTCTCCTTGCTTTGTTCATGGGCCTTTTGCTGGGGATATATATTTTGACACTGGCCTCGCGCTTGTTCCTCGCTGACTATACCATTTGGATATACTAGTCAGATCTCATCTTGGAAAGCTGATGGCATATTTTTTGAAGTCATTTCGTACTTGTTCTGACCGGACAGACTCTATTGGGGAAAATTTTTTTATGAAAGGAGAAAGATAACAGAAACAAAATAAAAGACAAAGGAAACGATGACTCTTTTACAAAAGAAACTATAAATAAAACCCTATCAAACGCAGATACCGACTCTAATGGCCATGACATGCGTATGTGGCCTATCCTCTGCCGTCAATCATCTTTTAAGATTTTCCATTGGCGATTCCCCATCTGATTCTCAATCATATTCGACTTGTAGTGCCCGAAGGGTTTTCACTATCAAGTCTCTCTCATTTTTGGGTTTTCTCTCAGCTTTCATCGCCTTATGGTGCCTGTGAAGGTTTTCACCAATAAGACTCTCTCGTTTTATATCTCTCTCCAGCTGGGGGATTTGGAGTGTCGCCGGTATGACTCTTTCTGCTGGAGATTAGAGTCCTTTCTGCTATGGAGCAGAATGTTATGTTCGCCGGTAAGACTCTCATTTGTCTGACTTGGCATCTTTTGAAGACTGATCGGAAGGTCTTTCTTTGGACCGTAATGTGGGTTTTGGATAGGGCTAGAAAGAAAGGGTTAAAGGCTCAAAAATGCATTAATTTTGGGTTATTAATTACAACCTTCGGAATTAGATTCATTTACATCAAACGCAACTTTTGCCCCAGTTTCTTGCTTGGGGATATTTTAATTGATTTTTTTCATTTTTCAAAACTATGACCGAGTCGTGCAACGCCTACGTATCCTCTTTGAGGAATCAGGTCAAACGTAGTTCCCAGTTCCTCTTTTCATTTGACTTTCTTTTGTTCTTTTTGTTATCATTTTCTTTTCTCTTTTTTTTTCCTTTTTCGTTGCTACTGATTCCGAACGAGGGGTATGAAAGAAAATAAATAAGGCTCAAAAGGGGTTAACGAAGGATAAAGTGTTTGGGTAGCAGAACAAAATGCCTTCGTCATTCCAGTCTTCCAAATATGCCAAGTGCAAACAACACAATTTAAATTTGTAGTCTCTTCTGATGGTGCTGGACTTGACAATTATATTCAACATCTGTTTGTTCATTTGTCACTTTTAAAGCACCGTTGGGCGACACTCTCATTCTCATTATTATGAACGAACCTCATGCCAATTTAGGCGAATCTTTCTTTAACGGTTTTCTTTGTGTTTAACTTGCCCCAGTTCCACATGACTCGGGCTCTGAATAATCTCAAACTGTCCTTATTTTCTTTAAATGGTCTGATCGCCTTTCCAGGGTTTTATGATCAACTTTAGAGATTAGGCCCAAACTGGGTGCGCATGTCATGTCCCTAGAATCGACATTGAACGAAATGATAAAAGGACTAAACAAAAGACGACTGGAACTAACAAAAGACCGGATTTTGCCTTAGACCGGTGAAATGGTTTGAATAACAAAACAAACAAACAAACCAGAACAAAATCCTAAACAAACTGCTATGACCAAATGGAAAGATAAGAAGGTTTGACACAGGACAAAATCCGAATTACAAATCTAATAATCCGAACAAAAGAAATGACAACAAAATAAGCAACCAAATGCCTCATTCTTGTTAACCAAGGAACGGAGCGTCCTCCCACTTTATCAAAACTGGCATCTTAGCCACTTGAGCTTCGCATCAATACTGCCAAGACTATTACCAGCTTTAATATCATCGTCCTCTGTCAGCAAATTCCCAATAGGACTTGAGTGCTTCTGTTATCGGCCTGATCCCAGCATAGTGCGCACCATGATGTGCAAGTAAAGGATTCTGGGTGTCATTGTCCGGCTTACCACAAACCAACCACCTTAACTTATTTGCAAAACAAACAGGTTAGAATGGACTCAGTCGGTCCTCATTATTGACAACATCTTTTTCTTTTTTTTCTTTTTTTTTCGATGTTTTTTTTTCTTTTCTTTCTCTTTTCTTTTTTTTTTCATTGTTTTTCCTTTTTTTTTCTTTCGCTTTTCTTTTTTTTTTTCATTTTTTTTGTTGTGGTCGAATATTATGGAGATTGCCTATGTATCATGACCCCGCATGAATCAGACCTTGCGTAGTTCGGACTCAATAAAAGATAAACAATAATGAACATTTTTCTTTTCACTTTTCATATTAAAACAAACTGGGTTTCAAAGGTTTAAAGATGACCTACCAACTTGAAAATCAAACAACCCGCCTATTTTAATCAAAAGATTTATAAACTCAAAAACAAAAGGCTAACTCCCTTTCTCTGTTCGACAAATGCAATCAAATGGTTATTTTTTTGCCGATGTGGCCCCTTCCAAATTTCACATGAATTTTGAGGCCGGGGAGGATTATTTTATGACACTTTTACAAACTTGTCCGTTCTTTTACGAAAATAACCTTTCGACAATTGACAGATACTCTAAGGCTACTTCGGCAAGAACGGTTTAAGACGCGGCCGAAGCTGGCTCGGCTTATTATGACAAAATTCAAATGGTATGTATTCACCTGACCGTCGACTTTTTTTTTTGAAATTATAATAAAACTTGGTGTTGCAAAACACGGCCCTTCAGCGTCTCGGGGACGAAGCTTTTTTAAGGCTGTGTGGGTCAACTCAAAATGACCCAAAGGTGGCTATTTATGCAAAGTCAGCCTTCCGGCGTCCCTTTCGAGAACATTCGGCTATTTATGACAAAACAACATCACCTGACTTATTTATGACTCTTTTTATCGTTTTTGAATTAGAAAAGTCAATATTGCAAACACGGCCTTTCAACGTATCGGGGACGAAGATTTTTAGGCTGTGGGGGTCAACTGGACCAAGTCTTAAAAAATGACCCAAAGGTGGCTGTTTATGCAAAGTCAGCCTTCCGGCGTCCCTTTCGGGAACATTCGGCTATGTCTTGATAAAACAGCGTCACCTGACTTCTTTATGACAAAACTAAAATTTGACATATATTTTTTATTTATTTGTTTTTTTTTGGCTATTTTAGCAAAAGGTGGGTTGGACATCACCCGACTTATTTATGACAAGATTAAAATTTTTGATTTTTGGCTATTTCAGCAAAAGGTGGGGTTGGACCCGATGAGGGTTGCCTACGTATCTCACATCCGGTGAGAATCAAACCCGCGTAGTTCGGGCGAATAAACTATTTTTGAGAGGACCCTTTTCCATTTTCTATATTTTTTTGTTTTTATTATTTTTCCCACAACAATCAAATAGACTATTATTTTTCATTCATAACAAACAAACTAACTAACGTAAAACATAAAACATTCCTTCTTTTTTTCATTTGTTTTTCTTATTCTAAAGAAAAAGGAAAATGTTTTTTTTTTGGAATTTTTACCTTTAACAAAAGAAATGCTTAAAAAAATATTTTTTGAATTTTGAATTTTCTTTTGATTTTTTTTGTCGATTATATATATATTTATTTTGGAACAAATAATAAAATCACGTTCAACGCCCGACTCTTTTTGTTTTTATTTTTGGCATATTCACAGACAAACAAAATAAAATATTTCAAAAACCAGACTCTTTTCCATTTTCATTTTCATGGCAAAACAAACTATTTTCTTTTATATATTTCTGAAAAAACAAGACAGAACAATGATGATTTTTTTTCTCTATTTTTCCTTTGTTTTTAATATAACAAACCAATAAGACATTTCTTTTCATTTTCTCAAAATTTCGGCTGAGTTTCGACTCTACTCGGACTTCTATGCTGTTATTTTCTCCTTGTTTTTTCACGATTTTCTTATATGTGGAAAATGATGACAACATACAAAATCTTTTTGAATTTTCATGCTTTGTTTTTATTTGTATTTTTATTTTTTTATATTTATTATTTCTTTCAAAAATGTGGCATGGGAGACATAATGATTTCCAAGACTTCTTGGATTCCGCAAATGCTCCCCATGCGCTTTTCCCAACATATGAAGCGTGGGGGACATATGAGAATTCCAAGACTTCTTGGATTCCACAAATGTTCCCCATGTGCTTTCCCAAAAAGCAAGCGTGGGGGACATAGGGAATTCCAAGGCTTCTTGGATTCCACAAATGTTCCCCATGCTTTGATTAAAATAACACCATGCTGGAAATGACCAAATGACCCATACGCCCTTGACTAAATACAACATGTAGCACATGGGATGCCGAAAGATTGTCTATTATTTTCAGGTTGCTTGTCCTAGACGGACCCAACCCCTATATTGAGTCCCCTAAGTCAAATGCAAATAATGCAAATAAACGTTCCTACTAGGGATCCGGCATGTGGCTTTGTTATACTAGGTTCAAGAACCTGGGTCGGTGTTCTAGACAGTGTACCCGAGCGGACAACTCGAGCTGAGGAAGGAGCTCCTTTCCGGGAACCAAAAGGCCAGCCGGCTTAGAAACTTTCCGAGCCTCTTTTATTTAGGGTATGACACTAACAGAATAGAGAGTCTCAACCAGTAAGCACATCCCCGGAGATAAGAAGAGAAAGGTTTCGGCACAATTTATATACAGTTCAAATAATATCAAAGCGGTAAAAACAGCATTTAGCACATTAGGCTCAAAACATGTAATAATCAGATAATAAATAAAGCCAAATAATAACAATTATTCTAAGCTCGAATTCTTAACCCTGAACCAGTGGTTCTGGGTTTTCGTCCCCAGCAGAGTCGCCAGAGCTGTCACACCTCCTTTTTCCGCGCCCGAGGGGCGCAGGGGAGTTTTTTTCCAATTAAAGGACAATCGAAACGGGATTTATTTGTTTATTTCAGAGTCGCCACTTGGGAGATTTACGGTGTCCCAAGTCACCAATTTTAATCCCGAATCGAGGAAAATAATGACTCTATATTACAGTCTGCGTACCAGAAATCTAGATAAGGAATTCTGTTAACCCGGGAGAAGGTGTTAGGCATTCCCGAGTTCCGTGGTTCTAGCACGGTCGCTCAACTGTTATATTTGGCTTATTTATCTGATTTTTAATACACTATGAACTTATGTGCAAATTTATCTTTTAACCGCTTTACTATTATTGTTTTTAGGAGAATGTGAACATCGCTTAAAACACGTCTTTGGACTGCGTCACATGAAATGCACCCACAATCCGGAACGCATTTTATTTGATGTTTTGAGATTTGGATTTGGGTCGCATGAAATGCACACCCGAGCTTAAGAAAGTAAATTATTAAACACGCGCCTAAAGAGACTATCGCGTTATTATTTTTTGCGGAGGCCGCGAAATTCGCTAAACGACCCTCCTGAATTCTAAGTAATTTTAAACAAGTATTTACTGAGGGCCCCGCAATTTGTATTTTTATTCGGCGAGGCTCATCTCATTCTTATTTTTTAAAGAATTTGCAACGTCATGGAAATGCATCTCGGGCCACGCCACAATCAATGCGCCCGTGACTAGAGACATATTTCGACTCCGTTGAGATTTGGATTTGGGTCACATAAATGTGCACCCGAGTTTAGGGAGATAACATTATTAAAGGCGCGCCTAAAGCAACTAGCGCATTATTATTTTGGGGTAGGGCCGTGAAATTTGCTAAACGACCCATCCCGGAATCTAAGTATTTAATACATATACTTTGTGAGGGCCCCGCAATTTGTCCGTTTTATGTGGCGAGGCTCGTCTCATTTTATTTTTTTTATTATTATTTTTTTTATTATTATTTTATTTATTTTTTTAAAAAAAAGGACAAGGCTAAAATGACTACATTTCTTTGCTACTTCGCGAGGCCATGGGTTGTAGGTTAAACTTATTTGATGAAACGAATATCTTTCCGCGGGATCAGATTACTACTATGATTTTAACATTACTACTACACGTACAAACAACTATTAAGACAAACATTTAGATAACAATAATCTGAGCGTGAAGAAACAAAATGCCGAATAACTACTAAACATGACGAAACAAAGGAAATGCATTCACGACCAAATTTCAATATCATACGGAGTTAATTAACAAGAAATAGTGATTTACAAACATCATATGAATATGTCTCGCTCATTTGCATACTATTCGCATGAACTAGGATTGTATTTCAACAAACACATGTATATATTACTAACATAAAACATGAGGGACACGGGCAGGGATACCTACTTGCGATCGACGTCCGGTGCGTTGGACCTACGACGAAATCTCGGACAACAACCTCGACGTACCGAACCTCGACGGAAAATAGAAAACTCGGCAAGGCGGGATCGCAGCGACCCACAACTGCTCGCGAAACGCAGTTACGACTGCTTGGAGGTTGATGACCTTGGACTGAAAATGGCGGACTTGACGACGGGGGAAAACTGTTGGTCGTGGTGTTGGGTTGTGGTGAGGAGCTGGTGGGTTCGGACGTGTGGGCGTAGGGTTTTTGTTCTACTTTCTTCAGGAAGAAGAAGCAGGAACAGTGGCCGACGATGAGGAGTGGTCGTGGTCGACGGAACTGGGCAGCAAGTTATGGAGGTCGACGGACTGGAGGAGTGGTCGTTTGGATGACGGGGTGTGGTGGTGCGACTGGTTCGGACGTGAGGGAAGCTGGGGAAGGTGATGGTTTGTAGGTGGTCGTCCTTGCTGCGACAGTAGGGGTCGTTAATGGTGGTTTACCGGAGGTTTTGGACGCGAGGGTTTTGGGGTCGTTGGTTATGGCGTTTGGACGGTGGGGTTGCGGGCAGCATGGTGGTGGTGTTGAGGCGGAGAGGAGGATGACGGGGTGGTGTTTGGTGATGGTTTTGTGGTGGTCGTGCTTGGTGTTGATGGAGGAGCTGCTAGGGCTTCTTCTTCTTCTTCTTCAGGAAGAAGAAAAATGAACAGTGCCCCTCTTTCAAAAAATTTCCAAAAGTCTCCCAAGTCCTTTTCGTTGGTCCCAGTAGGTTTTTTCTTTTTTTTTTCTCTGTAGGTTTCTTTCTTTCTTCTCTTTTGAAGAAGAAAGAGGAACAGTAGTTTTTCCCTTCAATTTTCCAAAGTCCCCGTTTTTCAACTTTTCCCAAAAAAGTCCTCCTTTTTGTTGGCTTTTTCCTCCTTTTAAAATTTCCCAAGTCCCTTTTCGTTGGTCCCCCCTCTCTTTTCAAATTCTGTCCGTGTTTTTGTAATGCAATGCCCATGAAAATGAGCCCCACGCGTGGTGGGGTTCGAGGCATATGTCCCCCACGCGTGGTGGGGTTCCCCACGTGTCCTGGACACGGTTTATTATGGGCTAGGTCCGAAAATTAGGCCTAAAACCGGGTAGTTTGAACCCGAATATTATTCTTTTGCCCGGACCCGAGAAATAGGAACACGTTGCTTAACTAGTCCTATGTAAGCAAAATAACTACCAAAAATAAGACTAGTATTTAAACAAAACTATATCTTTTTGAATATTTTTTCAAGATTTAAAATAGCTACAAAATATTAATAAAACTATATTTTTTGTAATTTTCGTTTTTAAATATTAAGATAAAATATGAGATAATATTTTTGTATTTTTCAAAGTTAAAAATGACTATAGAATATTAATAAAACTATATTTTTTTGTAATTTTCGAAATTATATAAAGTACAAAATAAAGTGCAATTTTTGTATTTTTCAAGTTTATGAGAGATACATAAACTAAGATTTATATATATATATTTTTGAAATTTTTCTTTTTGCAACGAAATAAAGTAAAAATAGCTAAAATAGCTATACTAGACCCAATTTCATATATTCACGCTAAAAATGTGAAAATTCTCGGGGAGGGTCAAAAATCACGTGCTTACACTCATTATCCAAGAGGGTCCTGAAAATTTAAAAACTAAATCCCATTATCCAGGAGGGTCCTGAAAAGTTTAAATTAAATCTCATTATCAAGGAGGGTCCTGAAAATTTAAAAACTAAATCCCTTTATCTAGGAGGGTCCTGAAAATTTTAAATTAAATCCCATTATCCAGGAGGGTCCTAAAATTTTTAAATTAAATCTTATTATCCAGGAGGGTCCTGAGAATTTAAAAACTAAATCTCATTATCCAGGAAGGTCCTGAAAATTTAAAAACTAAATCTCATTATCCAGGAGGGTCCTGAAAATTTAAAATTAAATCCCATTATCCAGGAGGATCCTGAAAATTTAAAAACTAAATCCCATTATCCAGGAGGGTCCTGAGAATTTAAAACTAAATCCCATTATCCAGGAGGATCTTGAAAATTTAAAAACTAAATCCCATTATCCAGGAGGGTCCTGAGAATTTAAAATTAAATTCTATTATCCAGGAGGGTCCTGAGAATTTAAAATTAAATCTCATTATCCAGGAGGGTCCTGAAAACTGAGAATGAACTTACCTGAGCCATGCTATCATCTTTGAGGATTCTGAACATAATTTCTTGCTCCCTGAACCATGCCTTTTCATAGGAGGTCCCTGTGGATTTAAATTTTTCTTGCCCCTGTTTTAGATAAATAAAAGCTTGTTAGTTTGAAAACGTGGTGGTTAGTTTGTGGCATCCTTGCTGAGTGTCTGCTTCCGCCACTGCCATGCTTCATTCTGATTAGCTGCTTCGGGCTAGCAAGAAGTTGTTTGACCTTTTGATTGGAACTGTACCACAAAACCTCTGCATGACCTGAATCTCTCACACTCACTTGTTGCATTGTGTTTTCATTTTGAAAGTTGTTGAATCCTTGTATTTTCTCAAAATTCAAGGTTCACTTGATTGCCTGAACCTCAGTTATCACCATATTGCTTATTCTAAATCAAGTCAATTGTGATGTGCCTGGCCGGACTCCGCTTTGTGCAATTTAGAAGCTAGTAGTAGGCTTTGAAATCCTTTCCTGCTTGTTCAACAAGGACTAATTCGAAAGAGACTCATAAAGATAGACTCAAAAAACAAGGTGGAAATGATTTTTGACAAAAGGAACAAATGAAAATTTTGAACACAGATGACTATGTGAAGAAGAATGAGAAAAAGAATACTTATCTGAGGGAAGCAGCCAGCTCCAATGATCATGACATGCATTTCGGACTGATTAGCCTAATCTGCCCAACCAATCATATTTTCAGTTTATATCATGTCTTCATACTTCAAAAACCGGGTTTTCACTGATCCAATTCCCCTGTGAAGTCACAAGCCTCATTCGACTTGCAGTGTCCCGAAGGGTTTTCACCTACAAGCCTCTCTCATTTGTTCATCTCTCAAGTCACCATCGCCTTACGGTGCCCGCGAGGGTTTTCCCCAATAAGACTCTCTTATTTTATATTTTCTCTCAACTCACCATCGCCTTACGGTGCCCGTGAGGGTTTTCACCAATAAGACTCTCTCATTTTAAATTTTCTCTCTTGCGCCCATAAACAAAGTGTTACCCATGATGTAAATCATACCTCTATCTCGCTTGACCTGGCATCCTCAAAGATTGATCGGAAGGTCTTTCTTTGGACTGTAATGTAGGCTTTTGGACAGGGTTAGAAAGAAAGGGTGGCATGAAGGCTCAAACTAACTTAAGATGAAAAGGGGTCAAAATTACAACTTTTGGCGTCAGATCTTTTCAAAACCAAAACTTTTGCCCCAGTTTCTTTGGGTCCGGGGAGTTTTAATTTTTATTTTGATGGGACCGAACCGTTAGGCTGCCTACGTATCCTTAAAAGGAATCAGGTCGAACGTAGTTCAAAAGGAAGTTGTTTGTTTTTGTTGCTTTTCTTTCCTTTTCTTTTTTCTTTTTTTCCTCTTTTTTTTTCCTTTTTTCTTTTCTTTTTTTTTCTTCTTTCTTTTTTCTTTTTTTTTTCTTTTTTTCCTTATTTCTTTCTTTTTCTTTTTTTCTTTTCTCTTTTTTTTCTTTCTTTTTCATTCTTCTTATTTTCATTCATTCGTTCATCATCATTTTTTTCGTTCTCTAATTCTGTTACTGATTCCAAAAGAGGGGTATGAAAGAAAATAAATAAAGCTGAAAAGGGGTAACAAAGGATGAAAGTGTTTGGGTAACAAAACAAAATGTCCTCGTCATCTCAACTTTGAACATGCCAAGTACAAAATACAACTGAAGGTAAGCAAAGAAATCATACATAGTACCTCTTAACTGCATCAGAATTGATAGTCATATCTACACATTTGCCTTATATGTCTGTTAAATACAAAGCACCATTGGACAACACTCGTGTCACAACGAATGGCCCCTGCCAGTTTGGGGCGAACTTGCCTTTGGCTTCCACCTGATGAGGAAGGATGCATTTCAATACCATCTGGCCCACTTCAAATTTTTGAGGACACACCTTTTTGTTGTATGCTCTTGTCATTCTCTTCTGATACAATTGACCATGACATACTGCAGCCAATCTTTTCTCATCAATCAAACTCAACTGCTCTAGCCGAGTTTTGACCCACTCATCATCATCAATTTCAGCTTCTGTAACGATCCGAAGTTATGAAATCTCAACTTCTGCAGGTATAATTGCCTCAGTTCCATATACCAGCAGATAAGGAATTGCACCTACTGAAGTGCGAACAGTAGTGCGATAACTCAGTAAGGCAAAAAACAACTTTTCATGCCATTGCCTAGAACCTTGAACCATCTTACGAAGTATCTTCTTTATGTTCTTGTAGCAGCCTCAACAGCTCCATTTTCCTTGGGGCGATACGGGGTGGAGTTACGATGCATGATCTTGAACTGTTGGCATACCTCTTTCATCAAATGACTGTTGAGATTAGCAGCATTGTCTGTGATGATCACCTTGGGAATTTCGAACCAACAAATGATATTTGAATGACAAAAAATCCACTACTGCCTTCTTGGTCACGGACTTGAAAGTTACAGCTTCGACCCATTTGGTAAAGCAATCAATGGCCACCAGAATAAACCTATGCCCATTTGACGCTACCTGCTCAACTGGTCCAATAACATCCATGCCCCAAGCAACAAAGGGCCAAGGTGCAAACATTGTGTGTAACTCAGATGGGGGAGAATGAATCAAATTACCGTGTACTTGATGACACTTGCGAACAAAACTGATACAATCTCGTTCCATGGTGAGCCAATAATAACCTGCTTGAAGTATCTTCTTTGCCAAAACATACTCGTTCATATGCGGCCCACAAACTCCAGAATGCACTTCGGCCATGATAGTTGAAGCTTATTTAGCATCTATGCACCTCAGCAGCCCTAAATCCGAAGTCCTCTTGTACAAGATTCCCCCCACTCAAGAAAAATCCACTAGCCAGACGTCGAATGGTTCTCTTTTGGTCACCTGTAGCATGTACTGGATATACCCCCGACCTGATGTATTACTTGATATCGTGGAACCAAGGTTCGCCATCAATTTCCTCTTCCACCACATTACAATAAGCATGTTGATCATGAACTTGGATATGCACGGGGTCGATATAAGCCTTGTCCGGATGATGTAACATTGACGCCAGAGTAGCCAAGGCATCAACAATCTCATTATGAATCCTGGGAATATGTCTAAATTCAACCGACCTGAATTGTTGACAAAGATCATGCAAGCATTGTCAGTACGGTATGAGCTTCAAATCTCGAGTCTCCCATTATCCTTGAATCTAGTGAACCAACAAATCTGAATCTCCCAGAATAAGTATTTCCTGGACTCCCATTTCTATAGCTAACCTCAAACCCAGAATGCATGCTTCGTACTCAGCCATGTTGTTGGTGCAATAAAATCGAAGATGGGCTGTTACAGGGTAGTGTTGCCCTGTTTCAGAGATAAGTACAGCCCCTATTCCGACCCCTTTCATGTTAGCAACTCTACCAAAGAAGAGTTTCCAACCTGGCTTTTCATCATGGTCAACCTCGTCAACACACATGACCTCTTCATCAGGAAAATAAGTCTTTAGTGGATCATATTCATCATCCACCGGATTCTCAGCCAAGTGGTCGGCCAAGGCTTGGGCTTTCATCGTGATCTGAGTCACATAGATGATGTCAAACTCTGTAAGTAGAATCTGCCACTTTGAAAGTCTTCCTGTGGGCATAGGCTTCTGAAAGATATACTTTAGAGGATCCATGCAAGAAATGAGGTAAATAGTGTAGGAAGATAAATAATGCTTCAACTTTTGCGCCACCCAAGTCAGGGCGCAACATGTCCTCTCAAGCAGAGTGTACTTAACCTCAAAGGGAGTGAACTTCTTACTGAGGTAATAGATTGCTTGCTCCTTCTTTCCCGTGATGTCATGTTAACCCAATACACAGCCAAAAGAATTATCCAAGACTGTAAAATAGAGAATTAAAGGTCTTCCAGGCTCTGGTGGGACCAGCACAGGTGGATTCGACAGGTACCTCTTAATCTTATCAAATGCTTCTAGATATTCGTCAGTCCACTTGACCGCAACATTCTTCTTCAGCAGCTTAAAGATGGGCTCACAGGTTATCGTGAGCTGAGCAATGAACCTGCTGATGTAATTTAACCTTCCAAGCAAACTCACCACCTCTGTTTTGTTCTTTGGCGGTGGTAACTCTTGGATGGATTTGATCTTCGACGGGTCTAACTCAATACTGCGTCGACTGACCACGAATCCTAGCAGTTTCCCAAACGGGACACCAAATGCACATTTCGCTGGATTGAGCTTGAGGTTGTACCTGCAGAGCCTTTGGAAAAACTTCCTTAGGTCCTTGACATGGTCAGACTGCTTCTTTGACTTTATGATCACATCATCTACATAAACCTCAATCTCCCTATATATCATATTATGAAATATGGTGGTCATTGCCCTCATGTAAGTTGCCCCAGTATTCTTCAAACCAAATGGCATTACACGATAATAGTATGTTCCCCATGGCGTGATGAATGCTGTCTTTTCTGCATCTTCCTCATCCATCAAGATCTGGTGATATCCCGCGTAACAGTCCACAAAAGACCCAATCTCATATTTGACACAATTATCGATCAGAATGTGAATGTTCGGTAATGGAAAATCATCCTTTGGGCTTGCTTTGTTAAGATCACGGTAATCAACACAGACCCTGGTCTTACCATCCTTCTTTGGTACTGGTACAACATTAACTAACGAAGTGGGATATCGAGTGACTCGAATGACCTTTGCAGTAAGCTGCTTTGTGATTTCTTCTTTGATCTTCACACTCATATCAGTCTTGAACTTTTGCAACTTTTGCTTGACATGAGGGAATGCTGGATTAGTTGGCAATTTATGAACTACCAGATCAGTGCTCAGGCCCGGCATATCATCATATGACCATGCAAAGACATCTTTGTACTCAAACAATATTTTGATTATTTCCTCCTTAACTTGCGGTTCTAAATGCACACTTATCTTGGTTTCCCTAACATCATCCTGGTCCCCTAAATTAATTGCTTCGGTCTCACTCAAATTAGGCTTTGGTTTTTCTTCAAATTGTTTTAGCTCTTTACTGATTTGCTCAAATGCTGCTTCTTCATAATATTCTATTTCATCATCATATTCTACTTCTTGGATTGTTATTTCAGAATTAGATTGGCTTTTAAGACCCGGCTGAAAACTCTTCATGCATGTCATGTCACTGCAACCAGCATAAAAAGAACTTTACAAAAGAAAAAAGAACAAAATAAAACACTATTAAGATTAACGAGAAACGGAAAATTGCATTTCATTGAAAATAAAAGGATAGAAGGGTTTGAACATCAAAACAAGCAAAAACTAAAAATTTGGATTACAACCCTGGAATAACCCAGATAACAGAAAAGAAAACAAAGCAAACTAGCAAAACTCCTTCCTGGTGGGGAGAGGAGTAGCTACCCAATTGCTAAGTTTCATGTTTGGGCCAACGAGCTGCACATCTACTTTACTAGAGCCTTCACCAACTTCTACCATATTGACCTCTTTGAACAGACTCTGGAACCTCTTCATCATCTCTTCATCAACATTGACCACAGGTTTTGGGATTGAGGAGGTTGGAGGTTTTTCGGTCCCTGGCTTGACAAAAGACTTAGAGATGTGTGGGAAGGGCTTGGGGAGCGACCATACCTTCTGTTTCAGATTTTTAACCCTTTTCATGTCCTTCTCTATGGGCATGAATCCCAAACCAAATGTACCAGGATTCCCACTGGGGCGCACTAGATGCACAATACCCTACAGAGATGAGCCCAAACCCTTGCCCGACATAAAACCATTCTTCAACATTTCATTCGCAACCATGACGGACGCGGAGGATAACTTAGGACCCAGAATGCATTTTCCTTCAGGAATTTTCTCAACAAACACTGTTTCGAAAGTCTAATAGACCCAAGGTCCCTTATCATCTTCAGCTTCGATGAACGAAACGATTGTATTATTACAAGCTGACAAGTCCTCGTCACTGTGCACAACTATTTCCTGTCTGTCCCATTCAAACTTCACCATTTGGTGCAGAGAAGATGGGACCGCCTTAGCAGCATGTATCAAGGGCCTGCCTAACAACAGATTGTAGGAGACAGCCACATCTAACACTTGGAATTCCATGGTAAACTCAACAGTCCCTATCGACAATTCGAGCATTATATCTCCAACAGAATCTTTACCTCCCCCATCAAAGCCTCAAACACACACACTGTTCAAGTGGATTCTTTCGGTGCCAATCTTCAGTTTTTGCAGAGTAGACAGGGGACAAATATTCGCACTAGAGCCATTATCAACCAAAACCCTTGAGACAACAGAATCTTCACACTTCACTATGAGATAAAGAGCTCGGTTGTGTTCTATACCCTCCATAGGAAGTTCATTGTCCGAGAAAGTGATCCTATTTGCTTCGAAGATCTTGTCAGCTATCTTTTCCAAGTGGTTCACTATGATCTTATCAGGAACATGTGTCTCATTCAAAATCTTCATCAAGACCTTGCGATGTTCATCTGAATGTATCAACAAGGACAAAAGAGAAATCTGAGCTGGTGTTTTCCTTAACTACTCCACAATGGAATAATCCTGCACTTTCATCTTTTTTAGGAACTCCTCAGCCTCTTCGTCAGTGACTGATTTCTTTACTAGCATTGGGCTATCCTTGAATGGCTTGGCTTTCCTTAATTCTTCTGGGGTGAAACATCTCCCAGAACGAGTCAATCCTCCAGTTTCATTAACTTCTTCCTATATTTCTTTTCCTTTATATATCACTATCACTTGTTTATAATTCCATGGAACAGTCTTGGAATCCACCACTGGCAGTTGGGTTACTAGTTTAATGATGATAGTAGGAGCCCTCTTCACAACTATGACAGGCTTACTTGGAATCCCTGGTACTACCACTTTTGAACTTTCCAGACTTGCCCCGATATCTTTCGATAGCCCTTTCACGACCAACACTGGTGGTTTCGAATTGAGTGAGCTCGGCTTTTCTGTCATCCCTTCAACTGTCAAGGGCGTTGCTTTGGTAGAGTTTAGAGCTTTAACCAAATTGCTTTCACTGGCCCGAATCATCATGACGGACTTAGAAGACTTCTTGGGCTCCCCATCCTTGTGAACTATTTCAATCATGTGCGTCTCTGCATGGGCTGGCAAAAGGTTTTGGTTGATATTTGGCGCATCTGGGCTTTGGACTACAATTTGGTTTGTATCAATGAGCTCCTAGATTGCCCGTTTCAAATGTCAACACTTCTCTATGTCATGCCCTAGAGCATAAGAACAATAGGCGCATCTTAGGGAATAATCGAGGTTCTTTGGAAGGGAATTTGGTATCTTTGACTCAATCGGCCTCAAGACGTCCAACTGCATTAACCTTTGAAATAGACTAGCATAGGACTCTCCAAGCGGGGTAAAAGTTTGTTTCTGATGCTGCCTCTCTCTCATATACTCTGGTCTTGATCGAAAATTTGAATCAGTGGTTTGATAGGGTTGTGGGGGTGGATAGGTATTTTGTGGAACTGGGTAGATATTCTACGGAGCTGGAGCATGCCATTGCGGGTAAGAAGGGGGTTGAGCATATGACTGTGCGTGGTGAACAAGGTATTGGGATGGCCTAGCTGAGTATTGAGGGTTTTGCGGGGAAAAGTAATGTTGAGGTGGATTATATGGAGCTTGGGCGTAGGCTTGAGGTCGGGGTCGAGGATGTGTGTATTGATGAGGTGAACCCCTCTGGCCATGACTTGATCTGGAGACAACCATAGAGACATCTTCCTTCTTCTTCTTGCCTAGCAAACTTCTAGTACCACTCTGGATTGCCTGGGTAGTTGCTTTTATAGCAGAATAGCTCATGATCTTACTCGACTTGAGCCCCTCTTCCACTATTTCTCCCATCTTCACCACATCATTGAAAGACTTACCAATGGCTGAGATCAAATGGCCATAGTAAGTGGGCTCCAGGGCTTGAATAAAGTATTTAACCATCTCGTCCTCTTCCATTGGAGGATTGACTCGTGCAGCTTGCTCCCTCCATCGGAACCCATATTCTCTAAAGCTTTCACTAGATTTATTTTCCACCTTGGTCAGAGATAGGCGGTCTGGAACAATGTCTATATTGTACTGAAAGTGCCGGGCAAAGGCTTGAGCCATATCGTCCTAGGTGTACCACCTGCTGGCGTCCTGGCGGGTGTACCATTCTAAAGCTGCCCCACTCAGACTTTGGCTGAAGTATGCCATCAGTAATTTGTCTTTTCCCCTGGCGCCTCTCATTTTACTGCAATAACCTCTCAGATGAGCTACAAGATCCCCATGTCCGTCATACAAGTCAAACTTAGGCATCTTGAACCCGGTAGGCAATTGGACATCGGGGAACAAACACAAATCCTTATAGGCCACACTCACTTGGTTTCCGAACCCTTGCATATTTCTCAATGATTGCTCCAGAATCTGTACCTTCCTAAACATCTCTTCTTGCTCTGCGTTCTTGGGTGGTTTGTCAGTTTCAACATAAGGCTCAAATTTGGGAGTGTAAGAGTAAGGATCTGGGACTTTGAAGGTGGGCTTCGGTGCATAGTAGTGGGCATCTGTAGCGGGGAATGCGGGCTCACTAGAGGATTGGTGGAGGGTAGCTTGTGGAGGGGGTACAAAAATAGGAGCAGATGTCGGAGCAGGGTACGAGGTTGTTTTGGCTAGCGGAGCATGAATAGTTTGGGCTGAAGTGTCGGGGTAGTTGTGGTAAGGGTAAAGCCAGGTGCATGTTGTAGGGAAAGATCAATGGTATTGGGCATCTGGTATTGAGAGAGTGGTGGAATGGAAGCATGGTTTTCTGTGTAGTTGGTAGGGAACGAGGGTGTCCCTTAATCCAGGCTTGATACATTTCTGCATCTGATGCTTCAACCTCCGGACCTCCTCTTGTAGTTCCGATTTCGACTCAACAATCTCCCTTGGTGGGTCTACAACTCCAGTGTCTGTTTCCTTGCTAGCCATGACTGTTTGACGATTTGATCGGGTGTTGTATGGATGACTTGCCAGGATGCCAACAAACTAACCACCTTCCTGAAACTTAATAGAGATAACAGAGGACAACAACACAAAACCACCATATTAGCGTTAGAGCATTTATCAAATAATAATATCACATTACGTTCAATGCACCTAGCAACAATTAACGGTTCTAAAATGGCTTTGAGGGTTGCAGGGTCATATGGCATCATCCCGATTTGCTCATTTCAATCCTTCCTTCTCTTTCTTTTCCAACACCTCTTATCACTCTTTTTTTTTTCTTTCTCTTTTTATTTTGAACCAAAAATGCTTTGATCGAACCCGATGTAGATTGCCTACGTATCATGTCCCTCATGAATCAGACCAAGCGTAGTTCTGGAGAAGGGGTGGAAAATAAACTGAAAACAAAATCTTTTTGTGATTTTTCATTTAAAACTTTTCGATATTAAAATACAAAGGGAAATATGATAATGAAAGACATGACAGACTCAACTACACTACGACAGACTCTGACACTACCTAAAGGACTCGGTACTTCTAGACAAGACAGGAAAGTAAAAGACAACATAAGACAATCTCAAAACACCTAAATAGAATGACTCCTCAAGCTGCTCCTGAATGCGACTGTCCTGACCAGGATGGTCCTGGGCTGTCCGTCATGCTCAAACTCTGTAACATGCCTCGTAAAGAAACACTGATGCTGGGAATAACGGCCCTGGCGTGTGCCCCCGCATCCTGAAGGCCGACCCTAAACAAATATTGGCTATGCTGCTCCACGTTTGCTGTCAATCCCCCTAACTGAGACTTTATCAACTCAAGCTTATTCCAGGGATCTTGGTCCGATGCCTCCTCAAAATCATCTGTCTGAACTACCCGACCCCTAAGTTGTGCTGGCAATGAGGTGTTGAACCCTGGCGGGATGGACTGTAACCAAATCAAGTACTCCTGAGTACACTCGGGCCTGCCAACGTCCTCTACTATTGTATTTTTCTTCATCCTCTTTGCATTGTTCCAGTATTGCACATACTTGATTTCATCAGCCGCCTTTTTGCTAAAATTTATGATGTACCTCCGAAGATTCAAAGGCGGAGGCTCCTCTTGTCTTCTGACCAATTGCCGCATTACCCTAACGGGAGTGTACGACCTAACACACTTGAGTCCTATCAGCATCAGGAAAGGCTGCATGAGGCACTCTACCAAGATATCATCCAAAGGTAAGCCCACAAAACATTCCCATTTGTCCTCAAACCAAGGGACTCAATCCAAGCCGTGACGCCTACTGGGTACGTAAACTTAGGAGATTTCATCCTACGTTCGATGCATACCACCCGATCCCTCAAGGCACGGTCGATGGGACAAAGTAAGGAAGCGGTGTGCAAATGCTCCATCATCCACATCTGTAGCAAAAGGTTACTTACTTCCCTCAAAATATCTGACACCTCCCATAACCTCACTCAGGGCTCGGTACAACTCTGCTAAGATCATCGGCACAGCGGTAACGGTTTTGCGTTGCTTCTCATGAAATAGTGTCATTACCATTGACTGCAGACGGGTGCTAATGTGCCTCTCATCTAATGGAAAAACCAATAATCCCAACAAAGCAAGGCTGAAAGCTTCGAGGTGACATCTTTGCCACTTTGCCTTGGTTGTGCAGAACTCATCCCAAAAGACGTCAAAACTATCTTGTGGTCCGAATCTAGCAAACAAATAATCCAAGGATATCCAGGACTGCTCGAGACATTTTAAATGCTTATTATCTTTCAGGCCCAGGTCGCTGAGAAATCTTGTCCTAGAGTGGTCTCGGGGAAGTATCATGTCCTTGCCTATATAGCTTAAACGAGTGAGACCAGACATTTCCGCTAAGGTAGGAGTCATCTCACACTCTCCAAATCTCAAAATCAAATTTTGCGGATCCCAATAAGTCAGCATCGCCTCCACTAAGTCTGGGCGGGGTGTGATATCAAGAAGGGAAGTTAGGGTGCCCAATTTTTGCATTAACTCATGTTGCTCTAACGATGAAAACATTTTCCACCACTTGATCAACTTCCTAGGAATCTTTACTACCATCAACACTTTGGATCGAATCAGCGGGTCCATACCTGAATGAAGCAAACATGGTTAGCGACTCGGGACACTACGTGACCCCACCACATTTCCTAGCAGACAAATGCGGACACAACTTGGCTATATTTGCAAAATGGCCTAAGTGGATGAAAGTGGCTATTAGCGCAAACTTGACAAAGTTGACCCCTAATGCATGAGAAATACTCCATTTAAAGCTTACATGACTCTAATATCCCGACAATCATGGTCTTAAAAATTACTTTGCGGAAATGGACCTTTTTTGCAAAAATGGCCGATATGGCTAGGGACGCAAACACAACATGGATGGAACTTAAAGTGATATGACACTGAGTTATAAACTCAAGATCCCAAGACATGGGTAATTGAGCCACTCTTGCGAAAATAACCCTATTTTGCAAGAATGGCAGATGTAGCCAAAAGTGGCTAGACATGCAAATTTGACAGGAATGAATCTTAGAATTAAGAGGACACTTTATTGTAGACTCAAGATCTTAAGACAAGAGATAACAAACTACTTTGAGAAAATACTTCTATTTTTGCAAAAAACGGCCAATGTGGCCAAATATGGCTATACATGCAAGATTTGGCTACGACCCCGGAAGCCAAGAACATAAGACCTACTAGGAAGACCGGACTCTATATGGGTTTCCTACGTATCACGTCTCAAAAGATGAGAATCAGGTTCGCGTAGTGCGGGAAGATTAAACATGGGAGTAAGCCTTTAAAAAAATACAACTAATTTGGAAAAATCATTTTTTTTTTGTATTTTTGATGAAAATTGAAAAATATAATTTTTTTGGATTTTTATTTTTCTCCCTTTTTTGAATTTTTGGGAAAATGATGGAAAATGTAAAATCTTTTTGGATTTTCTTTTTTTGAATTTTGAATTTTTGGAAAATGTAAAATCTTTTTGGATTTTCTATTTTCAATTTTTTTTTTGGGAAAATAATGGAAAAGTGTAAAATCTTTTTTTTGGATTTTTCATTTTCATTTTGATTTTTGGAAAACTATGAAAAAATGTGAGTGGGCCCTACTTTCTTCATTTTCACCCTTCTTTCCCAAGCACCGGTCCGCCAAATGACCTTTTTACCCTTACAGATGCAACATTTAGCACATAGGATGATTAAATGTCATTTTGGGCCACGAGCCCATTTTGACAAAATTTGGACAGGCTTCCTACAAAGGGACATGGTACCTGGGACCGAGCCCTACTAGGTCTAAATGACATGATGCAAATAAAAATGACCTAAAGGCTGACCTAAGTTTGGGGTTCACTAACAAGGCAATTCGGGGGAGCGTATGGTCGATGGTGGCTGCTCAAGCTTTCCACCCACTCCATACATCCAACGGCTCCCCCTCCTAAATCAAGGGTGACTCAACAAAGAGTTCGTGCACGCGACGCGTGCTCCGAGACTTGTTGCAGAAAGAAGTGACTAGGTAATGCATATGATGACAGTTATAAAGCAGTAAACACGTAAAGCAAAAACTGTAAACACGTAAACAACTAGAAAATAACAAGATATAAAAACATAATAAAAATTAAGTAAAGCTAATGACAAAGCATAAAAACCTCAACCAAAATATTCTAAAAGCCAACAAAATCAAGTACTAGCTCGAACCTGCAAGATTCCCTAGCAGAGTCGCCAGAGATGTCACACCCCTTTTTTAACAAACCTCGCTAAACCCTCTAAAAATAATAAAAGATTTAGTAAAAGAGAAAACGGTTTTCAATTTGAAAAGTGACAAAATTGTGTGTTCAAAAGAATTAACTCAGAGTCGCCACCTGACATTTGATTTCGGTGTGTCAGGTCACCGTTTTTCCAAAAGTAATACTTTTCCTTTCAAAACACTTTGAACTCTAAAACTAAGTCTACACTAGAGATTTGAGTAAGAGAGTTCATTTGACTCGGGGAGAAGGTGTTAAGCACTCCCCGAGTCCCGTGAAGGTCACGGTTGCGTACTCGATCTAGTTGGCTTTTAAAATGTTCGAATTGAGGCGAAATCACAAAAAAATGGAAAATAAACACAAAAGAAGCTCGAGGTTGTCCCCACCTAAAATAAAAAAAAAAGAAAAATGAAAATAAAATAAAATACTACAAGTTTCTACTTTTGGCCTCCATTTACATTCACTTCGGGGCATACCCTGGATAAAAATATATACAAAGTCAACGGGGCATTCCCCGGATAAATTTAACTAAGGGAACGACCTCTCGCCTCAAAACTATAAAATCCTAAGGCTTGCCTACCCAAGTGTTGCCAGTCTAAACATACCACTAGCGGATAATAGAATGAAATAAAGTAACAAATGTAGTACTAAAATCTCAATTCTGTTACTTTTAACTTCCAACTCTGGATCCCATATCCATTTCACTATTCTTGGCCATTATTTCTTTTCTAGAGTTTACCAATCCACTGCCCATTAATCCAACTTAAACCAATAGTTAATGAGTTGATTCACTTATCATAAATTATGCTCTATTCACAGTAATTAATTAAAATGAGCAATTTAACTAAACTTATATCAACCGAGAACATTACGCCATCATCATGCAATTAGCATAGCACATGAAAAATAATAGCACATATTATAAAGAGAAGGAAACGAGAGGAACCTCAAAAGGAGTTAGGAAATTTTCTTCGACACTTGAAAATGATAAAAGACCTTTAAGCCAAAATCGAGCGAATCGATGGCTAGGATGAAGAAGGAGACGGGCGCTGATGGAGTTTCTCTTGTAGTCTTCTCTAGTTGAAGAAGAAGAAGCAAGCAGCCATGAATGTCCTCCAAGTTCTGCCGCTGCTGCTGGTTGCTCAAAATAAAAGGGGTCATTTTTTTGCTGGAAAAAAAAGAACGATGGGGTCCAAGATGAAGGCTAGGGTTTGTATAATTGGGTATTTTTATGAAGGTGGGAAGGGATGATGGCCATTGGATTAGAAGGAAAGAGATGGCTAGGATTAAATCTTGCACATAAATGGGCTAATGGGTTGGGAAGAATGGGCTAAGAATAATTGGGTTTAAGTTAAAAGAAATGGATTCACACCTTTGGGCCTACAAATTTTCTTGTTGGACAAAGACAAACTCAAAAATCCTACCAAAATATTAATTAAACTTAGTTAAGTAAATAAACAAAATTTTAAAATGAAACTACTTTTTTTTGTATTTTTAAATGTTATAACAATAAAGTAAAAAGTAAAGAAAATAGGCTAAAGTTATGATAAAATTAAGATACCATGAATAAAAATATACTAATTGATCTTAAACTAAAGATAAAAATATAGAAAAGCGATAAACACGATAAATAAAACTATTTTATATTTTTTTATGTCTTAGGACTAAAAGTAAAAAGATTAAAATTATATTAAAATAAAGTCAAGTAAATATTTTTAAAATATTAAAATACTAAAACTAACTTTAAAATTTGCGCGGGTCAAAAGTTACGTGCTTACAGATCTTTAAAAAATATTTATGGCGGATGCGTATTGTTTTAGCGCCTATTTAAAGGTTATTTTACATGTGTAGGCCCAGTTTTTACAAGTTAGAGTGTATAATAGCTATTTTGTTTTTGGTCAATCAAAGATGTATATATTATATATTAAGGAGTAGTACAAGGAGCGAGCTGTGGTACAGAGTTACAAAAATATCATTGTGCACTAATGCTAACTTCTAGCGGAGTTGCCAAGTTCATATAAACAAAATGATGTGTATTCCAACGTGTTGTTTGCAGTTGTGGAACGTTAGTGCAGTCTTCCATGTTGATCATCAAGGTACTTGTGCAAGACCAAATGAGGTGCTTCCAAAAATTCAGTAGTTGTGGTTTGCATGGAGAGAGTTGCCCCTTGTTTGGCCATTTGATCTGCCATTTGATTCTGCTCCCTGTATACATGTGTCACCAAAGGACTACCCAGAAGGTGTAGGAGATATTTGCATTCATCAATCAAAGATGAGTAATGTGAATTGTGTGAATGAAGGAATGAGATTATCTCTGTTGAATCCACATTGACCTCCAATGGTATGAAATTATGTTGTAGGGCAAATCGTAGCCCTTCCTGTAAGGCCGTAAGTTCCATGTAGATTGTATTTCCCATAGGTCTGGAACCCATGTATCCTAGTAACCATCTACCTGTGGAGTCTCGAATCACTCCACCAAAATCATGTTTTTGATGTGATAGGCTACATGCACCACCCGAATTAAGTTTAAATGAGCCATTATTAGGAGGGTTCCATTTAACGTGCATGTGTAATTTTGTGAGATGGTGTTAGGATTATTCATGCCTATATAAAAAAAATCTGCAGCTTAGCTTATGATTTGATTGTGGTCTGGTTGTATATATTTTCCTTCAAAGAGAGTACGATTCCTAGTTTTCCATAAATTCCAAAGAGTGTAAGGAATTAAGATCTGAGGAGAGATTTGAGTGCTATGAGTAGTTGTTCGTAGAATAAATTGAGATATTTTGTATGAAGTATTGTCATGCAATCTATCTAAGTTTGCATTGGATAAGTTAATATCTAAGCGTTGCCAAAGTATTTTTGCATGGTGGCATTGGAAGAATAGATGGGTTATGGATTCCTCATGTAGATGGCAAATGGGGCATTGTGCATGTTGGGTAATATGTATATTATGGAGATGACTGGATGTGGGCAGTCGATGATGGCTCATAAGCCACATATTTGATTTTGTGGGATAAGTGTAGTTTCCATAACCAATGGAAGGATGTGGTTGGTTCGTAAGAGTGTAATATGTGATAGAGTGATTTAACTGTGAAGAGGCCACTGGATGTGATTCCCCAATAAATATGGTTATATGTGTTAGGGTTTGTGATGGTAGGTACGTAGTGATGGGTAATTAACTCCTTTATAGTCGTTGGTAGCTCAAAGTATATTTTTTGTGTATTTATGTAGTTCCCTGTTATATAATGGAAAAGTGATGAAGATTGATCATTCTGGGCTAGGGGACCTTCAATTATTTTTCTTAGAGTTAAGTTAGTGTCTAGCCAAGGATCATTCCAGAAACTAATGTATTTTTCATTAATGGGATGCCACTTTATGCCGAATTGACATGAGGAACAACCATGATTGATTGCTTTCCAGTTGGAGGACATATTTTTTGAATTAGTAATTGTTAAGTATTTGGAAAGGATTACTCTAGCCCAGTGTGAGGAAGGTGATTGAAAAAGTCTCCAAGCTAGGGAGCCCAATAATACATAATTTTTATCTTTGAGGTTTTGTATACCCAAACTACCATTTTCCTTTGGTAATTGGACTATTTCCCATTTAATAAGGTGTAATTTGCATTTCTGAGGAGTAGTGCCTCACAAAAAGTTTTTTTGATATCGTTTGAGCTTGTTAATGACACTATGAGGTATTTTGATTAATTGCATAACATTATTAGGCAGACAATTGAGTGTAGCTTTTATTAAAGTAGTGCGTCCTGCCATCGATAGGAAGTTCGTTTTCCATCCTGCTAATTTATTTCTAAAATTATCTATTAAGTATTAGAAGTGGGATGGGGTTTGTTTTGTGGTGAAAATAGGTTATCCAAGATATTTTCCAAAGGTTATGCCCTCCTTCATATGGAAACTTGAGTAACACTGTCTCGAGCTTCCTTAGAAGTGTTCTTTGAGAAGAATATTTTGGATTTTGTATAATTAATAGTTAGCCCTGACAGTCTAGTAAAAAGATTTAGAGTGTCTATAATTGAGTTTATGCTCTTAGTAGTCAATTTAGAGGTTATGGTAATATCATCTACAAAGAGCAGATGTGATAGAGGTGGTCCATGTCTGGATAACTTAATAGGGTGTCATTGTAGATATCTACATCTATGTGAATTTTTCTGGATAGCATTTCCATGCAGAGGATAAAGATGTAAGGAGATAGCGGATCTCCTTGACGAATGCCTCTTGAAGGAGAAAAAAAGGAGTTGGTTGGCCATTAATTAAAATGGAAATTGAAGTGGTAGTGATGCATGACATTATGAGCTTTATAAGCTTTGGAGGTAATTGAAAATATTGAAGCGTGTCATGTATAAAACCCCACTCAAGCTTATTAAAAGCCTTTTCTAAGTTCAATTTTAGCAAGAAAGCTGTCCGGGTTCCTTGTTTTTTTTCTAAAGTGATGCATAATTTTTTGCACTATTATGGTATTGTCTGAGGCTCTTTTATAAGGTAAGAAAGTTGATTGCTCAGGACTAATAATATTGATTAGGAAAGGTTTGATGCGTTTGACAATTATTTTAGTGATTAATTTATAAAGGTTGTTACAATGACTGATTGGTCTGTATTGAGTGATTAATGAAGGTTGTTGCATTTTAGGTATTAGACATAAATAAGTTTTATTAATGTCCGAGGGAATTTGTTGTGTGTTAAAAATTTCTTCACAAAAAGTAATGACTTGGGATTTGACTTGTGATAACAATTAGGTCGGGAATCCAAATTAGAGTAAGAATTTGAGAAGTAAATGCGGAAGCAATAACAACAAGGAATTGAGCCATACAATAGTGTTCTCTCAACCCACTCCCTCCTTGAACACACAGATGTTTCTGTCTTGCTTGATAATGAGGCAATTTAGGACATTTGTCGTTGCTCCCTTGACATTGAACGGCCCCACCTACACCAACTTGAACCGACTCGTCTCTCAGGTATTGGCCCTTTCTCATTCTGTTTCTCTTATATAGGATTCCACATTGGAAATTTATAAGAAAAATAATCATATAAGGTGTAAGGATAGACCATACCATGTTATGAGTGTTTTGGGACTGGATTAGCCGAATATCATATAAATGAAGTGAATTTTCTATCTTGTTGTTTTTTTAACAGGTGATTTCATCCCCGACTGCTTCTTTACGGTTTGATGGAGCTTTGAATGTTGATGTGAATGAATTTCAGACTAACCTGGTCCCATACAATTCATTTCATGCTTTCATCTTATGCCCCGGTTATATCAGCTGAGAAAGCTCACCACGAACAACATTCCGTGGCAGAAATCACCACTACTGCTTTTGAACCAGCTTCTATGATGGCCAGTGTGATCCACGTCGTGGCAAGTACATGGTTTTGCGGAAGCCAAATGTATATAGTGTGAATAAGTCACAACTACTATACCAAAAATTATGACAGCCACCAAATAATAAATAAGATAATAACGCAACAATAAAAGGAACACCAGAATTTACGAGGTTGGGCTAATTTTGCCTACTTCTCGGACACAACCAATATTTTATTCCACTCCAAAAATACAAGTGAAATAATATTAAAGAGAGAAGATACAAATGCCTTAAGAAGATAAGAAGACAAATGAGAGGTGTGGTTAAATCCTAAACATTAGGCCTCCTTTTATAGGAAAAAATTCCCACCAAGTTTACTTCCCAACCGATGTGGGATATTGTCATATTCAACAAATCTCCACCTTGGCAAAATTCCACATCTTCAATTCTCTCTCAATAACAAATTTTGGTTGTGTCTTCATCTTCAATCTTCAGTATTCAACAATGTTGATCAAATCCAAACAATGTTGAAACTTGACCGCAGTCACCACTTTTGTCAGCATATCAGCAGGATTCTCTGTAGTATGAATTTTCTTCACTGTGACCCCACCTTCTTCTATAATTTCTCGTACGAAATGATACTGAACATCAATGTGCTTCGTCCTTGCATGATAAACTTGGTTCTTCGCCAATTGAATAGTCACAAAAGATTGTGATACTTTTTTGTTCAACACCAAGCTCCTTTAGCAATCCCTGAAGCCAAATTGCTTCCTTCACAGCCTCTGTAATAGCCATATATTCTGCCTCTGTTGTAGACAAAGCAACTGTTGACTGTAAAGTAGACTTCCAACTAACTGGTGCCTTTGCAAAAGTAAACACATAACCAGTAGTTGATCTTCGTTTGTCCAGATCACCCGCAAAATCTGAGTCACAATATCCAACTACAGACTGATTGTCTTCCTGCTCAAAAACTAACCCAACATCTACAATATTGTGAATATACCGTAGAATCCACTTCACAGCTTGCCAGTGCTCCTTTCCTGGATTATGCATATATCTGCTAATAACTCCAACAGCTTGTGAAATGTCAGGTCTCGTACAGACCATTGCATACATCAAGCTACCAACAACATTTGCATATGGTACCCTTGACATATACTCCTGTTCAGCTTCATCATTTGGCGACATAGTAGTACTTAGCTTAAAATGGGGAGCAAGTGGAGTACTAACTGGCTTAGTCTTTTCATCTATGCCAAAACGTTGTAGTACTCTTTTCAAATATTCTTTCTGAGATAAACAGAGTTTCTTTGAACGTCTATCTCTTATTATCTCCATGCCAAGAATTTTCTTTGCCTCACCCAGATCCTTCATCTCAAACTCCTTCTTCAGTTGAATCTTCAACTTATCAATTTCTTCCGAATTCTTGGAAGCTATCAACATATCATTAACATATAAGAGAAGATATACAAAGGAACCATCTTTAAGCTTGCACAAATAAACACAATGATCGTATTTGCTCCTCTTGTACCCTTGCCGCAACATAAACTCGTCAAATCACTTGTACCATTGTCTAGAAGATTGTTTCAATCCGTACAACGATTTTTCAAGTTTGCACACCATATTTTCTTTTCCAGCAACTTTGAATCCTTCTGGCTGAGTCATGTAGATTTCCTCCTCCAAGTTTCCATGTAAAAACACAATTTTTACATTCATCTGAACTAGTTACAAATTCAATTGTGCTACCAAAGACAACATAATTCTAATGGAGGTCTGGAGAAAACACTTCATTGTAATCAATTCCCTCCTTTTGAGCATATCCTTTGGCCATCAACCTTGCTTTGTAGCGAACATCTACTTGGTTAGGAAATCCTTCCTTCTTTGCAAATACCCATTTGCACCCAATTGTTTTCTTTCCCTTCGGGAGATTGGCCAATCTCCATGTATGATTCTGATGAAGGGACTGTATTTCATCATTCATGGCAATCCTCCACTTATCTTCTTCTGAACTTTGGACTGCGTCTTTATAAGTGGTAGGAACATCATCAGCTATAATTGAGGTTGCACAAGCAACCGTCTCTATGAGACGAACATGTTTTGTTATTGTTCTTTTTGGCCTGCTGGTTGCTATTGATTCAAGTTGTTGTTGAGGTTCCTGAGTTGGAATCTCCTCTACTGGCTCTCCTTCCAGAGGGTAATCTTCATTTGTTTCCTCCTCTGCTTCTTGTGTAGGAAAAATAAATTTTCCCTCAAACTCCACCTGCCTAGAAGAACCTTTATTTTGTTTGGTATCTTCTGTTACCTTATTTACCATAGCAGATTCATCAAAGGTAACATCCATGCTGAATATTACTTTCTTTGTCATAGGACACCATAAGCGATATCCTTTGACTCCAGAAGTAATTCCCATAAAAATAGTCTGCTTTGCCCTTGGATCCAATTTTGACTCTGTTACATGATAATATGCAGTTGAGCCAAACACGTGCAAAGAGTCATAATCTACAGCAGGCTTTCCGTACCATTTTTCAAATGGTGTCTTGCCATCAACAGCAGCAAATGGTAAGCGATTAATGAGGTGGAATGCATATGTAACTGCCTCAGCCCAAAATTCTTTGCCCAAGCCAGCATTGGACAACATACACCGTACCTTCTCCAGCAAGGTCCGATTCACACGTTCTGCCACTCCATTCTGTTGTGGTGTATGTCTGACAGTGAAGTGTCGGACGATGCCATCATTTTCACAGACCTTATTGAAATGATCATTTTTATATTCACCTCCATTGTCTGTGCGAATACACTTGATCCTCTTGCCTGTTTGATTCACCACCATCGTATTCCATTTGAGAAAAATTCCCAACACTTCATCTTTGCTCTTCATTGTATACACCCACACTCTTCGGGAAAAATCATCAACAAAGGTTACAAAATAGTGTTTCCCACCCAATGAAGATGTTTTGGAAGGACCCCAAACATCAGAGTATACATAATCCAAAATACCTTTAGTATTATGGATCGCTGTACCAAATTTAACCCTTGTCTGTTTCCCTTTGACACAATGCTCACAAAACTCCAAGTTGCAATCCTTTACTCCTTTTAACAATCCTTGATCTGATAGAGTTTTCAAGGATTTTCCTCCAGCTTGTCCCAAGCGCATGTGCCATAGCTTGGTTGTTTCTGCCTCTTTGTCGTCACTGGATGTCACTGTCGCTGTCCCAATAACTGTACTGCCACAATAGCGGTACATATTATTGTTCTTCCGATTAGCCTTTATTACCACTAGTGCACCGGAGCATACTCTCATCACTCCATTTTCTGCAATAATTTTGAACCCTTTTGATTCTAGGGCTCCCACAGAGATGAGATTCTTCTTCAAGTCCGGTACATATCGAACATCTGTTAATGTTCTGATCATTCCATCATGGTTCCTTAATCGTATTGAACCAATTCCATATGAGGTAAGAGGGTTGTTGTCCGCTGTGTGGATGACTCCATATTTTCCTTCTTGAAAATCCATGAACCAGTCCCTGTTGGGACACATATGATTAGCTACAAGCCGAGTCCATCAACCATATGTCTGATGATGTTGATGACTCTGTTGTAACTAATGAGAAGTCTGAATCATCACAATCAGCTACATTTGAATCCATAATGGCCTTTCCATTATGATGTTTGGCCTTATTCTTCAACTTCGGACAGTCTTTCTTCCAATGCCCCTTTTCTCGACAAAAGGCACATTCATCTTTGCTGGGTCTGGATCTTGACTTGGATCTTCCCTTCTTTGTCCTCGTTTGATTTTGAGGACGACCCCTCACAAATAGTGCTTCTCCTTCTCTGCCCTTCTGTTTTTCTCGCTTTCTTTGTTCATAGCTGTACAAAGCCGAACAAACTTCTCTGAGAGAAACTTCTTCATTTCCATGGAGTAGAGTAGTTTCAAGATGCTCGTACTCATCAGGAAGTGACGCCAACAACATCAAGGCCAAGTCACCATCATCATAAGTTGTATCCATATTTTGCAAATCTGTGACCAACTTATTGAAACTGGTGATATGTTCATTCATCGTGGTACCAGGAACATAGGTGAAGTGAAACAATCTCTTCTTCATGTACAATTTATTTTGACTATTTTTCTTCAAAAATTTATCCTCCAGTGCTTTCCATAATTTACTTACAGAAGTTTCTTTTGTGTATGGATATTTCTGCTCTCTAGCAAGGTAGGATCGAATGGTACCACAAGCAACACGGTTGAGAATCTTCCAATCTTCTTCTCCAATAACATCTGGTTTCTTTTCTTCAATGGCCAGATCTAGCCCTTGTTGATAAAGGACATCTAGAACCTCGACTTGCCACATCCCAAAATGTCCGGACCCGTCAAATATTTCTACCGCAAAGATGCCAATGATGACGTATTGTTGACACTTGATGTAGATTCTTCTTGTTTATTGTCTCCCATCTTTGACACAAATATTATTTAATAGCTGACGACACAAATCAAGATTATTTCCTTTCTGGTGTGGAAGGTCAGACTAAGCTGCAACCAGAGAGCATACTCAGACAGAACCTTGACTCAGTTACCAAGATAAATCTTTTCTGATGTGGAAGATCAGACTATGCTGCAACCACAGAGCATACTTAGACAGTACCTTGGCTCTGATACCAATTGTTGCGGAAGCCATTTATGTATATAGTGTGAATAAGTCACAACTAATATACCAAAAATTATGACAGCCACCAAATAATAAATAAGACAATAAAGCAACAATAAAAGGAACACCAGAATTTACGAGGTTCGGCTAATTTTGCCTACTCCTCGGACACAACCAATATTTTATTCTACTCCAAAAATACAAGTGAAATAATACTAAAGAGAGAAGATACAAATGCCTTAAGAAGATAAGAAGGCAAATGAGAGGTGTATTTAAATCCTAAACATTAGGCCTCCTTTTATAGGGAAAAATTCCCAAACCCAAATTGTCACCCACCGATGTGGGACTTTTGACAATTCAACACATGGCATGTTGCCTGATGTATCGCGGACATGTAGTACCCAAGGACGTGAATGCTGATGTATACATTATTAAAACCAATTAGTGGAGCATTCAGTTTGTTGATTGGTGTCCCACAGGCTTGAAGTGTGGTATCAATTACCAGACTCCAACTGTTGTTCCCGTAGGCGATTTGGCCAAGGTACAGAGAGCAATGTGTATGATATCCAATTCCACCAGTGTTGTAGAGGTTTTCTCAAGAATCGACCACAAGTTCGATCTAATGTATGCTAAGAAAGCCTTTGTTCATTGGTATGTTGGTGGAGGTATGGAGGGTCAATTTTCTGAAGCACGTGAGGATCTTGCTGCACTTGAGAAAGATTATGAGGAGGTGGGTGCTGAGTCTGGGCAGGGTGAAGAGGGTAGTGAAGGAGAAAAGTACTGACTGAGAGGAGAGAGTATGTGTGATCGATCATTAGTAGTTTTTCTTATTGCCTTTTCTTTATTTCAGTATATGTGCTGATTTAGCATTGTCCCGGTATTTGTGAAAGGATATCTTAACTATGTACATGTATTTTATCACTGCTAAAACTTTTCCTGGTTTAATTTATGGCATCTTTTGAATGATTATGTCCTTGGATATTGAAAAGATTTAGACAAAATGAATAGGCATACAATCTTTATCCAGTTATCAGTTTCTTTCCTCTGCCCCCTACTTCTACATTCATGCTGTTTAATTTACTCACCCAAGTCCGTTATCTATGATAATTAGGGGTGTCAATGGATATTCAAAAACTGATTAAATCGATCAAACCGTACCATGTCGAACCGATTTTTAGATTTCTTTTAATAAAACCGTAGGCTTTTATATAAATCTATAACCATACCGATAATTAGGGTAGGTTTTTTATTTTACAAAAATAAACCGAAAAAATGCCGAACCGTACCGAATAAATTTATATGTGAAAACTATATTTATATATTATGTTTAAAAATAATAAAATATTAAATTTTTCTTGTGTCTTGGAATTATGAAAACAATTACAAGACAAAAAGTAATAAACTCAAAATCATAATTCTCAAACCTATTATGCTACTCCCATTGAAACTAAATTATTTCCAGCATCTTCACTAGTAAGACACAAGGTATTGTAGCGGTTATGAGTAGCAAACTACAATGTATTTATTATGTTTTCTTTCTTATGATTTAGTATTATTTTTTTTTGAATATTTAATCTTCTATAGACTTTATTCTTGAGTCTCAGTCTCAGCTTGGTTAATACCTTTCCACTCGAGTGATTTATATTTTCTTTATATTAGTTTGTTTAATTTCTTTTACATTGTTGTAGAGTAGTTGATGGATCTATACTCTAGCCATCTTTCATATTTTCTTAATTCATCACCCTTTAAAATGTAAAAATGTCTAGAGAGTTTTGCTAGGTCCTATAAAATTATGTATATTATTTCATTCTACTTCTACTAGTGACTTTTACATGACATATAAAAAAAATGCCGAAAATTAGCCGAACCGTACCAATGTCGAAGAGAAACCGATATGATTGGGACGGTTTCGAAAAGTCTAATTTATGTTATACATAATAGAATAACCAAAAAATTGGTATGATACAAAATTTACAATAACCGTCTGAACCGAACCATTGACACCCCTAATGATAACCATGATGTTCTTGTTTTGGTTGTTATATATTGGGTGTACGAATAAAGTCTCACATTAGTTGGTGAAAAGATTGGCAGGCTATATATAAGGTGTGGAGATCTCTTAATTGTCTGAGAACTTTTGCCGTGCAGGTTCACTATAAGGTTAAGAGTGACTTGCTTACGCTGCTAAATAATCTTCACTTTAGTGAGCCCGTAGTAGCCTTGGAGTTAGGTTATGATGATCGTAATGAGCTCTACTATAAAGAAAAATCTCCTTTATTCAAAGATGAAGTCCTATCTAAGGGCCTTCGTTGCAAATTCTGACATCACCACAGAAAAGCTTTTATATCTTCGTAAAAAGGGGAATCATGCGTTTCGACACATAGACTTGTAAGACCTCCGCGAGAGCGGCTATGTATTTTTTCAAAAATTTCTAGTTTTTTCGACTGAAAAATTTTCAACCGCTTGTTATCAGTAAGGCAGTTTTGTCAAAATTTTCCTAGATGTCGACAATTTGGGTATTTCCAGTCGTATAAGTGCATTATTTATTACTCATTTAACTCTTGAATGTAAATAAAGAAAATTTTGTTTGTATGCAACGATGAAGAGTTCATGTTTTGAAATTGAGGCTTGTGAGCTCTAAAGTTTTTTCTTCACAGTTCTTCTGCGCTTAAGTTATCTATTGAAGAATTTGTTTCTAGAAGTTCCAAAATACAATAGTATTTTCTGCATGCCCTTTGATGGACAAAATAGTTTTCCTTGTCTGAGATGAATGAGGAGCATTCTGCATTGATATTTGGCACATGCTTAGAACTAAGAATAATTGGTTAAGCCACCAGGCGTTGTCAATCTAAAGATTAGTATTGAATTGGATCAGGTGTTAAATCATACCTTTTGTATTTTGAATAGAATAAATAAATATAGAGGTCTGTTGCTAGGGAGCACAATGTTATGTAAGTTGTAATATATGCATCCTGTTGATTTAGTGTTTAATTACTTGCCATAAAATTGCCAACATGACTTAAAATTGAATATGAAGTAACATTAACAAACTTAAAAAGAAATTTCTTGGCATATTTTTTATTCATAGTAAGTATAGCATTAACATTAATTATGTAATAAATAGATCAATATTTTTCATTATCTTGAGGATCAGTTCAGCTTTTGCAGTCTCAGCTGTATAATGGGAACACAATTTTGGACTTGGATTCTCTGTAATCCGAATATATGAATTACATCTAATCAAATTGACAATACATGTGACAGAGAAACCCACACACCAACTATAAATCATATAGGCGTTTCTCTCGAAATTGCTCAGGCTTATTCAGTCATCTTCTTAATATTCTTCTATATTTGCTTTTTGAAATGGTAAGGAGGACGAGTAGGGGTAGGCAAAAGATTGAATGAAGTATGTCGAGTCAAAAGAAGCACGCTATGTTACCTTCTCAAAAAGGAAAGCGGGCTTGTTCAGGAAAGCGGAGGAGTTTTCCACTGTGACGGGAGCAGATGTTGGTGTTCTATTCTTTTCACCAAGTGGAAAACCATGTTCCTATACCTCCACTAGTGTTGAAAAAATAACAGGAAAATTTCGTGAATGGAAACAACAGAATACTGATGAAGGAAAATCAAGTGTCTTTGAGGCATTTGATGATCTCTGCAAATATAAACAAGATGAGAACGAGAAGGGAAAAAGTCGGGAATTAAGGTATAAGGTAATGTACCCTGGCGTTGAAATACCGCCCGATAAAGAGAGGTTGGAGAAGCTGGTGGAAATGAAGCTACGGTTGGACAAAATTAATGAAGCAGCAAAAAATCACATTCAAGCCGAGCGACTCAAGTTTGATTTAAATATTGTCCCTGAATATGAAGTGGGGGAGAGTTCGGGAACTCATCATTAATAAACGTGGCTGTGGAAATTGAAGTCCTTGAATTTGGTACTAGTGTTTAGAGGAGAGTTTAGTCACCAGTTATCGAATCTTTCATTTGGTCAATTGTTGTCTTTGTTATTGAGTCAGTCATTGTTTGTCTTTCAGTTGTCAAATTATCTGAGGTTTTAGGGTGCCCAAAACCGAAATGACTTATTTTTTGACACAAAATACATTTATACAGTTAAAAAAAGTTATATTTTTACATAAAATGCAATATGATACTGCCTTTTACTTTAACGGAAAGTTAGCCGTTAAAGTTAAACGCAGTATTATACTGCATTTTATTAAAAAATTAATTATTTTTATAGAAAAACGCATTATAATACTGCGTTTAAGGAAAATGCAGTATTATACTGCGTTTCCCTATAATAAAATATAGGGCGGTCCTTTTTCTTCCCCAACTCCACCACAGACTCCATTTTTAAAAATACCCAACCCCACCACTGCTGGTCCTCCCTCCCCCCCGCCCCTCGCGATTAAAAAAAAATTCTTGTGCCCCACCCATCACACAAAAAGTGAAGAGCGTAGGTCCCGCATACAACCCAAGCTTTGGATTCCTTCTTTCGGGGTCAAAATTTCGAATTTCCGATATTTCAAAAAACTTAAATCGAAGTATTTCGATTTAATTTATGTCGAAACTCGTAGAGCATATGCATATTTGTTTTATTGAATGTGTTTCTACGTTGATTTGTGTTATGTTTGCGATTAAATTTGTATGTTATTTTTACCCGGATTGAATTATTAGCCTTGGGACAAAAAATAGTTAAAACTTGATAAATAATTTTTATTGTTAATGAAATTGTTCACAAATATCTTTTACTGTTTTATATGTAATTTTGTGAATGTTATGTTTATATGTTTGTTGTTTTTATTTAGTTTAGATTATTTATTTACTTAAAGAATAGTGGCCTTTTAGCGTAGTAAAATATAGAGGTTTTTAGCGTAGTAAAATATAGAGCCTTATAGCGTAGTAAAATATATAGCCTTTTAGCGTAGTAAAATTAATTATCCAATTACACTTTACAAAATTAATTATTTAATTTATAAAATAAACTTACAAAACTAACAAATTAATATATGTTGTCAAATTAACTCAAATATCGAGCCTGAAACCCATAGATAATTACACTATCCAATTAAATAATTAATTATTTTATTTATAAGACTAACAAAATTCTAAAAATGTTGAAATTGACACACATAATAATTAATGATAGTTTGGTGCTACTGGGCCTCAAATATCGAGCCTGGAACCCATAGATAATTACTTTGCCCAATTTTAAAATTAATTATTTTGTTTATAAAACTAACAAAATTCTAAAAATGTTGAAATTGACACACATAATAATTAAGGATAACTTGGTGCTACTGGGCCTCAAATATCGAGCCTGGAACCCATAGATAATTACTCTGTCCAATTTTAAAATTAATTATTTAATTTATTATAACACAAATACATAATTAATATTGTTTAAATTACAGTAGACGACATGAACTTGCCGCCTATGCATCCTGGACCAGCGGCGGATCAGGTATTAGTGTTACAGGGTGAGCATAGGTCCTTCTATGTATGAGAGGGACATCTATTGGATCAGACTCTCCGTGCCAGGAGACCGGACGACTTGTGAGACTTTTTGAGGGAGAGAGTTTTCCATGCCCGTGTAGTCCATCGCCTGCGTGCTACGGGCTTCCTTAGGATTTTTGAGATTGGGCGGATGCAGCTTGACTGGTCTCTCATCACGGCGTTGATAGAGCGGTGGCGACCGGAGACGCACACTTTTCACCTGCTCACTGGAGAGGCCATCATCACGCTTTAGGATGTTTAAATTTTGTATGGGATGCATGTAGATGGACTGGTCGTTGCACTGCCCCAGTATATGAGAGCTATGACGCGTCCCCAGTATTTGGATTTGCTGGGGCAGTATACTGGTTTCAGACCACAGGGTGAGGCTGCACTTAGAGGGGGCAGTCGCATTTCTGTGACAGCTATCAGAGAGCATATGAAGGTATTGCACCCCGATATTACTGGTGAGATAGAGGATATCCATATTAACCGGTACATGAGATTGGCGTTGTTTCTTCTTTTTGGGGGTGTCTTGTTCCCAAACCCTTCGAAAAATCTCGTGCGTATGCGCTTTCTCCATCATCTGCAGTAGCTAGATGAGTTACCCCAGTACAGCTGGGGTGCTGCTGTTCTATCATACCTGTACAGGAGTATGTGCCGGGTGAGCATGGGCACCCAGGTGGACATATATGGTTTTCTGCCGCTTCTACAGGTGACAACATTTTCGAATACTCTGTTCATTACTCTGAATTCTATATAGTCAAAATGACTCTTAAATTTTATGTCAACCTTTTATCTTAGGTTTGGGTCTAGCAGCGGATCCTACCGTTGCGGCCACCTCTACCACCACTAGAGCCGGGTGTAGCACCTCCATCTCTCCCTCTAGCTACGAGGTGGCTTCTCCGGCGTGGGAACTACCGAGGGACTGATGCTCATCATAATCTCCCCCTTGTCAGGGATGTGTTAGATATGCTGGTGGCCGGACAGGTAAATATGTACCTAAACTTACTTGTTATAAATTCACTTGTGTTGCGCATACTCACTTTTATGTTATTATTTGATAGTTCATCTGGACGCCATACAGCGACGAGTTGCTAGCTCAGCTGCTCGATTATTGCTCAGTCGACCGACTGCTTTGGAGCACTTCCGTCCCGATGATCTTCTTCGATGTGGTGGAGCATCATGCTACATAGCATGTACTTCGCCAGTTTCACCATCCCCAGACTATACCGGGGGAGCCTGCATGGGTCCCTACACATTATCAGCGGGATGACCGTACCAGGGTGGACGATGAATTTGTAGGATGGCTAGAGCAGCAGGTCCATATTTGGGACCAGCGAGAGTACCGTATTCCGCTACCACCTTCACATATCCAGGAGGACACTATTGAGTTGTATACTTCATGGTACCGCCGTCACACCCGACTGATGATCGGGAACCCCATTCATATACTTGGCGATCGGTACAGACCATACGCCGGGAGGCACGAGGCACTGGTATATTTTTGTGGCTTATTAATATCTTATAATTTTGTTATAGCGTTATTTAATTAGTATTTTAAATATTCCGCGGGCTATTGGCATCACATGTTCTACCAGTTGGGACAGGAGATGCAGCAGCATGCGACAATGCTGCAGTCGTTGAGTATGGCCGGTGGGTAGAAGAGCTGGCTCGTCGGACCCTGTATCAAGCGAGAGATGGCGCGAGGTTGGATCACGAGGCTGAGTATGCGGCGCCAGAGGAGTACCATCGGAGTAGAGCTGTCACACGACGCAGGGGTGCACCACGGGGTCACGGGGGACGGCGAGGAGGTGGTCCCCAGCAAGGGGGAGTTGAGGCACCTGTCGACCCACCTGTTGAGGCATATGATGAGGATCTTGGAGATGATCAGCTAGGTTATTTCCCTCAGCTAGATGAGCCTTCCAGCAGCATGCCATCGTACATCCTTTAGCTATCTCTACCAGCATCGGAGGTCACCCCGTCAGCTACATTGTTGATCACGGGTACATTCGACGGAGATATAGACCAGTTCTTTTCAGGCCCATCTACCGTAGCTGAGGATCGGCCGACCTGGGACGGGGATGGCAGGCATAGGTTGAGTTATGCCTCATCCCCGACGGTTGATGCGGATCTACCACAGGCGCAGGTATGTTTGTATTACTGTAAAATTTCATTTTGTTTTCTTTTCCTTAATGATTTGCCATAAATTAATTTTTAATTTTCTTATTAAGGCTTCGTCCCAGCCCATCACGGAGGCCACTGTATGCGTTGATGAGGACACCACGGATGCATATACTTAGGAGGCCGACGAGACCATGGTGAGAAAATGTTTTTGACTTAACACGTACAATACTAATATATATTTTTACATGCTAAGCTTAGTACTTGTTTTGTAGGTTGCTGACGGCCCGACGGCCTCTTCTACCGATCCTGCCAGTTGTACTATCGATGCTGCTGCGCATCCTCACATAAAGAGGTGACTTGATGATGATGATCCCGATAGTGTACCCGGGTGACAGGGGATGCGACTCAGGCCAGCAACAGCACTAAAACACACAGGCTGCGGGACTCATTGATTTACTTTTGTTTGTACTTTGTGTAAATAATGGCAACAATTCTATTTTAACAATAATTTTATTTTAACTGCGGTTGAACAACAATTTTATTTTAACAGTACAACACAAACACAAACATAGCAAACCTAACACAACACAAACAGTACAACTAATGAAAACACTTGACAAGGGAAACATAAAGATGCACTACTACGCTCAACATATACATGCCATTGTTTAATCACGACCGCCTAGTATTCTCTGCTCCAACCACTTGAGCTGGTCTTCTAGCTTTTTTTTCTCTTCTTCCACCTCCTTGAGTTTCGCCTTCAACTCCGCAATTTCTTGCTTGGATTGGCGCTCTCTGTCCCACTTCCTCGTACACACATTATGAAGATGATACAACTTGTCTTTGTAGTATTCCTGCTCACATGGTTCATCAATCCATACCTCAAAATTGCATGTAGGTACATCGGGTTGTCTATAAAGCTTGTTCATACACGCCCAGTAGCACTGTCCAGCTTCTTCCCAATAATCGTACATCATGCTTTTGTTTCCGCAGTCGCACCTTGGGACATAAAGGGGTTGTTGAGACATTTCTTAAAGAGAAACTTTGGTTTTATGAAAATATTTGCTATAGGTTGTTGTTAAGCGCAGAAAATAACCAGAATGCGCCCGTTATTTATAGGCAAGATTTCACATAAAACGTAGTATTATACATGCTTTATATATTAAAGTTTTTCTGAAATGAATGGCTTTTTCGCAGTCGTTTCAGCTATTTTCAGAACGACAAGATAACTAATAAAACGTAGTATTGTACCATGCTTTACATATTAAAGTTTTTCTAAAATGAAACAGCTTTTTCGCAATCGTTTTGGCTTTTTCAGAATGACAAAACAACTCATAAAATAAGATGTATTATACCACGCCTTACATATTAAATTTTAAGAAGGATAATAAAGGATGTTTTGATTTTAAATTTTTATTTTTATTTTTAGATTGGTCTTCTTTACTAACACCAATAAGTTTAATATTTGAACAACCATATCAGCATCCCAATTCAAAAGGTCATGTTAAAAAATAAGATGTAACAAGATTGTAGAACATAATTTTATTTGATAGATATTGCAACATACACAAGTACAGACATGTATTACAAAAAATAATACGAAAACAAAAGACTAGATGTATTCTTGATAGTTGGGTACATTCGATGAACTTGCATCAGAAGATGGATTACCAGCGCCACGCACACCACCTGAAGGACATTTACGACGGTCGTGTCCTGTTTGCGAGCATATGCCACATTTACGCGCATAAATGGTGTCACCAACATCCATTTGGTTCCTTATATGCGTTCTCTTTTGCACTTGCAGCTTGCGCAAATAGTCCTTGTTACACACCATCTTAAAAGGTTCCGACGGCCAATAATGCTCAACACCTAATGGCTGCAACTACCCACTATACGTGTCTACGTATGCAGTAACACTATATTGCCTATCAATATAGTTGGGTGCCCCTAAACCAACTTATTGAAAGCATTTCAAGGCATGCACGCAAGGGATGTGGTAGATGGTCCATTTCCCACATGAACACAACCTGCTGGCTTCATTCACCGTCTGTAGATTATTCCCTCGGTGTCCGCAGATAGCGGTCTTAACTTCAAAAACACCCCGGTTGTGATCGTACTGTAAAATGAATGCCAATATGCTCGCCTCCTGTACCTTTCAAATCTTCTCATCGGTATTGGCATAAATTGAACACCCCTGTCCATCAATGCCGATGCAGCTCCATGTCTTTCAACAAACCTCTCCGCACTCTATTTGAATGTCATGCGGACCATGGCAGTGACAGGCAATCCACGGGCAGACTTCAACAAGCCGTTGAATGACTCCGACACATTTGCAGTCAGGGCTCCCCATCGTCTGTCGCCATCAACATGCAATGTCCACATGTAAAGCTCATGTCCCATCAGCCAAGTATAGGCTCGTGGATCTAACTGCCTGATCGCTTCCATGCGCCTCATGAATTTGCACTCCTGGTGCTCAGTTGCAGCCATCCACATTAAATCATGCAAGGGCTTCTCAGGATATTTCTTCTGGAAATTGGCCTTCAGGTGCCTCACACAGTAGCAGTGGTATGCATAGGGTTCTGCCATTGAGGCAAGTGCCGTACAGAACTTAAAATACCACCATGTCGATCAGATATTAGACAAATACCTGAACGCTGTTTGACAACGTGCTGCTTCAAGTGGTTCAAAAAAAGCATCCACGCCTCTTCACTTTCGTTGGCACAAATGGCAAAAGCTAGTGGAAATATTTGTCCGTTGGCATCTACTGCAACTGCAATCAAAAGCTTAATATCATACTTTCCATAGACATGAGTACCATCTATGGAAATTACAGGACGACAATGCACAAAGCCATCAATTGATGGTTTAAATAACCAGAACACATAGTTGAAAATATATTCGGGTCTGTCCGGACTCTGCTCACGCCTCCATTCAACAATAGTCCCGGGGTTAAAGTGTTGCAGTGCGGCCATATACCTGGGCATAGATGAAAAAGACTTATCCCAGTCGCCATAAATAAGTTCAAAGACACGCTTGCGACCGAGATATGCCTTTCTTTTGGTTATAGCACAACCATACTCCTGGTGGACGGCTGTAATACACTTTTTAATCTTAAACCTAATGGACACTTCCAAATATGGAATCAAAACAAGAGAAATCAAGTCTACATCCAGATTGTAGTGATTCTCATTGAATGTGTCCATTTCATATCTGTGGGTGCTAATAAATTTACCCACTTTCCATAAACCTAATTTCTTCTTGTTGGCACGCAACATCCAGTGACAACCCATAAAGTCTCTACGACATACAGCCTTGTATACCTCCATAGTTGACTCCCTTACCGTCATCTCACGGCACTCTCTTACGTTGTAGATTTTTACAGCCTTGAATAGACGAGCTTTATCAGGGAAATACATGCCTTTTGCAAGCACCGCTGGTCTAGACTCATCCCATATCGCTGACCGAAATTCATCATCATCCCTTGTGAGGGCATCCACGTCCGACATACTTGGCAAATTATCAAGGTAGGGAATATTTCGCTCATGAAAGGGCACGTGAGACTCGTACACTCTTGGTCTAACGGGAGATGGAGGAGCATGCTCCCTCGTTAGCTCAGTTTCCGCATCCATTTCCTCCTCGTAATCATCATCATCATGGAAGGGTGTGTCATCTCCAGACTCATCGGCTTTGTTGTCATAATCACTATCATCTTCCTGACTCTGCGCATCTGCCAAATCACGAGTCAGTACGTCGTCTATGAGCAACTGTGTGAGGTCAGGAACATCAAGTTGCTTGTTTTCACTGCACAAAAAGAACAAAATGATAAGCTACCCAACTAGATAAATACTTTACATATAGCTATATCACTTTACTTACAAGTCGTACTGTGTTGACGTTCCATGATGGATATTTTCTTGTCGGTGATGACTCCCGAATGGACCACCGTGGTCCAATACGCCAGAACTATGCATATTCCAACTAGGGGCAGGATCATAACTTGTAAAATTCATATCTGGACGGTACCCCCTATGAAAAATATGAGTGTTAATACAAATTCAATTAAAACATAAAATAAACATCGCTAAAGTGTAGAAAATTGAAGTTTACCTGTTGTCTTGTGGATTATATAAAGTCGAAAAATTATTTTGTGGTTGCTCATTCGCCGGTGGTGACAAGTTTAAATCAAGGCAAGTTCTTTCATCAGCAATCTGTCCGGCAAAAACTGCTCCAGAATAACCACCCGATGACTGGGGGTTATCCCTACTATGCACACCCTCATTATTAGGAACGTCTTCAACCTTGACGTATATTTCCAACAATTTTATTACAATAAATTCCCTGTATTCATCCGGAATTCGCAAAAAATCTCTAAGAGTTTCATCATCTTCGATGTTAAACTCAAAATAATAAGCAAAACCCTGTGGAGTCACTGAATACAGAAATCTACCAGTTACTTTAAGGTTCACCGAACGTTTCCTCACACTCATTTTTTTATGTAACAACGATACCAATTTATCGTACTCCATTGTAAGCGGTAATTTAATATGACACTGTGGAGGTGAGTTGTACCTCACAGAGTTATTCTCCATTACAGCCCCCTCCCCCCCCCAATTATAATGAAACCCTTATTTTTGGTCTTCAGACATTATAAAAAAAATGCTTGATAAGAAAAAAAGAGAAGTATGAACGGAAGTTTGAAAGAAAGTTTTGAATGGATTTTCATAAAAACCAAATGCCTTTAAATAAGGCAAGTCTGAGCTTAGGGTGCAGAATTTTTTTTAAATGTAAAACGCAGTATAATACCATGTTTTATGTATTTGAATTATTGTTATATCAGTTATCCGCAGAACACTTATTGGTGGGTCCAAATTTTAGTGTAAAACGCAATATAATACTACGTTTCAGTGTAAAAGGTAGTATTATAATACGTTTTACACTAAAAAACAAATATTCTCTGCAGTCCTGCAGAACTCTTATATTGGTGGGCCCAATTTTATAGGGAAACGCAGTATAATACTGCATTTTCCTAAAACACAGTATTATACTGCGATTCCCTTAAAAAAATAATTTTTTAAGAAAATACAGTATTATACTGCATTTAACTTTAACGGCTAAATTTCCGTTAATATAAAATACATTATAATACTATATTTTATTTAGAAATATAACTTTTTTTAAAATTGTATATAGGTGTTTTATGCCCAAAAAGGCCATCGTTTCAGTTTCGGACTCGATTTTAGGCCACAGAAAAGAAGTTTATGAAGTGTTATTGGTCAGTTGTTGTCTTTGTTATTGTTGGTCTGAGGTCTTTTCATCATGCAAAATTAAATAAAATAAACTCTTCTCTTGTACCAAACATGCCATGGAATTTTGTGCCATCTTTAATCTACTATGATGCTTTGTGTTGTTTAGATTGGTAAAGCTATTGAAACCTTTTATTGAGCTAGTGAACAATGTGAACTGATATAAAGAAATAACCTCTACTACTCATTGGTGTCTTTTCATGGTTCCATCTCCCCCCAGTGAATTTGGCGCATTTACTCCAAGGCTTGCTTTATGTGAGATGGTGGAATCTTTTTAATAAATACAATGGAGTTGAGTTGGGTGTTTGGCAATCATGCTCCTTACTCATGGTAGAAAAATACTTGAGGGCCGTTTAGTTGGTGAGATAGTTCAAGGTTAAAATACGGGATTATCTTATCTAGTGTTTGGTTGAATTTTGAGATTCCTTGATTAGTTATACCACACTTGTTGTATTATTTTTATTTCACATTGAGAATGAGATAACAATTTCGAAGTTACTAATCCCGGGATAAGTACCAAAATAACAAAGATGCCCTTCCCAAGGCTCTTTGCTCAAAGTCCTTTAAAATTCAAGGTTAAAATATTTATTTAACCCAACTTATTTGGTGTAAAATCAAACGCATATTTTATGTTACATATCGTATATTCATTTTTAATCGAATGAATCAAACATTTATCAATAAAAATATATCCACTAAATAATTATGATATTATTTATTTCTCTTATCATAATTTTGTTATTATAATCCCGATCAAACATCTCCTGCTTTACTTACGTTTGATCAAAATCTCTACTTGACCAAATTGGAAATCTACTTGTAATGTAGGTTTAAGAGCACAACAGAAGCGGGTAAAACGTTACGGAACTTAATCCGATACCTTACGACACGAGTTGGTCATGATAGCCACGCACCAACTGTGTCTGTGTTGCCGAAGGCACGTACCCCTTTCTTTCAAGCGGATTCACAGCATATCAAATAAATTTAACAAGATTAGAATTTGGTATAAATTTTCCAAATTTCACTCTAGTGCTAACGGTTAAAAAAATAATTCAAATATATGTTTGATATTGGTTGGTTTCTTCTTTTATTTTCTAGTTCTTTCGGAGAAAACTACAAGTTAATTAAATTAAATGATGCATAATGCAATATAAGTAACAACTTTCCAGATTCTACAAATAAACTGAAGTAACTACAATAGTAAGTTTCTGTATTCAAAAAAATAAGAGTTACTCTTTTCCTCGAAGAAAGTAGGTGAAGACACGAGAGAGATCAGGGGCCATAAGTTGAAAATCAAATTTGTGTAATCTGATTTGTGTAATCTCTCCATGTGAAGTGTAATATAATGTGGGCCTTGAATTCAAACTTCCAAATCAAAAGTTTCATAAAAAAGTTTGATGTTTCTTTGAGTCCATTACTTAAATGGTCATACATCTATCCAATATTATCTAGTAAAGTCATTTTTCTTTCGTTTGTAACATTAAAGTAACTTAACTATGCAAATAGTACTCAGAAGATTATTCAATCAGATTTTTTAAACTTTTGATTGTCAAATACCTATTTTACCCTCTAAATTATCAACTTTTATCTTCTTTTTTTTTTTACTTTTTAAATATTATGATTTTTATTTTTTTTAATCTACATTATGGACTACCTATAGAACAAATATATTTTCTTTATAAAATAAAAAATAAAAAATTAGTTTTTTAGCTTATAGAATGTTGGAATAATAATATAATTGAGCATAATTTTCAAGAACATATAATGTCTAATTTAAAAAATACCTTTATTAAATAATTATATTTCATATTACGTGCATGGAATATATATTTCACAACTTTTGTAACGACCCGACAAATTATTTTGCTGTCTATAACTTCATTCCCCTAATAAGACTTTCTGTACGTGCTTTTAATATTTTATGACATGCGGAGATGGTTAGTTCGGGATTTGGAAAGGTTCGGGTTGAAATCTAAACACCTGGTTCCTTAAGATTGGCTAAAAAGGCTATGTTTGACTTCGGTCAACATTTTGAGCAAACGACATCGGAATCAGGATTTGATAGTTCCAATAGGTTCGTATGATGATTTCGGACTTAGGCGTATGACCGGATCGAATTTTGGATGACTCGGTAGCATTTTGGCGCCTAATAGTGAAAACTAATTCTTTGAAGGTTTTGAAGTTCTTTAAATATGGTTTGGAGTAGGTTTTGGTTATATCGAGGTCCGAATGGAATTACGAGACAAGGAATAGTTCCATAATCTCATTTACGACTTGGATGCAAATTTTGGCGTCATTCCGAGTAGTCTAAATATGATTTGGAGCGTTCGGAGCAATTTAGAAACTTGAAGTTCATATTTTGATTCAATTTGGTTTTGGGGGTGTGATTCTTGGTTTTGTTATTGTTTTACGCATTTCGAGAGTTCAAGCAAGTCCGTATTAAGATTACAGACTTGTTGGTGTAGTTGGACGGGGTCCCGAGGGGCTCAGGTGTGTTTCAGACCCCCTGGAGCTCAATCTAGGAAACCAGATTTTTCAGTTCTGGTTTCCTTCTTCGCGAACGCGGGAGGACCATCGCGTTTGCGGATAAGGATTTGGGCAGTGGGAAATTTCCCTTCGCGATCGCGAAAAGGGGATCGCGTTAACGGAGCCTTGAGGTCCAAGCCTACGCATTCGCGTAAGCCCCATCGTGTTCATGTAGAAGGGAGGGACCAGTGGATCGATCAAGGTCAGTGCCCTTCGCGTTCGTGAAGGTGCCCTCGCGTTGGGGTAGGACAGGGCTGGTAAGCCTTCGCGTTCGCGTAGGCCAAATCTTCATGAGTTGCGACGTTGCCTTCACGAACGCGAGGCCTGTTCCGCATTCGTGAAGAAGGAGGAAGCTGGGCAGAGAGTTTTAAAATCGAGACTTAGCCATTTTTGGGTTCATTTATTGCACACTTGGGTGATTTTGGAGCTTAAAAAAGTGGGATTTCAACCTAGCTATTGAGGATAAGTAATTTCTACGTAATGTGATATATAGACTATAGGTCGATATTAACATGTAAATTTGTGAAATTTATGGGTTAGATGGAAAACCTAGGTTTGTTATAAAAGTGAGATTTAACCACAAAATTGGTTATGGAATTTAGTAAAAATTATATATTTGAGTTCATGAAATTATGGGTAACAACTTTCTTCGAAAATTTCTGGAATCCGGGCACGTGGGCCTAGGGGTAAATTTTAGGAATCTTACATTTAGAGTTGGATAAACACTTTAATAGTTGGAATATGAACTCTTAAACATGTATTGATTAGTTTATATACTATTTGATTATTTTTGGATTGTTCGGCACCGAATTTGGACCGGAAAATAGGCTTTGAGACGAGGTAAGTCTCTTTTCTAACCTTGTAAGAGGGAATTAACCTCATAGGTGAATTAATTAATATGTGCTCCTATTTGTGGGGGCTACGTATGTACGAGGTGGCGAGAGTCTGTACGTAGCTACTAATTTTGTTATTGTCTAGGTAGACTAGGACACATATTATGCTATACTTGAAATGTTTGCACCCTACTTGTTCACTTAATTGCCTAAGTCATATTAAAAATTGATAGAAGAATTGTAAAAGGTAAAATTTCAATTACTTCAAGTTATGAATGGGACAATTGGCTGTTATTGAGAATTTGTGTATCTTTAAAGTGTTTTCTATTTGGGGAGCGGGCCAAACACCTTGGTAGCAGATAGATACATCTATGGTTCGTGCTATTCGACCGCCAGTAATGCGTAGTTTTAATATTATTATGTTGGATCGGGGCGTATGACCTCGGCATAACTTACGCATGATAAATCTTGGGAACAAATTATAATTAATATTGTTAATTGACTTGAGACATAAATTGTTAAATGATGGAAAATAAACTTGAGATATACTCTTAGCGGAAGAAAAGGTGTTTATTATTCCTGTGTAACGAGCTGGCCGGTCGTTTCATGAGTTATAGACCCGTTTTCCCCATTTCTGCTTCCTTATGTGTTCCTCAGTTGTATTTCATCGTATCGTATTGGTTGGTTTGGGTCCGGAGTAATTTCGGTGTTGAATGAGATACTTAGTCTCTTATTTAGAGGTTTAAGTTGGAAAGGTCAACTGGATGTTGACTTATGTGTAAACGATATCGGATGTGATTTTTGATGATTCAGTTAGCTCCGTTAGATAATTTTGGACTTGGGAACGCGTCCGGAATGTGATTTGGAGGTCTATGGTAGATTTAGGCTTGAATTGGCAAAATTAGAAATTTGGCATTTCTCGGTCGGCAGTGGAAATTTTGATATCGGAGTCGGAATGGAATTTCGGAAGTTGGAGTAGGTCCGTAGTGTCATTTGTGATGTGTGTGCAAAATTTTAGGTTATTCAGAGAGGGACCGCAGATGCGGGATTCGGGAAGCTGAGGCAAGACCGCAGGTGCGGAAGGAGGAGCGCACCTGCGAGACCGCGGGTGAGGGTATTGGACCGCAGAAGAGGTTATCAGCGGTTAAGTAAAAACCGCCAATGCGGTTGATTTGACCACATAAGCGGTGAGGGCCGCAGGAGCAAGATGCCTGGGCAGAAAGTATATAAGGAACCCTTCGCGAATTTTGGCCATTCTTCACCACTTTTCATTCGAATTTTTGAGGTTTTTGGAGGGTTTTGAAGAGGGAATCAAGGGAATACTCATTGAGGTAAGTGATTTAAGATTAATACTTGTGATTATGGTAATTTTCAGTTATTTAAGCATGAAATTAGCAGAAATTAGGGATGAAATTGAGGGGATTAGGGCTTGAAATTGGAGAGTTTTATTTGGGGATTTGAGGGACCATTTGAGGTCGGATTTTGATGAATTTGGTATGTATAGACTCTTGAGTGAAAGGAGTTTTTAGTTTTGTGATTTTTGTCAGATTCTGAAACGTGGGCCCGGGGGGTCGGGTTGGGTGAATTTCGGGATTTTGGTCTAAATTGATAATTTTTCGTATGGAATTGATTCATTGGCCTATATTGATTGCATTGTATTGCTTTTGGTTAGACTTGGGTTTGGAGGCCGATTCTAGAGGCAAGGCATTGCAGAGTAGTGATTTAACCGGCTTGAAGTATGTAATGATTGTAAATCTAGTCCTGAGGTATGAAACCCCGGATTTCACATCCTTTCACTATTGTAAGGTGAGCACATGCTAGGTGACGAGCGTGTGGGCATGCACCGTTGGGGATTGTGACTTGGTCTATCCCGTAGCAACTATAAAAGTTGTGTATTTGACTGAAAACTATTTGATACTTATGTGTTTTAGAAAGAACTACTATAAATTGGGTTGAACGCCATATTTGGGCCTTGTGCCAATGCTGTTTGGACCTTAGAGGTCTTTTCTTATTATCATCTCACTATTTCTGTTTTAAGATCTATACTCAGTCATGCTATATTTATTGATTTCATAACTCAGTCTTTATTACTCCATTTTATGTATAAAATGGTATTTTGGGCTGAGCTCCCTGTTTTAATGATAGTCCGAGTGGCTTGAGAGGTTTTTGACTGAGTGAGGCCGAGGGCCTGTGTTGTGAGGATATTATGGGATCGGAATGCGCACCGCAGCATGGTGTTACTGATTTATGATTATGAGAGGCCGAGGGCCTAATTGATTTATGCCATGAGGTGGTTTGTTATAGCGCTTGGGCTGTAGGAGCCCCTCCGGAGTCTGTACACTCCCAGTGAGCATGCATACCCTGAGTGAGTGATATGATTCTTTGCCCGAGGGGCTATTCTTGATTCATGTTGTGCTTGAGGGGCTGTTTATAAGTGGCTGTGAGGTTTACCTGAGGGGCTGATTCTGAGTGATGTTATGCCTGAGGGGCGGTTTATGATTCATGTTTGCCAGAGAGGCTGTTTATGATTTTCATCACTTTTACTCTAAATTGCATTGAACCTCTGTTGAAACTGTTGAAAAATATCTTCAAACAATTTTTACCGAAAACTGGATTTTAAACGAGATGATTTGACTCATATACTGATTTTAAAGCATATTGTACTTACTAAGATTTCATGACGTGGATTTAGTGTATTTTCTACTTCTTAGTATTTATTTACCTTTATTACTTACTGAGTTGGCGTATTCACATTACTCCCTGCACCTTGTGTGTAGATCCAAGGGTTGCTGGACATACTAGCGAGCGTTGATCTTCATCCGTCGCGGATACTTCAGAGTTGGCAAGGTAGCTGCATGGAGATCGCAACCTTGCTCTTCTCCCTCCTATCTTCCTATAGAAATTATTAGTTAATTTCCTAACTGTATTAGTCTTAGCATTTTCAGATAGTTATTAGTAGATGCTCATGACTTATGGCACCCTGATGTCGGGCTTTTCTTTCCGCACTTGGTTATTCAGACTTGTATTATAAAGTTCTATTAATTATTACCTTTAAGAAATCTTCATTTTGGATTATCGGGTTGGTTTGGTAAAAGAGTCGGCTTGCCTAGTTCCACGTTAGGCGCCATCACGACATGTCAGATTTGGGTCGTGGCATTCTGTTACTGAGTTTTCTGTTATATTTATGTAATCCATGCTTAGTTATTATTTTGACATCTTATTATTAGCCCATAGTAAGTATCAAAGTCTGCCCCTCGTCACTACTTCTTCGAGGTTAGACTGGATACTTACTGGGTACATGTTATTTATGTACTTATGCTACTCTTCTACACTTAATGTGCAGCATCTGAGGCAGGTGCATCTGGATATCAGTCTGGCGCGCATACTTGATCATTGTTATGAGATTACACGGTGAGCTGCCCTTCCGAGCCGTTCTGTAGCAGCCGGAGTCTTTCTTTTGTTTATTATTCTCTCTATTTCATTTCAGATAGTAGAGTAGTAATCAAGTATATTCTACTAGTAGCCCATAGACTTGTGACACCAGGTCTTGGCACACACACTAGTAGAATTTTGATTTTGGTTTTATTTTTATGACTATTATTACACTCAGCTGCTTTCGTTTTAAATATTTTAAACCTGTCATTTATTAAACTTTTTAAAATTATTTACTTGGAAATCCTATTAAAAAGGGAAATCATAAGATTGTTTACGGCCTATAATAAAATTGGGTCGTGACAACTTTTATTTTCTTTCATTCTCAATTGTATAAATAAATTTTTGAATTTTTGTTGTTAATATCAAAATTATTATTACAAATAAATTATTCTAATTTAATTTTTACTATGATTATTTTATTATTCCACCATCATATACGCTTAAATACTATTTATTTTTTAATTTATAAATAAAATTTATTTATTCTATAGGTAAGTGTATAATATAAATTAAAAAGGAAAAAACATAAATATTAAAAAGTTACAAAAATAAAAAAGAAGACAAAAATTGATAATTTAGAGGTTAAAATAGGTAGTCGACAATCAAAAGTTTGAGAAATCTGGTTGAGTGACCTTTTGAGTGCGACAGACATAATCACGTGACTTTAATGTTACAAATGAAAGAAAAATAATTTTAGTAGGTAATTTTAGATAGTTGAGGGACCATTTGAGTAATTGACTCTGTATCTTTCGTTTTTTTGAAGATTTTTATGTTTAGCAAATAAACAATATCCTCCTATATCTATAATATATTCACGCTTAGCTTGATAACACTTGTACTTGCAAAAGAAAATTCTCTTATTCTCTCACAAATGGTGAGAACGCGCGCAATGGAAGTTCCAGACCCGGGAGGAGCTGCTCCCCCTATTGCTAGACGTCGAGGCAGAGGCCGGGGGAGGGAACCAGCCCGAGGTAGGAGACGAGGATGTCCCAGAGTTTCCCCAGTTGCAGCACCAGCGGATCTGGTGGAGGATCCCATTATTGAGGAGCAGGGCGAGGTGCCCGCAGCAGAGTCAACCCCGATCAATTTCATGTCAGCACCGGGCTTTCTAGAGATCATAGGCCATATGCTGCGGTTCATGGATACTATGACTCAGGCTTATTTATTTCCAACAGACCCAACCACATCTCAGGAGGAAGGGGGAGCCCAAACCCCTAATGCCTAGTCTCCGAGACATGCAGCTGCCGTATATAAGACCCCGGGTGCACTACCCGTGGGCGGGGTCCAACCAGTAGCAGTAGCCATACCTGAGCCCACACCTGCTGCGGCCGGCGAGCCATAGAAGCTATTGGACCGGTGGACTAGGCTACACCCTCCTATTTACGAGGATGAGTGACATGACGATCCCCAGGACTTTATTGATCGGCGCAGGGACATATTGCACAACATGAGGATATTGGAGTCCCATGGGGTGGATTTCACTACTTTCCAGCTGGAGGGCAGGGCCCGTAGGTGGTAACTATCTCATATTCTCGGCAGACCAGCACATTCTCCTCCCATGACTTAGGAGCAGTTTACACGGATTTTCTTGGATAGGTATATACCACCATCCTAGAGGGAAGAGTTGTGGTTTAGGTTTGAGCAGCTCTAGCAGGGTCAGATGTCCGTGACCGATTATGAGGCGAGGTTCTCTGAGTTGTCTCACCACGCCCTTATGATACTTCCTACGGATGCTTAGAGAGTGCGGAGGTTTGTTGCTGGGTTGCACTCAGGTATTAAGGCTACTATGTCCCGGGAGATTGAGATGGGAACTTCTTATCAGCTAGTAGTGGAGATTGCTCGGAGGATTGAGGGTTACCGTCAGAATGGTAGAGAGAAGATGCAGCAGGACAAGAGTGTCTGCTATTCTGGGGAATTTAGAGATGCCCCAATTGGGGGCCGAGGTCAGTTTGGGAGGGGTTAGCCTAGCAGGGCCACATATCAAGCACCACCACCTCCTCAGGGTGCTCCGGCGTGACCCTATTTTAGTGCCATGCTAGAGAGCTCTTACCACCCACTAGCTATCCAGGGTTCTTCGAGTGGGTACTCAGGCCATCAGGGTTCTTCCAACGCCTACTTTAGTGCCATGCCAGAGAGTTCATACCATCCACATGCTATTCAGGGTTCCTCCAATAAGTATTCAGGCCATCGGGGTCAGACTTCAAGGCAACAGATCACCGTACCGAGAGGTTGTTTCGAGTGTGGAGATTTCAGTCATGTGCGGAGGTTCTGCCCCAGGTAGTATGTCTAGCAGCCCATGATTACAGCACCAGTTGTCCAACCGCCCAGAGGTAGAGGGCAGGCGGGTAGGGGTCATTTTAGAGGTGGAGGCTAGGCATGTGGAGGCCAGCCAGAGCCCAGATAGGTGGGGGCCAGCTAGTCGGCCCCCAGTTAGGTTTTATGCCTTTCCGGCCAGACCAGATATAGTGGCCTCAGATATTGTGATCACATGTATTATTTTTATCTGCGGTAGGGATACTTCGGTATTATTTGATCCAGGGTCTACCTATTCATATGTGTCATCTCTGTTTGCTCATTTCCTGGATATTCCTCATGAGTCCTTGGGCACTCCTATTTATGTGTCCACTCTTGTGGGCGATTCTATTGTTTTGGATTAGATCTATTGGTCATGTGTAGTTATTTTTGTGGTTACGAGACTAGAGCGGACCTTTTGTTGCTTGATATGACCGACTTTGAGGTCATCCTAGGCATGAACTGGCTATCCCCATATCACGCCATCCTTGATTGACATGCCAAGACTGTTACTTTAGCAATGCTATAGTTGCCGAGATTGGAGTGGAAGGGTTCATCTGTCAGTACATCCAATCGGGTCATCTCTTTTTTGACGGCTCGACATATGGTCAAGAAGGGTTATTTGGCATATCTAGCCTATGTTCGGGATACTACCCCGGAGACTCCGACGATTGATTCAGTGCCAGTAGTCCGAGAATTCTCCGATGTGTTTCCGTCTAACCTTCCAGGCATGCCACCAGATTGTGATATTGATTTTTGTATTGACTTGGCTCCAGGTACCCAGCCTATATCTATCCCACCATACCGTATGGCTCCGAAAGGGTTGAAGGAGTTAAAGGAGCAGCTTCAGGAGTTGCTAGCAAAGGGGTTCGTCATACCAAGTGTATCACCTTAGGGTGCACCAGTGTTATTTGTGAAGAAGAAAGATAGTACTATGTGGATGTGCATTGATTACCGCCAGTTGAACAAAGTTAGCATTAAGAAAAAGTACTCATTGTTGTGTATTGATGATTTGTTTGATCAGTTGTAGGGTGGTTGGGTGTTCTCTAAGATCGACTTGAGATCAAGGTACCATCAGTTGAAGATTCAGGACTCGGATGTTCCGAAGACTGCTTTCCGAACTAGATATGGCCATTATGAGTTTTTAGTGATGTCCTTCGGCATCACTAATGCCCCATCGGCGTTTATGGATTTGATGAATAGGGTGTTCGTGCCTTATATTGATTCGTTTGTCATTGTCTTCATTGATGACATTTTGATCTACTCCCGTAGCATGGAGGAGCACGAGCAGCAATTGAGAGTGGTGCTTCAGACATTGCTAGAATAGAAGCTATATGCTAAGTTCTCCAAGTGTGAGTTTTAGTCAGATTCTGTAGTATTCTTGGGGCATGTTGTATCAGGCGAGGGTATTAAGGTAGATGCCAAGAAGATTGAAGCAGTTCAGAGTTAGACTCGTCACACTTCGGCGACCGAAATCAGGAGCTTCTTGGGGTTAGCAGGTTATTATCGCTGGTTTGTGGAGGGCTTCACATCCATTGCAGCACCTTTGACTAGATTGAACTAGAAGGGGGACCCATTTAGTTGGTCGAATGATTGCGAGGTGAGATTTCAGAAGCTCACGATAGCTTTGACTATAGTACCAATTCTATTGTTGCCTTCTGGTTTGGAGATGTATAATGTGTATTGCGACGCTTCACGCATCTGTTTGGGATGTGTATTGATGCAGTAGTGGCGAGTTATTGCATATGCTTCATGTCAGCTGAAGATCCATGAGAAGAATTACCATGTTCACGATCTAGGGTTAGCTGCGACTGTTCATGCTCTTAAGATCTGGAGGCATTATCTTTATGGGGTGTCCTGTGAGGTTTACACTGATCATTGCAGCCTATAGCTTTTATTCAAGCAAAGGGATCTCAATTTGAGGTGGCACAGATGGCTTGAGTTACTGAAGTATTATGACATCACCATTCTTTATCATCCGGGCAAAGCGAATGTAGTCGTGGATGCCTTGAGCAGAAAGGCAGAGAGTATGGGTAGCTTGGCATTTATTTTAGTAGAGGAGAGGCCATTATCTTTGGACATTCAGTCCTTGGCTACCGGGCTTGCGAGGTTGGATATCTTAGAGCCCATTGTCACGATCCAACTTTCCCTCTGTTTGGGTATCGTGATGGCACTTAGTCTTAGGGACTAGGTAAGCCTAACTCATACTGAAATACAATAATAATAAATGGAGTTTAACAGATCTCGAAGCAGAAATCTCTACAAAATTTATGATTTCCAAAACTCGGTAGTACAAGTCATAAGCTCTACAAAATTTCACTATAATTTCTAAATACAACTGTATAGAAATAAGTACAACAGTGTGAATACAATTATAGGAAGGTGACTCCGAAGCCTGTGAATGCAGCAGCAGGTTTACCCTGAGTCTTCACAGCAACGACCCGCACAGCTACTAACGAACAATACCTGGATCTGCACAAAAAAATATGCAGAAGTGTAGTATGAGCACACCACGGTGGTACCCAGTAAGTTTAAAGACTAACCTCGGTGGAGTAGTGACGAGGAACAGTCGATACACCTATTGGTCTAATAAACAGAACAAGTATAAGTGTAGAACAGCAGGACATAATATCTATATAAGGACTACGCGATATGGCTAACAACACAGTAATTTCAATAAGGAAAGAAAACAACAAGTAACAGCGGAATACCGTAATAAGAACATAGAAAAGGGAATGTAAATACAACCCAACTCCGAAATCACAATTACAACAAGACAAGTCATAACTCAGTAACTACGATAACTTTCACATTTTGTCTTAGCTAGCAAACTTCAATCAATTAGTCAAATCCTTCAAGTGATAAAAATATTTCGAAATATACTTCGTTCCAATAAATATTTTTCCAAAAATAGTTCTTTCAAAATAAATGTCTTTCGAATATAATTTTCTCGAATAAATAACCTTTGAATATAAGTCACCCTGTGACGCCTGATTTCAAAATCATATAATACGGGTCTCAATACCTGAACCCTAATACTTGGCATCATGTACCCTCATTACACTACATAATCATACTGACAACTCAAGTACCAAATAGAGTTGTTCTCACATGGAAGACAAATAAACAATGGTGTGCGTCTACACTCGACAATACCAAGAATCCTCCTATCCGATTAGGGTGCTTAGCCACGGTATGCTTGTGCAAGTGTCCTAATATAGTTCATACCAGCTAGTAAGTGTAAGGAATAGAACGATATCAGATATATTATTTACACAAGGATAGGATCAATGAAAACAACAGCCCAGAACATAGAGATAGCAACAGGGGGATCTACCAGGATATCATCCCGTAGTCCCAAACGTAAATGTGCAGGAGGATCTACCGGAATACCGATCCATAGTCCCAAAGTAAATATGCATGGGAATCTACCGGAATACCGATCTGTAGTTCCAAAGTAAATATCCAGTACAAGGGGATCTACCGGGTGTCGTCCCGTAGTCCCAAATATAAATGTGCAGGGGGATCTACCAGAATACTGATTCGTAGTCTCAAAGTAAATATCCAGTACCGGGGGATATATCAGGTGTCGTCCCGTAGTCCCAAATATAAACATGCAGGGGGATCTACCGGAATACTGATCCGTAGTTCCAAAGTAAATACGCAGCGCAACCAACAAAAACAATAGTTACAGCACAACAAAAAATTGGTACATCACCACAATACGTATAACAACAACAATGACAATAATATAAGGTAAGACAAGTAAATCAACTCAAGAACTGTAAATCACAAGGAAACGGTAGAACCAGCTCACAAAAAATAACCACAGAAAAGAATGAGGACATAAAGGGAACAGTTCAACAACGGGAAAACTAACATGTAGCAATGATACCACAATATACAAGTCAATAACAAGGAAATCAACACGAGTCAAGTAGTCCCAAATAAGGGCAAGTCAACAAAGATAAAGGTTATCTAAACTCCTTTTAAAGTTGGAAAATTTCGAGGATACTTGATAATTCAATTTAAGGAAAGATAATCTTAGCTTCACTTAAGACTAAACAATTTCAGGAGGGAAAATAATAATTCTCAAATATGACAAGCAGCTATGAAAAGATAGCATGACAATAGGAGAGGCGAAATTCTTCAATTAAATCAAATAGGAGTCAATTAGGCAATAAGAGTGAATCATGAAGCAATTAATTCCAATTAACCATATAGAGGTGAAACTAGCAAATAGAAAACTCAGTCATGTCAAGAACACATTCATACACAGTGAATATAATGACCTAAGAACCCTAAAAGGCCAATTTCCACAAATAAGTCCGAGCACGCACTCGTCACCTCGCGTACACAAATTACAATCAACATAGAAGACTCAAATCCTCCCCCACACAAGGTTAGGCAAGATACTTACCTCAATCCGGCCAATTCAATACTTAATTTAACTTTTTCTTTACCAATTCATCAACACACGACTCAATCTATCCAAAAACGACTTAAATACATCAAAAAATACAAGAGAAAACAAATTTCAATTAACCAAGCTATGATTCTTATGAAATTTATAAAAAGTCAACAAAAGTCAACTCCCCGGGCCCGCACCTCAGAACCTGATAAATTTATGTAAATTGAACACCCATTCTGCCACGAGTTCACCCATATAAAAATTATCAAATTCCGATACCATTTGGTCCTTCAAATCATTATTTCACATTTTTTGAAAGACTTTACAAATTTTTCCCAATTTTCATCCCAAATCACGAATCAAATGATGAATTTAATGATAGATTCATATATTTTAGCCAAATCCGAGTTAAATCACTTACCTCGATGAATTTCTTGAAAAACCTTAAAAAAATCGCCAAGATCCAAGCTCTCTAGGTCAAAATATGAAATAAAACCCTAAATATCATATTTATAGTGCACCTCTCGGATTTCCATTTTCGTTGACAGCCGAAAATCACCACTGCATCGAACTCCCCTCCGCGGCTGTGCAAAAGTAGCGTGGTCTGCGCTTCTGGTGACTGCATAGACATGCCTTAGTATTTTGACCATAACTTTCTTTACAGATGTCCAGATGATGATATTCTTAAAATTCTAGAAACTAGACACAAAGGGCTACAAATGTCTTTTTTAAATCATCTCAAAATTCCTTGTAGATAAAAAGATATAGGTTTCTGAAGTCGAACCAACGAACCTGCGGATTCTGCCCTGGAGCGCCTCAGCGCCCCAAATTCCGCTGTCAGCACTTCCTACTCTGCCTCAGCAAAATTCCATCGCCTTCAGTAGAAATCTCTTCCCTCTCAGCAAAAATTAAACACCAGAACCATGCTTGAGTTTTAGAAATGCCAGGACTCGCTCAAAATCACCCGAGGTCTCCGAATCCTCAACCAAATGTGCCTTCAAGTCCTAAAATACTATACTAAATTAATCGAGCTCTCGAATCACCTCAAAAAAATTAGCAAAAACATGAATCGCACACCAATTCAAGCTTAATGGACTTGAAACCCCATACTTTCACAACCGATGCCGAAACCTATCAAATCTCGTCCGAATAACCTCCAATTTTGCACACACGTCACAAATGACATTACGAACCTACTCCAACTTCTCCAAAATTCTATTCCGACTCCGATATCATAAAAGTCAACTCTCGGTCAATCCTCTCCGTTTTCCATATTTCAACTTTTCCAAATTCTGCTGAAATGCCTTAAATTGCCCTACAGGCCTCCAAATCTGAATCCGAATGCATGGCTAAGTCCAAAATCACCATACGAAGCTACTGACATCACCCAAAACTCATTCTAGAGCTATTTACTCAAAAGTTAAATTTTGGTCAATCTCTCACCGTTTAAGTTTCCAAAACTAGAATTCTTCTTCCAATTTGACTTCAAACCCCCCGGTAACTGAATTCAACTATGCACGCAAGTTGATACACATAATATGAAACTACTTATGCCGCTGAACGAAGCTTAAATTGTCAAACGACCGGTCGGGTCGCTACACCAGCCGAGTTTTTGCATGCGTTGTTGCCCAGTCTTCACTATTAGAGCAGATCAAGACTCGACAGTTTGATGATCCGCATTTGATGGTTTTTAGAGAGATGGTACTACATGGTGGTTCCAAGGAAGTTTCTATCGGCGAGGATGGTGTTCTACGACTCCAGAGTCCTCTATGTGTTCCTAATGTCGATGGCTTGAGAGAGAGAATTCTAGAGGAGGCACACAATTCTCGATATTCCATTCGTCCAGGTTCTACGATGATGTATCGTGACCTGAGATAGCATTATTGGTGGAGGAGGATGACGAAAGACATAGTTGAGTATGTAGCTAGGTGTCTAAATTGCCAGTAGGTTAAGCATGAGCACTAGAGGCCAGGTGGCCTACTCCAACAGATGACTATACCGGAGTGGAAATGGGAGCGCATTACTATAGACCTCGTAGTTGGGTTGTCGCGGACCTTGCGGAAGCTTGATGCAGTTTGGGTCATTGTCAACAGGTTGACCAAGTCGGCACACTTCATTCCAGTTGTGACCACATATACTTCAAAGAGGTTGGCCCATATTTATATTTAGGAGATAGTTCGGTTGCATGGTATACCTATTTCCATCATATCAGATAGAGGCCCTTAGTTTACTTCGCATTTCTGCAGAGCCGTACAGAGTGAGTTGGGGACCCGTGTAGAGCTCAACACCGCCTTCATCCATAGACCGACGGGCAGTCGGAGCAGATAGTTCAGATCTTGGAGGACATGCTCAGAGCATGTGTGATTGACTTTTGAGGGCAGTGGGATCGATTTTTATCTTTGGCCGAGTTTGCTTACAACAACAATTATCAGTCCAGCATCGAGATGGCTCCATTTGAGGCTTTATATGGTCGGCGCTGTCGTTCTCCTATCGGGTGGTTTGAGCCCAACGAGGCTAAATTATACGGCACTTCTTTGGTGAAGGATGCCTAGGAAAAGGTAAAGTTGATTCAGGAGTGACTTCGCACAGCATAGTCCAGATAGAAGAATTACGTGGATCAGAAGGTGCGTAATTTATCATTTATGGTGGTGAGGGTGGGAGGGAAGGTTCTCTTGAAAGTCTTGATGATGAAGGGGATTATGAGATTCGGGAAGAAGGGAAAGTTGCGCCCAAGGTTTATTGGCCTATTTCAAGTGTTGAGATGAGTTGGGGAGGTTGCTTATGAGCTTGCCTTACCTCCCAGCCTATCGGGAGTTCATCCGGTTTTCCACGTGTCTATGCTCAGGAGGTATCATGCTGACTTGTCACATATGTTGGACTTCAGCACGATTCAGCTAGATGAGAGCCTGAGTTATGAGGAGGAGCCAGTTGCCATTGTTGATAGGCTGGTTCGCCAATTGAGATCTAAGAGGATTTATACGGTAAAGGTTCAGTGGAGGGACCAACCGGTCGAGGAGGCAACCTGGGAGTCCGAGGAAGACATGCGGAGAAGATATCCACACTGATTCGGAACTCCAGGTATGATTCTAAACCCGTTAGACAAACTTTATTTAAGAGGTGGAGAATGTAACGACCCGACCGATCGTTTTGCTTTCTAGAGAACCCCATTCTCCTAAATAAGACTTCTCGTATGTTCTTTTACTATTTTATGACTTGCGGGGATAGTTAGTTTGGGATTTGGAAGGGTTCGGGTTGAAATCAGAATACTTGGTTCCTTAAGGTTGGCTAAAAAGGCTAAGTTTGACTTCGTCAACATTTTGAGCAAACAACCTCGGAATTAGGATTTGACGGTTCCAATAGGTTCATATGATGATCTTGGACTTGGGCATATGTTCGAATCGGGTTTTGGATGACCCCAAAGGGTTTTGGTGCCTAATAGTGAAAATTGATTCTTTGAAGGTTTTAAAGTTCTTTAAATTTTGTTTGGAGTAGGTTTTGGTGACATCAAGGTTCGAACGGAATTCCAAGGCTTGGAATAGTTTCGTAGTATCATTTAAGACTTGCACTCAAAATTTGGCGTCATTCCAAGTAGTCTAAGTATGATTTAGTGAGTTCGGAGCAATTTGGAAACTTGAAGTTCATATTTTGATTCAATTTGGTTTTGGGGTGTTGACAACTAGGGATTCTAGCCTATTTTATGCTCCTTTTTGCTTAGGTTTTGGATTAAAAGTATGTGCAAGTATTCCCGAAAGCTAACTTATTGTGCTTGTTTGCAGTGTTTGGTCAAAAAGAGACAAGAAAGTCATAACCAGCTCATAAAGGAGTGAAACCTGCACAAGTTCAAAGCTGAGTAAAAAGGGCGCTGATAGCAAAGAAATAGAAGCGGACGCGGAGGGTCCACAACGGTAGTAAGGTTCAGAGAGACATTTTCTGGCTTAACAGTCACCGCTGCCCGTGGTAAAATTGCATGGCAGCGATATCATCTGACGCGATCGCAGTCCAATTCTCGCCCTCAGCGGAATTAAGAATCAGAGAACTATAGTTTGGAGCTCAAATTTAAAAGCGCGGTCCGCGAACATATTTCGCGGCCGTGGTTGAAGATAGAGCTGAGGCGGTGGCTTTTTCGCTCCCAGTGGAATCAAATCCAGCTCAGAAGAGAAGAATCGCGGTCCACTCTTACTTTTGCGCGGCCGCGGAAGTTCAAGCGCTGAGGCGATTAGTTTTTCGCTGTCAGTGGAATCTCTGTAGGGGTAATTTTGTCCGAAAAATTTAGCTGTGTTTAAATAGTTCTTTTAAAATTTTTTAGGGTATTTGTTGTTTTGTGGAGCACGTGAACAATTGCTTTTTGCTTTTTAGAGTAATTTTAGAATATCTTTAGCAATTAATCTTAGATTTTACTCTAGTAATTACTTTTTATGGCTTATATTTCATCTCCATCTTTGATTTCTTCTTTGATTATGAGTAGCTAAACTCATTAGCTAGGGTTGTGACCCAACCCTAGTATGGGTATTTAATGGGTCTTCAACTTTAGGGCTTAAATGTTTATGGGTTAATGATATTTAGCTTGATTCATGCTTTAATTGTTGAATTGGTCGTTGCAAATACTGATTTGTGCCTTTTTGACTTAGGCTCTTCTTGAGAAAGAGAGACTAAGCCTAGGAAATTCAGGCTAACAAGGAATTGGGGTGCATTCAAGAGATTGATAGCCCCAATTAAAGGGTTAAACCTAGAGATAGTAATACCCGACTTGAGCCAATTTTGCTTGCATTATTTAAACACCCAATTGGGCTTGAGAAAGTCAATTAGGGCAAAGTCACTCAAACAATCGAGAGGTATATAGTTAGTAATTATGTGCAATGGTTATATCATGATCCCAATTACAACAAGTTTGCCCTAAGTTTTAGACCCCGTTAGATACTCATGTAGGTGTAAGTCACTTCCCTAGTGCCTTTTTACCAATTGAGAAAAACCCTTACAAAAATATCATACTTAGCTTATTTTCATTCTTCATTAGTGTTAAAAGTAGAATAGTAACCAAAACAAAACATGATTGGAAGTGCAATTAAGAACATCACACATAGCTTGATTAAATAGAAACCCAATTCCAAACTAATATAAGCTCTCTGTGGAAATCAATCTCGACCCATCGGGTAAAAGCTGCATCGACCACTCTTGGCATTCTATAGTGGTATAGGGTTGGAGCCGATCAGGTGTGATTCTTGGTTTTGTTAGTGTTTTACGTATTTCGAGAGTTTGAGAAGGTCCGGATTATGATTACAGACTTGTTGGTTAGAAGGGGTCCCGAGGGGCTCGGGTGTGTTTCGGACTGCCCGGAACTAAATCTAGGAAACCAGATTTTCCTGTTCTGGTTTCCTTCTTCGCGAACGCGGGAGGACCATCACGTTCGCGGAGAAGGATTTGGGCAGTGGGGAAATTTCCTTTCGCGATCGCGAGAGGGGTATCGCATTCGTGGAGCCTTGAGGTCTCAAGCCTATGCGTTCGGTAAGCCTCATCCCGTTCGCGTAGAAGGGAGTGACCTAGGGAAGGGTCAAAGTCAGTGCCCTTCACGTTCACGAAGGTGCCCTCGCCTTCATGTGGGACAGGGCTGGTAAGCCTTCGCGTTCGCGAGGTCCTTGTCGCGTTAGTGTAAGCCAAATCTTCATGGGCCTGGGCCATTTCCTTCGCGAACACGAGGCTTGTTCCGCATTTGTAAAGAAGGAGGCATCTGGGCAAAGAGTTTTAAAATCGGGACTTAGCCATTTTTGGATTCATTTATTGCACACTTGGGCGATTTGGAGCATCAAAAAATAGGATTTCAACCTAGCTATTGAAGGTAAGTAATTTCTACCTAATGTGAGTTTAATACATAGATTATAGGTAGATTTTAACATGTAAATTTGTGAAATTTATGGGTTAGATGAAAAACCTAGGTTTTTGATAAAAGTGGAATTTAACCACAAAATTGGTTATGAAATTTAGTAAAAATTATATATTTGAGTTGTTGAGGTTATGGGTAACAACTTTCATCAAATATTTTCAGAATCCAGGCACATGGGCCCGGGGGTAATTTTAGGAATCTTACATTATAAACAGTTTAATAGTTGGAATATGAACTCTTAAACATGTATTGATTAGTTTTGGATTGTTCGGCACCGAATTGAAGGTTTGAGCACAATCTTGCACCAGAAAGTAGGCTTTGAGATAAGGTACGTCTCTTTTATAACCTTGTGAGAGGGAATTAACCCCATAGGTGAATTCATTAATATGTGCTCCTATTTGTGGAGGTTACGCACGTGCGAGGTGACGAGAGTCCATACGTAGCTACTAATTTTGATATTGTTCGGGTAGTCTAAGACTCATATCATGCTATACTTGAAATGTTTGCACCCTACTTGTTCACTTAATTTCCTAAGTCATATTAAAAATTGATAGAAGAATTGTAAATGGTAAAATTTCACTTACTTGAAGTTGTGGACACTTGACTGTTATTGAGATTTTGCTTTTCTTTAAAGTGTTTTCTATTTATGGAGTGGGCCGACCGTCTTGGTAGCAGATAGATGCATCTATGGTTCGTGTCATTCAATCCTCGAGAGTGCACAATTTAAATATTATTATGTTGAATCGGGTCGTACGACCTCGGCATAACTTGCGCATGATAAATCTTGGGAACCAATTAGAATTAATATTGTTCATTGACTTGAGACATAAATTGTTAAATGATGGAAAATAAACTTGAGATATACTCTTAGCAGAAGAAAAGGTGTATTATTCCTGTTATTGAGTTCTCTGTTATATTTATGTAATCCATGCTTGGTTATTATTTTAACTTCTTATTGTTAGCCCATAGTAAGTGTCAAAGTCAACCCCTCGTTACTACTTCTTCGAGGTTAGACTGGATATTTATTGGCTATATTTGTTTATGTACGCACGCTACACTTCTGCACTTAATGTGCATGATCTGAGGCAAGTGCATCTGGATATTAGTCCGGCGCACATGCTTGATCCCTGTTACGAGACTACACGGTGAGTTGCCCTTCCGAGCCATTCTGCAGCAGCCAGAGTCTTTCTTTTGTTTATTATTCTGTCTATTTTATTTCAGATACTAGAGTAGTAATCTTTTGTATATTCTACTAGTAACCCATACACTTGTGACACCAGGTCTTGGCAAACACACTAGTAGACTTGTGATTTTGGTTTTATTTCTATGGTTATGATCAGTGGCGAAGCTAGGAATTTCTCCAAAAATATTCAATTTTAAAAGAAGTGAAAAAAATTCTGACAAAGGGTGTTCAATATATGTTATATACTTTTAAAATGTAATATTTTACCTATGTAAACAATGCAATTTTTCGACGAAGAGTGGTCAATTGACCACCCTTATCAATATGTGGCTTCGCCATTGGTTATGATTGCACTCAACTTCTTTCGTTTTAATTATTTTAAATCTATTATTTATTAAATCTTTTAAATTAAGGAAATTTATTTACTTGGAAAACCTATTAAAAAGGAAAATCACAAAATTGTTCATTGTTGGCTTGCCTAGCAAGGGCGCTGGGTGCCATCACGACCTATAATAGAATTAGGCCGTGATAACTTTTATTTTCTTTCATTCTCAATTGTATAAATAAATTTTTGAATTTTTGTTGTCAATATCAAAATTATTATTACAAATAAATTGTTCTAGTTTAATTTTTACTATGTTTATTTTATTATTCCAAAGTCACATATGCTTAAATACTATTTTATTATCAATTTATTAATAAATATTATTTTTTCTATAGGTAAGTGTATAATATAAATTAAAAAGGAAAAAACATAAATATTAAAAAGTTAAAAAATAAAAAGAAGACAAAAATTGATAATTTAGAGGGTAAAATAGGTATTTGGTAATCAAAAGTTTGAGAAATCTGGTTGAGTGACCTTCTGAGTGTGACATGCATAGTCAGGTGACTTTGATGTTACAAACGAAAGAAAAATAATTTTAGTAGGTAATTTTAGATAGTCGAGGGACCATTTGAGTAATGGACTCTATATCTTTTATCTTTTTGAAGATTTTTATGTTTAGCAAATAAATAATATTCTCTTATATCTATAATATATTCACGCTTAGCTTGATAACACTTGTACTTGCAAAAGAAAATTCTCTTACATGTCTTAACTTTGCTGGTGAGCTATTACACAACCAAACGGATAGGAGTTTTCCATTAACGGGATGCCAAAGAGAAGTTTTCTCTTAAGCAATGAACACCAGCACCACCTCTCCACCACCGGATATAAGCTCCATGCATCTTGACCCACCACCATCACCCAATCCAACTACAGACCAACGCACTACCACACTATCACCACCACTTACCTTTGCCCATACCTTACTCAGCAGCAACCAATTCAGCCCCTACTCCAACACTTACCAATAAACATACTCCCAACTAGATTTGACGGATGAATCCACAAAAAATGATCTACACAACGACACCTTCATACCACTTACCTCCACCGATAAGTCACGATTATATTTACCTTGGAAACATTCAGTTATCGTTAAGGTATATGGCAGGAAAGTGGGCCACCAAATACTACGCACAAAACTCACAGCTCTATGGAAACCAACGGAGGAACTACTCCTAATCGATTTAGAGTGTGATTTCTACCTAGTGAAATTCCAAAAGGAAGAAAATATGTTCACTACTCTACATAATGGCCTTTCGTTTGTACTTAATCACTTTGTTTCCGTCCGCAAATGGAAACCCAAACTCATCGCTTCCAACACACAACTAACATACACCGCCATTTGGTTAAGACTACCTGAATTACTTACGGAGTTCTATGATCTAGAAATACTTCAACGTGTTGGGGAAAATATTGGATCACTACTCAAAGTCGATACATGCACGTCAGCAACTACATGGGGTCGATATGCAAGAATATGTATTGAAGTCCTGCTAGAAATGCATCTTAAAACCCATGTCTATATTGGATCCCATAAACAACAATTAGTATATGAGGGGTTCAATATACTATGTACTCTTTGTGGTAAACTTGGACACACAAAGAACCTTTGTTCGTCCCTCTCCAATCCGATAACATCCACCACCACTACTATGCACACACCATTACCAAATATACCTTCAACCTCACAAAGCTCAAGTCCTAACACCACCCAAGCTTTCCATCCACACTCCAAAATAATAACCAAAGACTGGAAAACAATCACTTTTCCCATCAAAAACCATTCAAGAGCAAAATCACCAACCTCAACTAATGTCCAATCATACAACTCCAAGAATGGCGACGCGGGACCCACATGTATGTTTTCTAACTCTAATTCTAATATTTCCCATATTGGCAAACACCTCCACCCCAAGAAATCCCAAATTAACACTAATCCCTTAATTCAACCGAAGTTTTTTAATGAAACTAATTTAAAAATACTTAATGCCCCTGAACCAATGGACCAAACGACCAATTCTCATAGTCCAGGTCTTGAAGCCAAAACCACTAACCCTAACAAACTAAGCCCACAACCCAAATCTCACCACTCGTTACACTCAACTACTCACACTGCTAATTCATCAATTACCAACATATAAAGCACAAGAAATAGCCAGGTGGCACACAAGCGCACACCAGCTGCCAATCAAGACAGATGCAACCATAGCTCATCCCAAACAATAGGAACTCTGTCACGACCCCAGTTCGCCCTCCGTGAAATGTCGTGACAGCACCTAGTCTCTACGACTAGGTAAGCCTAACAAATGCGGAACATAACGAATCTTGCGAAAGAAATAATCAAAAACCAAAATCACTGAATGGAAGCAATAGTTATAATGCCGCTCGGCATATACAACACAACATTCTCAAAACCAAGTACACTATTCCAAAATCCGGAAACTCACGGAAACACAAGCCTTTGGAATATCTAACAGTCTAACTCCAGAATATCTAACAAGAAAGAAAAATACAAAAGGGCAATGTTTAACAGCTAGAATAGAAAAAGGGACTTCTTAGTCTACGGACACGACAAATGTACCTCGAAGTCTCTAGAGCAATCGCCTCCTCAAGGATGGTAGGCCTGGGTAGCGGTACCTGGATTTGCACATGAAAAACATGCGCAAAAGGGGCATGAGTACACCATAGCGATACTCAGTAAGTGGCAAGCCTAACCTCGGTTGGGTAGTGATGAGGAAGGAGAGAGCCCTACTGAGGTTATATAAAATATAAAGATCAACAGTATAGAACAGAACAGTATAAATAAGTACAACAGTAAAATAACACAGGATGTACAGGACCGCAACAACTATACAAAAATAAGGTAAATACGGAAAAGAAATACAGTTCAACACCAATAATAACAATCGGGGATCTCCCATCATACCATCATATAGTCCCATATGTGCACATCCAAATGGATCTCCCGGGATCCCGTCCCGTAGTCCAACTCATAGTGCGCGAGGATCTACTAGAATCCTGTTCCGTAGTCCCAAATGTAAATACCCAGTACTGGGGGAATCACCGGACGCATTCCCGTAGTTCCATATAACTATGCAGGGGCATCTAACGGAATCCCACATCCGTAGTCCCAAAATAAACAAACAAGGGGGAGCTACCGGAATCCCACATCCGTAGTCCCAAAATAAACAGACAAGGGGGAGCTACCGGAATCCCACATCCGTAGTCCCAAAATAAATACACAGTAGCAACAGGAAGATATACAGAAATGACAAAATTTCATATTAAGGCAACAAGTGATTCTAGCCTAGCATGCTGCACAGAATTCAGGTAAGGCAGATTGAGCAAATAAGGCAATTAAGTCACTTAGATATGTTATCCTAAGCTAACAATAAGCTTAATAGTGCAAGTAATAGGAACATGAAGGAAACATACTAGTAATTACTTAAAGAAAATCGGATTTCCAACAAACAACACAAGTACGCACTCGTCACCTTACGTACAAGGCATTTCAATTATCAAATATACCAATCCTAAGGGGAAGGTCCCCCACACAAGGTTAGACAAGCCACTTACCTCGAACCGACTCAAAATCAACCCGAGACCATGTTCTTGCCATGAGTACTCGACTCCAAATGGCCCAAATCTATTCAATTCAATTGCATAATGTAAATAACACTTCAAGTAACTGATTCTACAATTAAATTCTAAGCTAATAAGCAAAATTATGCAAAATGACTAGAACGCCCCTCGGGTCCACGTCGCGGAATCGAGTAAAATTTATATTTCCAGAAACCTCGTACTCTCACGAGTTCAGTCATATAAAAAATACCAAAATCGGACCTTAATTTGTCCCTCAAATCATCACTCAAAGGTCTCCAATTAGACAAGCACTAACCTCCCAATTACCACTGATTTTCCCTAATTTTTCATGCTTAAATTGATAAAAATCATCCCAATAACGAGTTTAGGGATCAAAGACCTTACCCCAATGAACTCCTCTGAAAATCCCTCTTGAAAAGTGCTCCCCAAGCTTCTTCCCGTTTTGAAAAAAAGATGAAAAATGGCTAAATTTCGCAAAGGCAAGAATTTATATGTTCTGCCCAGCGATTTCCGCATTTACGGCCCTGGGACCGCATTTGCGGAGCCAAGGTCGCATCTGCGACTTTTCATTAAAGGGCCACCTTCCACATCTGCGACTCCCAATCCGCAGATGCGGTACCGCTTCTGCGGTTCCTGAAGAAATGACCAAATTCCGCTTCTGTGGCCACTGAACCGCTTCTGCGGCGCCACACCTGCGGAACCCAAACCGCAGGTGCAGTTATGATAGAACCAGCAGCTGAAGCTGCAACTCTAACTCCAAAATCTTTCCATCAACCATCTGAATTCATCCCGAGTCCTCTGGGACCTCAACCAAGGCACCAACAAGTCACAACCCACAATCCAAACTTGTACCAATCCTTAAAACACATAAAACAACATAGAAACCTTGAATTAACCATGGATTTAAGCCTAAGAACTCCAAAATTCCCAAAATACGCTTTCGATCAAAAAGTCTATCAAACCTCGTCCGAATGACCTAAAATTTTGCACACATGTCACGTTCAACACTACGGAGCTAATCAAACTTTCGGAATTCCATTCCGACCCTCGGGTCAAAACCTCACTATCGGATCAAAAACTTCAAAAATTCAACTTTCGGCATTTCAAGACTAAATTAGCTACCGACCTCCAAAACACAATCTGAACATGCCTCTAAGCCCGAAATAACCTAACGAAGCTAACGGAACCATTGGATTTCCATTCCGAGGCCGTCTTCACACTGTTCTAACTACGGTCAACTTTCCAACACTTAAGCTCTCATTTAGGGATTAAGTGTCCCAAAACTCTCTGAAACTCGAAACTGAACATCCCATCAAATCAAAATAGCAGAAATAAACTCGGGGGAAGGAGTTAATAGGGGATCAGGGCATAAATTCTTAAGACGATCGGTCGGGTCGTCACATCCTCCTATACTTAAATATTCGTTCATCCTTGAACGAGCATAGAGACATACCTGAAGTAGTGAAAAGATGAGGGTAACGACTGCGCATATCCTGCTCGGTCTCCCAGGTCGCCTCCTTGACCGGCTGGCCCCGCCACTAAACCTTTACCGATGCAATGTTCTTTGACCTCAGCTTTCTAACCTTCCTGTCCAATATTGCCACTGGCTCCTCAACATAAGATAGATCCTTGTCCAACTGGACTGAACTGAAATCCAACACGTGCAACGAATCACTGCGATACCTCCGGAGCATCGAACCATGGAATACCGGATGAACTCCTTCCAAGCTGGGAGGTAAGACAAGCTCATAAGCAACCTCCCCAACGCGCCTCAATATCTCAAAAGGGCCAATAAATCTCGGACTCAACTTTCCTTTCTTCCCGAATCTCATAACGCCCTTCATATGTGAAACCCGAAGCAGAACCCGCTCTCCAACTATATAGGAAACATCACGAACCTTCCGGTATGCATAACTCTTCTGTCTGGACTGGGCTGTTGGAGTTTATCCTGAATCACCTTTACCTTCTCTAAAGCATCCTGAACCAGGTCTGTGCCCAACAATCTAGCCTCAACCGGCTCAAACCAATCCACTGGGGATCTACACCGTCTCCCATATAAAGCCTCATACGGTGCCATCTGAATGCTAGACTGATAGCTGTTGTTGTAAGCAAACTCTGCCAATGGCAAGAATTGATCCCAAGACCCTCCAAACTCAATCACACACACACAGAGCATATCCTCAAGAATCTGAATAGTGCGCTCGGACTGTCCGTCCATCTGAGGGTGAAATGCTGTACTCAACTTCACCCGAGTACCCAACTCATGCTGAACGAGTCTCTAGAACCGTGATGTGAACTGAGTACCTCTATCTGAAATGATGGAAACCGGAATACCATGCAGATGAACAATCTCCCGGATATAAATCTTCGCCAACCGCTCCGAAGAATAAGTAGTACACGCAGGAATAAAGTGAGCGGACTTGGTCAGCCGATCCACAATCACCCAAATAGCATTGAACTTTCTCAAAGTCCGTGGGAGCCCAACTACAAAGTCCATGGTGATCCGCTCCCACTTTCACTCCGGAATCTTTATCTGCTGAAGCAACCCACCTGGTCTCTGGTGCTCATACTTCACCTGCTGACAGTTGAGGCATCGAGCTACAAATCCAACTACATCCTTCTTCATCCGCCTCCACCAGTATTGCTGCCTCAAATCCTGATACATCTTCGCGGCACCCGGATGAATGGAATACCGCGAGCTATGGGCCTCCTCTAGAATCAACTCTCGTAGCCCATCAATATTGGGTACACAAATCTGACCCTGCATCCTCAATACCCCATCATCATTAATATTTATTGTGAGCACGTGATTTTTTACCTATGTGAATTACTTCCATAAATTCAAGAAAAATTAATTTTTCCCATTATTTGCAATTTCGTGGATTTTTGTAGCATTTCTCATTAATTGCTTGCATTTGTCTGTGCACGTTTATTTTGTTTAATTTATGAAAAATACAAAAATATGTTGCATTTTCGTTCAGGATTTAGTAATTTAGTTGCTTTACAAAAATGGAAAAATCACAAAAAATGGTTTATTTTGCATTGTTCAACTTTTAGATTTGAATTTCATTGGTTTTCTTTTAAGCTAGTATTTAATTAGTGGTAGTAATTATTCAGGTTAATTAATTTAATTTGCTAGGATAATTTGGGTTAGGAATTAAGTCGGGTCTTGTTTTATTTTTATTTTTAGAAAAAAAAGGAAGAAGAAAAGGAATTAAAAAGATTTTTGAAAAGGGAAAAGAAAAGAATCAGATGTGGGCATTTTGTTTAATTTTTTCCCAAACCCAATTGATTTAAACACAATACCCAACCGGTCCAGCCCAGAGCCGCTCCAATATCCGGTCCATTTTTATCTTAAACCAAAACGACGCCGTTTCATTAGCCCTTGATCTGAGCCGTTGATCCCGGTAAATCCGACGGTCCATAACTGAAACTCCATAGGTATATAACTGTCCAAAATGCCCTCATCCCCCTCAGAACCCTCCCATCTCTCACTATTCTCTCTCAACCCTTCACCTCTCAGAGACCAAACGAAACCCTAGGCCGCCGCCTTAAGATCCTTGCCCTTTTTGGTGGAGGCGCCGGTCCCAAATGACCCCAAAATAACACCCTACAACCCCCATACCCCCTCATACGAAATTCACACCCCTTTCCCTCGAATCTGTCCCAGATTCTTCGAATCTTAGACTGAAGTTATGAACCCTAAAATTCCAAAAAATCATTCGACGAGGCTTTTGAAAATTTAAGGTTGAATTTGACTTTAATCGCGTGTTTTCAGTTGAGAACACACGATTAGGGTCTATTTCGGCCAAAAAAATTGAAGATTCATTGAAGCTTGGTTCGAGACTGTGGTCCGCTTAGTTTGGATACGTATTTCTGGTACTTTCTCTTTTCCATTTTTTCTTATCTTCTTCTATTTTCTTCTTTTGTTCTGTTTTCTCAAAATCATCCTTGCATGAGTTTCTTTATTTTAGTTTAAATGATTAAATTGTTATTTTTCTTTAGTTTGTTTGGATTCATTAGATTAGTTTTCGTCTAATTTTTCCCTTTTGTTTTGGGCCGTGAAGAACATTTGTTTCAGAAATCTATTTGACTCCGCATTGCCCTCTAGATTATTCTGTTTGAATTTCTGAGTTGGACTTGGGTCCAAAGGGAGGGGATTAGCCAAGGTTTTGAATTGAAACAATGGGTCAAATTGACCCATACCCATTTGGGTTGACTGAGGTAAAAACAGAGTGCTCGAGGGGTGATTCAGGAATTTAATCTAGGGGAATAATCTATAACTGACTTAGGAAGCTGCTAGGAAGGTGCCTTTAGGACTATTCTGAAAATCTGAGTTTTAGGCTAGGGGTACCTAGGCAAAAATGAAAATTATGAAAGGTTTTATGTGCAAAACATAGCTTATTTCTGATGCCCTAATAGCTTGCCTATAAAGGCATCATTACTTGAGATTGAAGAGGGGGGGGGGGAGTTAAAAAAAAATCCTGCAAAACTGAACGGCTGAGTTTTTGAGAACAATTATGAAATAACACTGAATTCTCCACATTTCTTTGTAAAAAAAAATAGCTCAAATTCTGTTTGGTTTAGGATTTCTGATCTTCTTTGCTAGCTGAACTCTCTGAAAAACCCCAAATTCCTGCACCTGGTTTAATAATGGTTTGATTTTAGGGACTTGAAGATTTGGTTTGAAGCTTTTGGTTCTTGGGTTCACTGTGCTGGGATTTAGACTGTTTGCTGCTGCTAACTCTCTGCTGATTCTTCATCTTTTCTTTTTTTCTTTTTCGATATTAAGGTACATATTCTTAGGACCTATTGATTGTGAAGTTGGACTTGAAGAGTGAAATGAAAAGCAGAAAGTTTAAAGCATAGTATCAGTTTATTTGTGCTTCAATTGTATCTCTTCTTGATTTTGTGTTTTAGTAGTTTAGTTCTTATCATTGTACATTATCATGGGACCGTCAAGGTGCTGTAGTAACAGACTTAGTCAAGGCACATGAATCTTAGTCTCGCTTTAATTTTGGTCGAAACAAGTGTTCATATTTGGTGATGATTTCGTGTTGAACTAGCTATCATGACAAGTATAGGTTAGGGATAAAGTGAATAATGTGTATTCTGGCATTTAAAAGCACTGTGATGTGTTATTTTGCTCAGAATTGGTTGTCCCTTTTGATATGTGATCATAAACTCATGTTGAGGATAGTTTGAGTTGCCTATTAGCCTTGTTTAAATTTTGGCATAAATAAGTTTAATGTTGGATATCTTGTGAAATGGGGGGTTTAAACCTATTAGTTTGAAGATGTTTGTTGAGAATCTTCATGTGACCTTTGGGATCCAAGCAATTCACATGCTAATTTTCTGGATTGGTTGTTATTTATTATTGAGAAGAGTTCGATTGATTTAAGTTTTCTTGAGTAGCAGTTAATGTAGAATCATGTGAAGAGAAAAAGGAAAATAGACAAGGATGTTTTAAGAATAAAGTTATGCGTTGATTTGCCCTGCTGGTTCACAAGCCTGTTTAAGTTGGAACTGATGAAAAATCTCGGAATTTTCAGCTAGTTGAATGGTGTTTGAACTTTTAAAATTTAGGAACAAAGTATTAGTTCAATCTCATGCTTCTTATGATCTTGGACGATTTGCATTTCCTTGATTGCATACAATTATTTGATTCTAAAAGTTGGGCCCAATGCTGGCCCAGCCAATGATGTTCAATCTCAGATTCTCTTAGCATGTTCCATGCCCTTGGACGTCCTTCCTCATCAATAATTGGGCTCATTTTTGGCCAAAGCCTGAAGGCATTTATAAATGGTCTCGTTTAGTTCGCTGTCGGTTGCAGCAATTTCCCTTTAGATGATTGGTCTCTTAATACGAGGTTTGTTGGTTAATCAGTAGGGTCGAACCTTTAGTTAAATAATTAGAATCCCATTAAGCCATCCTTAATTAATTAATTAGACTCTTAAGTAGACTCGAGGTGCGCCGTATCAAATAAAATCTCAAAATGCACGGCCCTCACTTAAATAATTTTAATCCTTAGAAATCGAGGTATGCCATTTAGTTGAATTTTCCGAGGCCCTCACAAAGTTGAAAGTGCGTAGTTCCTTCAGGCACGTTATTTTAAAAAAATTACCTTCCTAAACTCGGGTGTGCATTTATGTGACCCAAATCCAAATCTCAACAATGTTAGATAAAATATGTCGGGGACCATGGGTGCATTTATGTGACGTGGTTCAAGACGTGTTTTAAATAACATTGAAATCTTCATGAAAAATAAATAAAAGTGGTTATAAAGTTAAAATTGATCCATAGGCTAAAATATATATTAAAATCAAGTAAATAGGCCAAATATAACAGTTGAGTGACCGTGTTAGAACCACGGAATCCGGGAATGCCTAACACCTTCTCCCGGGTTAACAGAATTCCTTACCCGGACTTCTGTGTTCACAGACTATAAAACAGAGTCAATATTTTTCTCGATTCGGAATTTTAAAACCGGTAACTTGGAACCATAAATTATCCCAAGTGGCGACTCTAAACCTTTTTTTAAAAAAATAAACCCATGTCGATTGTCACTTAAATTAGAAAAAACTCCCTTATACCCTTACGGGGGGGGGGGGGGGGTAGGAAAAAGGAGGTGTGACAGCTCTGGTGACTCTGCTGGGGATCGGACCCAGAGTCTCTGGTTCAGGTTTCAAGAATTCGAGCTTAGAATAATAGTTATATTTGGCTTTATTTATTATTTGATTTTATTCACATGTTTGGGCCTAATGTGCTAAGTGCTGCTTTTTACCGCTTTGATATTATCTGAACTGTATATAAACTGTTACGAAACCCCTCTCTTTTCATCTTCGGGGATGTGCATGTTGGCGTGACTCCCTATTCTGTTAGTATCATACCTTGAAATAAGAAAGAAGCTTGGACAAGTTACTAAGCCGGATGGCCTTTTGGTTCCCGGTACGCAGCCCCCTCCTCGGCTCGAGTTCTCCGCTCGGGTGCACAAGTCTAGAATAGTATACCTAGCTTTTATACTTAGAATAACTCAGCCTCATACCGGATCCCTAATAGGAACATTTGTTTGCATCATGTGTATTTGACTTTGGAGACTCAACACAGGGTTGGGTCTGTCTAGGATAGGTGTACCCGAAATGAAAAAAGACCATCATGATGCATCTTACTTGCTACTTGTGCATTTATTTTCTTCAGATTTGCATGCTGACCGGCTGATAAATAACGGGAAAAGTTGAAAAAAAATATCAATGTGAGGGTTAAGTGAGTTCGTCCCCTGTTTTGTAAAAACCAATGTCCAAATAGTGCTGAAATTCTGCCGAATTTTTGGAAAAAAAAGGAAAAAAGATTTTTTTTTAAAAAGTATAGTTGGTTTTTGTTTTTGTCAAAACTACCCGAACTACGCCAGTTTGATTCCCACCGGATGTGGGATACATAGGCAACCCCCATCGGGTCTAACTTCCCTTTTACAAGAATAGCCCAAAAAGAACCAAATTTTATTGCTTTGTTGTAAATAAATAAGGTGATGCCATTCTTGTCAAAAATAGCCGAATATCCCTAAAAGGACGCAAGAATGCTGTTTTGCAAGAACAACCACCTTTGATCTCTTTTTCGAATTTTTGGCCGATTAGCAAGCACAACCTTAAAATCTTCTCCCCGGAAGTGCTGAAAGGCCGTATTTGAAAAGCCGGGTTTATTTTTGAAATGAAAATTTGAAAAAAAAAGAAAAAAAACAGTGTTAACTTTGTTTTGAGTCAAATGATTCATGATTTTGCTTAATCACCCTAATAAATGTGCAGAATGTGCCCGAGTCAAAATTTGCTAATAATAGTCATGAACAAGATCCCTTTGAAGCTGTATATGTGGTGGGAAGATCTGGGTAAATCAGGGCAAGATAAGGTCAATCTCTACTTGGAAGGTCTCACCGGGTTATTGAAGATAAGTCCTACAGGATACATCATAAAGGCATTGGTTACGTTCTGGGACCCAGCTCACAACGTGTTTCATTTCTCGGATTTTGAACTCACACCAACTTTGGAAGAAATAGCCGGATATATTGGGAGCACTGAAGTTCCTATAAGACACATGTATGTGATTGCTCCAAGAGTCGTCGCTGTGCACAAGTTCCTAGATTCCTTAAAGATAAGCAGGGGGGTCCAGTACCCAGATTTGGCAGCCGATTTTTCCACTCCGCAGTTTATATACCAGCGATACAGGCACATAGGGGGGGGGGGTTAAACAATCTAGAAAGCAAAATTTGCAGCAAAGTCAATTGCCTCAAATGGGAAGAACACGGGTGCTTTGCTTTTATAGTGGTATTCTTGGGTCTTCTAGTGTTTCCCAGGAAAGATGGGAATATCGATATACAGATAGCTGGGGTCGTCAACACTTTGCTTACTCAGGCCAAAAGCACCCTCGCACCCATGATAGTGTCTGAAATCTTCCGCGCTCTCACAACCTGTAAAGTTGGAGGAGACCTTTTTGAAGGGTGCAACTTGTTGCTGCAAATGTGGATGATTGAACATCTATGTAATCGTCCTCAATACATGAGCTATGGGTCGATAGAGAAAAGCTGCATAGAGGAGTTTTATACAAGGGTTGACGGGTTTAGCATGCCAGAAGGGGTCACAGAATGGATATCATATCTCCGTTCCGTCACTGCAAATCAAATAGAATGGATGTTCGGGTGGCTTCCTGTAAACGAAATCATATACATGCCAGCTACCGGGCCTCACTTTCTCCTAATGGGTCTCAGAAGTATCCAGCCTTATGCCCTATACCGGGTTCTGAGACAGCTGGGGAGATGTCAAATAGTTCCAAAGGATGAAGACCTTAGTGCTCAGGTAGTCGAGTTTTTTTCTAACGGTCAATTTCATGAAGTAGCAGTTCCCCAGATCTGGAGCGAGTGTCAATACTTGACAGCAAGCACCCAAGTGCGTGATTTATCCAGAGGCGAAATTTCTCTAGGGTATCTTGCTTGGTATAAAAGGGAAGTTGAGTTTGGAGGCCGTCCAAAAGAACCCATCTTCAAGAATTTGTCGAGGCGTCACAAGTGCAACGAGATTGGTTGGCCAAAGAAAATGAGTATAGGGCTACCATAAGCAAGCTGGAAAAGCAAGTCAAGGATCTTCAATTTGAGAATGGTCTGCAAGCCGCCGCGGATGAGGGTGAGAAGAAAAATCTAGCCAAGGAAAATAACGCCCTTCGAGCCCAAATTCGGGAAATGAAAATAGCGGCAGAAAATCCCTCCAGAAGTGCAAAAGATGGAAAGCTTATAGATAACCTTAGGCGGAAGTTGAGTGAGTATGGTTTTGATTTGAATAAGGCAGAGGGTAAACTAGCAAGGGCCCGAACAAAATTGGCTAAAAATATGGAGGAGCGAGCCCGCTTAGTTAAACAGTTAAAAGAGAAATATGACAATAAGGTTGTGGGGTTGAAAAAAAGGGTCACCATCTTTGAGAACAAAATGATCAAGCAGGCAAAAGACTTTAAGGCAGAAAGAGAACACTGTTATGCAGCGATGGTACAGTTAGAAAGAGATATGCAACAACTTCAAGAACATAATCATGCAGCTGAACAAACTTTGGAAGCTAGGGCCCAGCAGATTGGGCGTTTGTTGCAAGAAAAGGGCATCATAAGAGAAAGTATCAGAAGGATCGCCGATTACATCACGATGCAATGCAGTAAGTGTGAGGATATGACCAGATCCATATTTTTCACCACTGTAATGACCTTTGTCTGCCATATAATGGAGGATCTTTACCATCTCCAAGGGGATTTGGCACGTAGGCCCATGGTGAGACCGACTGATGTCCCGCGGGCCCCAGGAGCAGTTGAGGCAATAATGTATTCATGATTTTTACTCGAGTCTGTATTTTCGTCTTTCTATTAGAGTCTGTTAGACTGTTTTCGAGTCTGTGTTTTTATCTTTCTATTGGAGTCTGTTAGTTTCCCTTTTCGAGTCTGTTAGTTTTATGATTAAATTTAATAGGATGAGTCATTGTAATCAAAACGTTTTTGTTTTATGGAAAATCTGAAGATCCCAAAATGTTTTATTATTTATTTTTACATTTATCCCCCAGAACTACGCTCCGCCTGATTCATGCGGCGTCATGATACATAGGCAATCCCCATAGGATTCGATCATAACCAGAAAAGAAAAAAAGAGAGAAAAGAAGAAAAAGAAGAAAGAGAAAACAAGAAACGGTGGGAAGGAAGAAATGGCAAAACAAGAGAGGAAAATGAGGGAATAAAGAACAACGAGAAATCAAGCAAAGAAAGGTAGGAATGGAAAAGAGAGAAGTTACAAAATGAAAATTAGGGAAAGTCGGGATGACGCAAGCAACCGATCAAATGCATAATAGAAATGGTTAACTGCTTAGGTGCATTACATCCCCAATGTGTGATTGCCTATATGTTAAGCTCTAATCGCTAGCAAGTTTGTTGTTGAAAAACGGTACAGGCAGGTGGTTAGTTTGTTTGGCATTCTGGCAACTCATCCTTACAACACCAGGTCCAAAGACAAGTTGATCATGACTAACCAAGAATTGGATGCAAGTGTTATTGATCTGTCGAGAGAGGGGGAAGAGTCTGATGTTAATCTGAAAGAGGAAGTGTATAAGCCGAAACAACAGATGGCAGAGATGTACCAGACATGAGTGAAAGGGCATCCACCACCATCCTACCCCACTAACCCTGCTTTCATCCCACCGTTGGCTCAATCCTAGGAACCTCCCACTGTTGATTAATCTCCAAGCTTTCCCATTTACCACCACTACCATGACACCACTTCCCAAACACCACAAGCTCCACCACCCAAACCAGTTCCATACCCTCCTCTACCAGTCACCCCTATTTTCGTGGCATCCCTACCTTCTACACTCTACTGATCCTCCAGTGAGCCTTTATTCCAGACCCAAGATAACCAATACTATCCCACGGAGCCTACTTTCAAGGCCCCAAAACCTTACTCCTACAGTCCTCGTTTCGACCTCCCTGTTGAAACTGAGAAGCCACTTAAAATCCATAACAGGAGGAGATGTTTAAGAAGGTTAAAAGCCTGGAGCAGTCATTTAGAAACATGCAGGGACTGGGAGGCCAAGTGAGCGTGGCTTACAAGGATCGTCTATTTCCCGATGTTCAACTACCAATAGGATTCAAGATGCCCAAATTCAATCTGTATGGCGGGCAAGCAGACCCGGTGGCCCATTTGAGAGGATTCTGCAGTAAAATGAGAGGAGCCGGTGGGAAAGAAGAGTTGTTGATGGCTTACTTTAGTATGAGTCTAAGCGGTGCGGCGTTGGAGTGGTACACTCATCAGGATCACAACAGATGGTATACATGAGATGATTTGGCCCAAGCATTCGCTTGTCACTTCCAATACAACCTTGAGATTGTTCCAGATCATTTGTCTCTGACTAAGATTGAGAAAATTCCTAGTGAAAGTTTTAGGGAATATGGTTTTCGTTTGAGAGAACAAGCGGCAAGGGTTGACCCTCCGATGAAAGAAAGTGAAATGGTGGATTACTTTCTGCAGGCCATAGAGCCCACTTACCACGACCATTTGGTATCGGCTATAGACAAGTCCTTCAATGAGGTAGTGAAGATGGGTGGCATGGTAGAAGAAGGGCTTAAATCAAACAAAATCCTGAGTTACTCGGCTATTAAGGCAACTACCCAAGCTATTCAAAATAGTACTGGGGGAGTAATCGGAAAGAAGAAGAAAGAGGATGTGGCAACAATTGATTCAGGATCATGGTTTGGACCTAGGGGCCCGTCACACCATTATACTCAGCCTCAATCCCACCACCAAACCTACACCCAACCCCCGTATAATCCACCCCAGCATTACTTCCCATCACCAGACCCTCATTTTTCTGTCCACCACGCCCAAACATACACCCAACCTCCCGCCCACGCACAATGGCGTGCGCCAGCCCCACAAAATACCTACCCACCCCCACGAGCCTACCGAAACCCTTCTGGACCAGGTTTCCGACCTAATCCAGCATTTAAGAACGAGATGTTGCAGAGGAAGAGAACCTTCACTCCATTGGGAGAGTCCTATACCAGTTTGTTCCACAGGCTAAGACAATTGGATATGCTGAGGCTGATCGAGTCCAAATTGCCAAATCCTCCTCCGAAGAATCTTGATTATTTTGTAAGCTGTGAATATTGTTCCGGTGTTCCGGTGCATGATACGGAGAAATACTGGCACTTGAAAAATGTTATCCAGGAGCTCATTGATACAAATCGGATTGAAGTCCAAGCTCCGGAGGCACCTAACATCAACCAGAACCCGTTGCCAACCCATTAGGAGACAAACATGATCGAGATAGTGCATAAGGGAGGGGAGCCCAAGAATCCTTCACAGACCGTCATGATGATTCGATCCAGTGAGGTCAAGCCAGTTGAAAAACCAACAATTGAGAGATTAGTGAACAAGTTGAACGGGACAAACGGTAAACCATTTGCGATAGTCAAGAAGGGGACCCCAAGTGATATTGTAGCAAAACAAGAAAAGCCAAAAGTAGTTGTGCTAGGAGTGGCAAACAAGCCTGTTGTAATTGTAGAGGGTGCCCGTATGGATCCTATCATCATCAAGTCTGTAACCCAGCTACCAATAGTCAACAGCAAGGCTGCCCATGGAACTATGAACGGGTGACGATGACCTACAAGGGAAAAGAAGTTAAAGAAGAACTCAATGAGGCCCATGGATTAACTCATTCGGGGAGATGCTTTGCCCGGGAAGAGTTAAGAAAAGCTAAAACCTCTAAAGATAACCCAGTTCTAGTGAAGAAAGCGGTAACTGAAGAAGAGACGGAGGAGTTTCTAAGAAAAATGAAGGTACAAGACTATTCCATCGTGGAGCAGTTGAGAAAGACGCCTGCGCAGATTTCATTACTGTCATTGTTAATCCACTCAGACGAGCATCGTCGTGCCTTGATGAAAATTTTGAACGAGGCCCACGTTCCCGACAAAATCTTAGTGAACCATCTTGAAAAGATCGCCAACAAGATATTTGAGGTGAACAGAGTCACTTTTTCTGATGATGAGTTGCCCGTAAAGGGTACTAAGCATAACAGAGCCCTCTATCTTACGGTAAAATGTGAAGATTTCGTGGTTACCCGGGTATTGGTTGACAACGGTTCCAGTGCAAACATTTGCCCTCTCTCTACACTAAACAAGTTGAAAGTGGATGATGAGAGGATTCACAAGAACAATATCTGCGTTCGGGGATTTGACGGTGGAGGGAAAGATTCAGTTGGTGATATAGTGCTTGAGTTGACAATAGGACAAGTTGAATTCACCATGGAGTTCCAGGTGTTGGATGTAGTTGTTTCCTACAATATGCTATTAGGTCAACCTTGGATTCATGCCGCCAAAGCAGTCCCCTCCACTCTGCACCAGATGGTCAAGTTTGAATGGGATAGACAGGAAATCGTTGTGCATGGCGAGGATAATTTGTGGGCTCACAACGATGCCGTTGTCCCGTTCGTTGAAGTTGAAGATGATAAGGGGCCTTGGGTCTATTAGGTTTTTGACACAGTGTCGTTCGAGAAAATTCCAGAAGGGAGATGCGTTCCAATTCCAAAGGTAACCACCGCATCAGTCATGGTGGCCTTTGAAATGTTGAAAAATGGTTTTGTACTGGTAAGGGTTTGGGTACATCTCTGCAGGGTATCGTACACCCGGTGTCTCTCCCTAAAAACTTGGGTATATTTGGTCTGGGATTCAAACCCACAGCCGCAGATGTGAAAAGATCTAGAAAGTTGAAACAGAGGGCGTGGGTCCTTCTAAAACCAATCCCACGTCTCTCCAAGACGTTTGTCAAACCTAGTGCCAGGGAACGCCCAGTGACAACAGTTCCCAGTTCTGTGGTTGGCATTGATGAAGAGTTAATTAAAAGGTTCGAGAGGTTGTTCGACGATGTGAACATGGTGGAAGTTGAGAAGGTTCTAGCAAAGCAGATGTGCAGTTTGTTGGGCCGAGTGCAAAGCTTAACAATGGGAAGACTACTCCTCTCCCTACCCGGAAGGAGTTTTGGTAGTTTGCTTTGATTTTCTTTTAGTTTATCTGGATTATTCTAGGGTTGTAATTCATATTCCATGTTCCATCCGTTTGGATGTATAAACCTTGTTATCTTTTAATTTCAATGAAATGCAATTTCCCTTTTTCATCATTCCTGATAGTTTTATTTTTGTTTTTCTTTTCTTCATTGTACAATTCTTTTTATGTTGGCTTCAATGACATGATATGCATGAGGAATCTTCGGCCCAGTCTTAAAAGTCAATCTAATTCTAAAATAATAATCCAAGAAATAGAGTGTGATAATGAATCAGAATATGATGATGATGAGGCCTTTGAAGAGATTAGTAAAGAATTAAGTCATTTTGAGGAAAAACCCAAGCCTAACCTGAATGATACGGAAGCAATCAATTTAGGGGACCCAGATAATGTCAGAGAAACTAAGATAAGTATCCATCTTGAACCGCAAATCAGGGAAGAAATAATCAAAGCACTGTTTGAATATAAAGATATGTTTGCATGGTCATATGACGACATGCCGGGTTTAAGCACTGACTTGGTGGTTCACAAATTTCCCACTGACCCAGCATTTCCTCCCGTTAAGAAGAAGTTGAGAAAGTTCAAAACCGACATGAGTGTGAAGATTAAAGAGGAGGTCACAAAGCAGCTTGACGCAAAGGTCATTTGGGTCACGCGGTATCCTACGTGGTTAGCCAATGATGTGCCTGTGCCAAAGAACGATGGTAAGACCAGAGTGTGTGTTGATTATCGTGATCTCAACAAGGCAAGTCCAAAATACAACTTCCCACTGCCAAACATCCACATTTTGATCGAAAAGACGGCATTCATCACACCGTAGGGAACTTATTGCTACCGGGTAATGCCATTCGGTTTGAAAAATGCTGGGGCAACTTACATGAGGGCAATGACGACCATATTCCACGACATGATACAGAAGGAGATCGAGGTTTATGTGGATGATGTGATCATAAAGTCCAGGAAGCAGTCTGACCACGTCAGAGATTTGAGAAAGTTCTTCCAAAGGCTCCGCAGGTACAATCTTAAGCTTAATCCGGCAAAGTGCGCATTTGGTATTCCACCGGGGAAACTGTTGGGGTTCATAGTCAGCCGTCGAGGTATTGAATTGGACCCGTCAAAGATCAAAGCTATCCAAGAATTGCCACCTCCAAGGAACAAGAATGAGGTGATGAGTCTATTAGGGAGATTGAACTACATCATCAGGTTTATTGCTCAGCTCATGACAACTTGTGAGCCTATCTTCAAGCTGTTGAAGAAGGATGTTGTGGTCAAGTGGACAGACAAGTGTCAAGAAGAATTTGATAAGATAAAGGAGTACTTGTCATACCCACCTGTGTTGGTCCCACCAGAACCGGGGAGACCTTTAATTATGTATTTGACGGTCCTGGATAACTAATTTGGTTGTGTGTTGGGTCAGCATGACATCACCGGCAGGAAGGAGCATGCCATCTATTATCTTAGTAAGAAGTTCACATCTTATGAGGTTAAGTACACTCACCTTGAAAGGACATGCTATGCCCTAACTTGGGTAGCGCAGAAGCTGAAGCATTAGTTGTCATCTTACACTACCTACCTCATTTCTCGTTTAGACCCGTTAAAGTATATCTTTCAGAAGCCTATGCCCATAAGAAGGCTCGCAAAGTGTCTGTTGCTCACATAATTTGACATCGTCTATGTGACTCTGACTGCGATGAAAGCCCAAGCATTGGCCGATCATTTGGCCGAGAATCCAGTGGATGAAGAATATGAACCTTTGAAGACTTATTTCCCTAATGAAGAGGTGATGCACATTGACGAGTTGGAACAGGTTGAAAATCTAGGTTGGAAACTTTTCTTTGATGGAGCTGCTAACATGAAAGGTGTTGGGATAGAAGCTGTACTTATTTCTGAAATAGGGCATCACTACCCTGTTACGGCTCAGCTTCGTTTCTACTGTACCATAACATGGCTGAGTACGAGGCATGCATTTTGAGTTTGAGGTTAGCTGTAGATATGGGTGTCCAGGAAGTCTTGGTCTTGGGAGACTCGGACCTCCCGGTGCACCAGATTCAAGGAGAATGGGAAACACGAGATTTAAAACTCATACCGTACCGACAATGTTTGCATGATCTTTGTCAATGGTTCCGATCAGTAGAGTTTAGGCATATTCCAAGGATCCATAATGAGGTTGCCGACTTTGGCTACTCTGGCGTCAATGTTACATCATCCAGATAAGGCTTATGTTGACCCTTTGCATATTCAGGTCTGCGATCAGCATGCTTACTATAACATGGTGGAAGAAGAACTCGATGGTGAGCCGTGGTTCCACGATATCAGGGAATATATTAGGATGGGGGTGTATCCAGTACAAGCCACAATTGATCAAAAGAGAACAATTCGTCATTTGGCAAGTGAATTTTTCTTTAGTGGAGGAGTCTTGTACAAAAGAACTCTAGATCTTGGGTTGTTAAGATGCATAGATTCTAGACAGGCTACGACTATCATGATCGAAGTACATTCCGGAGTCTGTGGACCGCACATGAGCGGCTACGTTCTACCAAAGAAGATTCTCCGAGCAGTTACTATTGGCTCATCATGGAGCGAGATTGTATCAGCTTCATGCGAAAATATTATCAATGCCAAGTACATGGAGATTTGATTCATTCTCCGCCATCTGAATTACACACAATATCCGCACCATGGCCTTTTGTTGCTTGGGGTATGGATGTCATCGGACCAATCGAGCTGGCAGCATCCAATGGGCACAGGTTCATCCTGGTGGCTATTGATTATTTCACTAAGTGGGTTGAAGCTAAAACTTTCAAGTCTGTGACCAAGAAAGCAGTGGTCGATTTTGTTCACTCAAATATCATCTGTCGGTTCGGGATCCCAAAGGTGATCATCACAGATAATGGTGCTAATCTTAATAGTCATTTAATGAAAGAGGTATGTCAATAGTTTAAGATTATGCATCACAATTCCACTCCATACTGCCCCAAGGAGAATGGAGCAGTCAAGGCAACCAACAAGAACATAAAGAAGATACTTCGGAAAATGGTGGAAGGTTCCAGGTAATGGAATTAAAAGTTGCCCTTCGCATTGTTGGGTTATCGCACTACTGTTCGCACTTCAATAGGGTCCACTCCTTAATTGTTGGTATATGGCACAAAAGCAGTGATACCCGTGGAAGTTGAAATCCTATCCCTCCAGATTGTTGTAGAAGCCGAAATTGATGATGACGAGTGGGTCAAAACCCGTCTAGAGCAATTGAGTTTGATTGATGAGAAGAGGCTGGCGGCAGTGTGTCATGGCTAGTTGTATCAAAAGAGAATGACAAGAGCATACAACAAGAAGGTGCGTCCCCGGAAATTTGAAGTGGGTCAACAAGTATTGAAACGCATCCTGCCACATCAGGCCGAAGTAAAAGGCAAGTTCGCCCCAAATTGGCAGGGGTCGTTCATTGTAACGAGAGTGTTGTCCAATGGTGCTTTGTATTTAACAGATATAGAAGACAAATGTGTAGATATGGCTATCAATTCTGATGCAGTCAAAAGATATTATGTATGATTTCTTTGGTTTGAATTGTGTTTGTTTGTACTTGGCATATTTTGAAGATTGGAATGACGGAGGCATTTTGTTCTACTATCTAAACACTTTATCCTTTGTTACCCCTTTGAGCCTTATTTATTTTCTTTCATACCCCTCTTGTGGAATCAGTAGCAAATTTCAGAAACACGAGCGCAAAAGATAAGTAACGGGAAAGAAAAAAAAGAAGAAAAGAATGAAAAAAAGAAAGAAAAAAAAACAAAAAGAGAAAAAAAAAAGAAAAGAAGAGAAAGAAAAAGAAAATAAAAGAGAAAATCACAACAAAACAAAGCAATTCTTATATCATGAACTACGTTCGACCTGATTCCTTTTAAGGATACGTAGGCAGCCTCACGGTTCGATCCCATCAAATAAAAATTCGAAGTCCCCAGGCAAAGAAACTGGGGCAGAAAGTTGTAGTTGTTGTAAGAAATCTGATTCCAAAAGTTGTAATTTTGAACCTATTCGAATTATTTTGAGCCTTTTTGATATCCTTTCCTTCTAACCCCATCCAAAAGCCCACATTACGGTCTAAAGAAAGACCTTTCGATCAGTCTTCGAGAGATGCAAAATCAAGCAAATAGAGGTGATTCATATCAAGGGCAACACTCCGGTCTAATCAAGAAAAATGAAAAATGAGAGAGTCCCATTGGTGAAAACCCCTGCGGGCACCGTAAGGCTATGAAAGATAAGAGAAATTAAAATGAGAGATTCTTATTGGTAAAAACCCTCACGGGCACCGTAAGGCGACAATGAGTTGAGAGATGAACAAATGAGAGAGGCTTGTTGGTGAAAACCCTTTAGGGCACCGCAGGCAGAACAAGGTCAGTGATTTGTTGAAGAAACTGGGTTTTGATGATCTCGGGGCATAAAGTATGACAATTGAAAGTTTATTGGTTGGACAGGCTGCGCTGATTAATCCGAAAAGCATGTAATGATCATTGGTACCAGCTGCTCCACTCAGATAAATCTTTTTTCATATTTTCCCCTTCAAACAACCATCCAGATTTGGATTTTTCTTCCTTATTCCTAACTCTCAAAGTCATTGCATATCATTTTTTTCGGGTTTATTTCTATAAGATGTTTGCAATATTAATTGTGTTTAAGCAAATAAGAAAGGATTTCAAAGTTCACTACCAACTTTCAAAATTGCACAAAGTGCAGTGTGGCCAAAGCATGCCAGAGATAGTATGATGTAAGGTGGAACACAAAGTGTCAGTGAAAGTTCTAACGTTGGAATGGTTTAGTGATTCTATGGGAGAAGTAGAGGTTCATATAGAGGGGTCGGAAGTGTAAAACAACGGTTTGGGTATGGATCACTCGGATCATCTATGGTATTGAGGTTGAGGATCAGTTACAAAGTCAAACAATTATTGGCCAGTTCAGGGAAACTAGTCAAAGCAAAGCACGGCAGCAAAGGATCCACCTTCAGCAAGAGTGACACAAACTAACCACCACACTTTTAAACTGACAAGATTTTTCTTTGATTTGAAACAGGGGCAGGAAATTTCATTTGTTTTGGAGAAACCCTTCGTAAGGAAAAGCAGGCACTAGACAGGTTTGACCGTAAATTCTCAGGACCCTCCTGGATAATGGGACCTAGTTTAAAATTCAAAATAATCATGAGTAGAAAAATCTAGCATAAATGTACCCCAAAGGAATATAAGTTGTCTTCAAAGTTTGCATTCTTGGGATAGGATTCAAATAGGAGTTTTCAGGTCCCTCCTGAATAATGGGACCTAGCTTTAAGATTTCCATTAGATAACAAGATTTAGCATAAGTTCTGTTATAGGGAAAAATTGTCATTCTGCCTTAAAAATTGTCATTCTTAAGATAAGACTTGATTTTGATTTTCAGGACCCTCATGGATAATGGGATGTAGTTTTAAGACCTTCTTGGATAACGAGATTTAGCGAAAGTCATACCTTTAGAAAACATAATTCAGCTTTAAAACTGTCATTTAACTAGGAGTTTTCAGGGCCCTCCTGGATAATGGGATCTAGCTTTCAAATTCTTAGTGATATTTGGTAACATGATTTAGTTTACACTCACAGATGTGCCCAACTACCAAACTGGGGCAGAAAATTTTCTTTGTTTTTGCTATTTTGTTGGTAATCAGGAGCCCACCTGGAGAACAAAGCAATTTAAGTGTCGGTAATCAGGAGCCCACCTGGAGAACAAAGCAATTCAAGCGTCGGTAATCAGGAGCCTACCTGGAGAATAAAGCAATTCAAGTGTCGGTAATCAAGAGCCCACCTGGAGAACAAAGCAATTCAAGTGACGGTAATCAGAAGCTCACCTGGAGAACAAAGCAATTCAAGTGTCAGTAATCAGGAGCCCACCTGCAGAACAAAGCAATTCAAGTGACGGTAATCAAGAGCCCACCTGGAGAACAAAGCAATTCAAGTGTCGGTAATCAAGAGCCCACCTGAAGAACAAAGCAGCAATTCAAGTGTTGGTAATCAGGAGCCCACTTGAAGAACGAAGAGAAAGCAGCAATGTTTGAAGGAAGACGGTTCAAGTTCAGCAATCAGGCGCCCACCTGAAGAAAAGCGAAAGCATCTCAAATTACAATTCAAGTCGGCAACAAAGGAACTTCACTTGGAGAATACAAGTCAACAAGGCAACAGGAACCACAAGATCAAGTTTGAGGATATAGATAGGATTTTTGTAATGCATAGATCATAGTTTAGTGTAGCTTATTTTACTTTGTCATGGCGTAATAAGGAGTTCAGCAAGCAGTAGCAGCAGCAGCAGTGAAATCACAGCTTCATGGTAGTCCCAGCTACTGAAACTTCCCGAACTACACTGACCTGATTCCTTTATAGCCAAGATATGTAGGCAACCTCGGAAGTAGGGTGCGGTCAAAAAATTTCAAAAATGCTTCCCAACGGAGTATTCAAACAGGAAAAAAGCGCTCGTATCCTCTCACTTTATCTTTGCACGAAAACTCTCCATGTTTCCGAGTAAAGAGGGGCAGCTGTGAGCACGTGATTTTTTCCCTATGTGAATTACTCCCATAAATTCAAGAAAAATAAAATTTTCCCATTATTTGCAATTTCGTGGATTTTTGTAGCATTTCTCGTTAATTGCTTGCATTTGTCTGTGCACGTTTATTTTGTTTAATTCATGAAAACATATAAAAAATATGTTGCATTTGCATTTAGGATTTAATTTTGCATTTTTTAATCAATTAGTAATTTAGTTGCTTTACAAAAATGAAAAAATCACAAAAATGGTTTATTTTGCATTGTTCAACTATTAGATTTGAATTTCGTTGGTTTTCCTTTAAGCTGGTATTTGATTAGTAGAATTAATTATTAGGTTTAATTAATTTAATTTGCTAGGATAATTTGGGTTAGGAATTAAGTCGGGTTTTGTTTTGTTTTTATTTTTAGAAAAAAAAAAGAAGAAGAAAAGGAATTAAAAAGATTTTTGAAAAGAGAAAAGAAAAGAATTAGATTTTTTGGGCCTTTTGTTTAATTTTTCCCCAAACCCAATTGATTTATACACAATACCCAACCAGTCCAGCCCAAACCCGCTCCAATATCCGGTCCAGCTTTATCTTAAACCAAAACGACGTCGTTTCATTAGCCCTTGATCTGAGCCACTGATCCCAGTAAATCCGACGGTCTAGAACTGAAGCTCCATAGGTATATAACTGTCTGAAATGCCCTCACCCCCCTCAGAACCCCCCCTCTTTCAGTCGTCTCTCTCAACCTTTCACCTCTCAGAGACCAAACGAAACCCTAGGTTGCCGCCCTAAGATTCTTGCCCTTTCCGGTGGCGGCGCCGGTCCCAAATCACCCGAAAATAACATCCTACAACCCCCATGACCCCTTTATAAGAAATTCACACCCCTTTTCCCTCGAATCTGTCCCAGACTCTTCGAATCTTTGAGTGAAGTTATGAACCCTAAAATCCCCAAAAATCAATTGGCGAGGCTTTTAAAAATTTAAGGTTGAATTTAACTTTAATCGAGTGTTTTCAGTCGAGAACACTCGATTAGGGTCTATTTCAGCCAAAAAAATTGAAGATTCATCGAAGCTTGGTTCTGTTTTCTCAAAATCATCCTTGCATGTATTTCTTTAGTTTAGGTTAAATGATTAAATTGTTATTTTTCTTTAGTTTGTTTGGATTCATTAGATTAGTTTTCGTCTAATTTTTCCCTTTTGTTTTGGGCTGTGGAGAACATTTGTTTCAGAAATCTATTTGACTCTGCATTGCCCTCTTATTTTTTCTGCCCTCTAGATTATTCTGTCTGAATTTCTGAGTTGGACTTGGGTCCAAAGGGAGGTGATTAGCCCAGGTTTTGAATTGAAACATTGGGTCAAATTGACCCATACCCATTTGGGTTCACTGAGGTAAAAACAGAGTGCTCGAGCGGTGATTTAGGAATTTAATCTAGGGGAATAATCTGTAACTGACTTAGGAAGCTGCTAGGAAGGTGCCTTTAGGACTATTCTGAAAATCTGAGTTTTAGGCTAGGGGTACCTAGGCAAAAATGAAAATTATGAAAGGTTTTATGTGCAAAACTTAGCTTATTTATGATGCCCTAATAGCTTGCCTATAAAGGCATCATTACTTTAGATTGAAGGGGGGGATAAAAAAATCCTGCAAAACTGAACGGTTGAGTTTTTGAGAACAATTATGAAATAACACTGAATTCTCCACATTTCTTTGTAAAAAAACAGCTCAAATTCTATTTGGTTTAGGATTTCTGATCTTCCTTGCTAGCTGAACTCTCTGAAAAACCCCAAATTCCTGCACCTGGTTTAAAAATGGTTTGATTTTTTGGACTTGAAGATTTGGTTTAAAGCTTTTGGTTCTTGGGTTCACTGTTTCATTGTTGGGATTTAGGCTATTTGCTGCTGCTGACTCTCTACTGATTCTTCATCTTTTCTTTTTTTTTCTCTTTCGATATTCAGGTACACACTCTTAGACCCTATTGATTGTGAAGTTAGATTTGAAGAGTGAAATGAAAAGCAGAAAGTTTAAAGCATAGTATCAGTTTATTTGTGCTTCAATTGTATCTCTTCTTGATTTTGTGTTTTAGTAGTTTAGTTCTTATCATTGTACATTATCATGGGACCGTCAAGGTGCTGCAGTAATAGACTTAGTCAAGGCACATGAATCTTAGCCTCGCTTTAATTTTTGTCGAAACAAGTGTTCATGTTTGGTGATGATTTCGTGTTGAACTAGATATCATGACAAGTATAGGTTAGGGATAAAGTGAATAATGTGTAGTCTGGCATTTAAAAGCAATGTGATGTGTTGTTTTGCACAGAATTGGTTGTCCTTTGACATGTGATCATAAACTCATGTTGAGGATAGTTTGAGTTGCCTATTAGTCTTGTTTAAATTTTGGCATAAATCAGCTTAATGTTGGATATCTTGTGAAATGGGGGGTTTAAACCTATTAGTTTGAAGATGTTTGTTGAGAATCTTCATGTGACCTTTGGGATCCAAGCAATTCACATGCTAATTTTTTGGATTGGTTGTTGTTTATTATTGAGAAGAGTTCGATTGATTTAAGTTTTCTTGAGTAGCAGTTAATGTAGAATCATGTGAAGAGAAAAAGGAAAATAGACAAGGATGTTTTAAGAATAAAGTTATGCGTTGATTTGCCCTGGTGGTTCACAAGCCTGTTTAAGTTGGAACTGATGAAAAATCTCGGAATTTTCAGCTAGTTGAATGGTGTTTGAACTTTTAAAATTTAGGAACAAAGTATTAGTTCAATCTCATGGTTCTTATGATCTTGGTCGATTTGCATTTCCTTGATTGCATATAATTGTTTGATTCTGAAAGTTGGGCCCAATGCTAGCCCAGTCAATGATGTTCAATCTCAGATCCTCTTTACATGTTCCATGCCCTTGGACGTCCTTCCTCATCAATAATTGGGCTCGTTTTGGGCCCGAGCCTGAAGGCATTTATAAATGGTCTCGTTTAGTTTGCTGTCGGTTGCAGCAATTTCCCTTTAGATGATTGGTCTCTTAATACAAGGTTTGTTAGTTAATTATTAGGGTCGAACCTTCAGTTAAATAATTAGAATCCCATTAAGCCATCCTTAATTAATTAATTATACTCTTAAGTTGGACTCGAGGTGCGCCATACCAAATAAAATCTCAAAATGCACTGCCCTCACTTAAATAATTTTAATCCTTAGAAATCGAGGTGCGCCATTTAGTTGAATTTTCCGTGGCCCTCACAAAGTTGAAAGTGCGTAGTTGCTTCAGGCGCGCTATTTTAAAAAATTACCTTCCTAAACTCGGGTGTGCATTTATGTGACCCAAATTCAAATCTCAACAATGTTAGATAAAATATGTCGGGGACAGTGGGTGTATTTATGTGACGTAATTCAAGACGTGTTTTAAATAACGTTGAAATCTTCCTGAAAAATAACTAAAAGCAGTTACAAAGTTAAAATTGATCCATAGGCTAAAACATATATTAAAATCAAGTAAATAGGCCAAATATAACAGTTGAGCGACCGTGCTAGAACCATGGAATCCGGGAATGCCTAACACCTTCTACCGGATTAACAGAATTCCTTACCCGAATTTCTGTGTTCACGGACTGTAAAACAGAGTCAATCTTTTCCTCGATTCGGGATTTTAAAACCGGTGACTTGGGACACCATAAATTATCCCAAGTGGCGACTCTAAACCATTTTTTTAAATAAATAATCCCGTCTCGATTGTCACTTAAATTGGAAAAAACTCCCTTATACCCTTATGGGGGGGGGGGGGATAGGAAAAAGGAGGTGTGACAGTCACATCTCTGGCATCACTGTGCTGAACCTTGTCCTTGAGGACAAGCAAATGAGGGTCATCATACTGCCACTCCCTGATACGATCAAATAAGGAAGACCGAGAAACCACGCAAGCTAGAACCCGACTGGGCTCTGAAAGATCCAATCTCACAAACTGGCTAGCTAAGGCCTGAACATCCATCGCCGTAGGCCTCTCCAATGCTGGTAAATATGCCAAACTCCCCAAACTCTCCGCCTGGACGACTCAAAGCATTGGCCACCACATTGGGCTTGCCCGGGTGATACAGAATAGTGATATCATAGTCCTTCAACAACTCCAACCACCTCCTCTGGCGCAAATTTAGATCTTTTTGCTTAAACAGGTGCAGCAAGCTCCAATGGTCAGTATAAATCTCACGGGGAACCCCGTATAAATAACGGCACCAGATCTTTAGGGCGTGAACAAGGGTAACTAACTCAAGGACGTGGAGCGGATAATTCTTCTCATGTATCTTCAACTGTCTGGGCGCGTAGGCAATCACCCTACTGTCCTGCATAAACACCGTTCCGAGGCCAACCCACGAGGCATCACAATAGACCATATAAGACCCCAAACCTGTAGGCAGTATAAAAATTGGGGTTGTGGTCAAAGCTGTCTTGAGCTTCTAAAAGCTCGCCTCACACTCCTCCGTCCATTGGAATGGAGCACCCTTCTTGTTCAACCTGGTCATAGGGGCCGCAATCGATGAAAACCCCTTTACAAAACGACGGTAGTAGCCCACCAAACCAAGGAAACTACGGATCTCGGTAGCTGAGGATGGCCTGGGCCAACTCTGCACGACCTCTATCTTCTTCGGATCCACCTGAATACCCTCACTCGATACCACGTGGCCTAAGAATGCCACTGAATCCAACCAAAACTCACATTTTGAGAACATAGCATATAATTTCTTCTCTCTCAGAGTCTGAAGCACAGTCCTCAGGTGTTGCTCATGATCTTCCCGACTCCGGGAATACAACAGAATATCATCAATAAAGACAATGATGAAAGGGACAAGATACGACCGAAACACACTATGCATCAAATGCATAAAGGCTACTGGGGCATTGGTCAGCCCAAATGACATAACAAGGAACTCGTAATGACTATACCGAGTCCTGAAAGCAGTCTTCGGGACATCTGGCTCCCAAATCTTCAACTAATGGTAACCTAAGCACAAATCAATCTTAGAAAACACCAGTGCGCCCTGAATCTAGTAAAACAGATCATCAATACGAGCGAAGGATAACGGTTCTTCATTGTAACCTTGTTTAACTGGCGATAATCAATACACATACGCATAGAACCATCCTTTTTCTTCAAAAATAAGATAGGAGCACCCCAAGGTGATACACTAGGCCGAATAAAACCCTTATCAAGAAATTCATGTAACTAATCTTTCAACTCCTTCAACTCAGGAGGAGCCATACGATACGGAGGAATAGAAATGGGCTGAGTGCCCGACAACAGATCAATGCCAAAATCAATATCTCTATCAGGCGGCATGCCTGAAAGATCAACAAGAAACACATCGGGAAAATCCCGTACTATTGAGACTGAATCAACTGAAGGGGTATCAATACTGACATCTCTCACATAAGCTAAATACGTGTCACACCCATTCTCAACCATACGTTGTGCTTTAAGAAAAGAAATAACTCTACTGGGAGTGTAATCTAAAGTACCTCCTCCACTCAACATACGGTACACCTAGTATAGCCAATGTCACGGTGTTAGCGTGACAATCAAGAATAGCATAATGGGGTGACAACCAGTCCATGTCCAAGATAATATCAAAGTCAACCATGCTCAGTAACAATAAATCAGCTCTGGTCTCAAAACCACTAAGAGCAACCAAACACGACCGATAGATGAGGTCCACAACAAGAGAATCTCCCACAGGAGTAGAAACATAAATTGGGAAACTCAAAGAATCCTGAGATACACCCAAATGTGGAGCAAAATAAGAAGACACATAAGAGTAAGTGGAGCCTGGACGAATAGAACCGAGGCATCTCTGTGACAAACTAGTATAATATATATATGATGACAAAATCGGAGGCAACAGCCTCGGTACAGGCAGGAAGGGCATAGTATCTGGCCTGGCCTCAGGCGACCTCTACCTCCCATACCCCCACCTCTAGCTGGCTAAGTAGGCGGGGTAGCAACTGGAGCTGTAACCATAGCCTGAGAACTCTGTGGGGCACGATGTGGCTAAGAAGTCTGTGGAGGTGCACCCCTCCCAAGTCTGGGGCAATCCCTCACCATATGGCGGGTGTCACCACACTCAAAACAAGCTCTGGGAGGACGTGGTGGTTGTGACTGGCTCGGGCCAGGTCTGCTGGACTGACCTCTAAAAGCACCCCGCACAGGAGGCGCGCTAGATACCGGAGGTGCATAATAAGGCTCCTGAGGTCTATAAGGAGCTGGAATACCACTGGATGCTAGAAGAGCTGAATGAATAGGGTGACTCATATAACCCCTACCATGACGACCTGTAGCTGGAGGCACGCACACCAGAGAAATGGCTCGACTCTCGAGACCTCTTGGCCTCCCTCTCCTCTCTCTCCCTAGCATGCATACCCTCAATCCTCCTAGAAATGCTCACCACCTGCTGATAATAAATATCCATCACTAACTCACGAGCCATGCTAGACCTGATGCTGGGAATAAGGCCCTCAATATACCAGCGAACCCTCTCGCAGACAGTAGAAATCAAGGTTGGTGCATGAATAGCCAAACTAGTGTAACGAACAACATACTCTGAGACAGTCATAACACCCTGGTGCAAATGCTCAAACTCAGTGCGCCATGCATCCCTGAGACTTTGAGGAACGTACTCTCTCAGGAACAAATCTGAAAACTGAGTCCAAGTCAGTGAAGCAGCCTTATCCAGACTATCTAACTCATAGGTGCACCACCACTCATAGGCGGCTCCTGGAAGCTGGAGGGTAGTGAAGGAAACCTCGCTCGATCCTGATATACCCATGGTACTGAGAATGTGGTAACTCTCATCTAGAAATCCCAGAGCATCCTCCGATGCTAGACCGCTAAATACAGGAGGCTTGTACCTCTTGAACCTATCAAGCCTCAGCTGCTCCTCCTCGGAAGCCGTTTCCCTATCCTCGGGCTGAGCTGGCACTGTAGGCGGTACAAGAATAATCTTTGGGACCTGCTCAACATGCACTCGCTGCTCAGGAGTGCGGGCGGCGGGAGTCTGTGCTCCTCCCCCGGCCTGAGATGTAGCTGCAGCAAGGGGAAGCAACACTACCTGAGCCAGAGTGGTGTACATGCTCATGAACTTTGCTAGAGTCTCCTGAAGAGCTGGAGTAGTAGTAGCAGTAGGCGTGTCAGGTGCCTGGACTCCGGCTGGAACTGCTGGTGGTACCTCAGCAGCAGATCGTGCAGGTGCTCCGGCTGCACCACGTGCGCGTCCTCGGCCTCTATCCCGGCCCCGGCCTCTGACGGCTGCAGTAGGGGTGCGGCTGCCTGATCATCTTGGGTAGCACGTATCCTCACCATCTATGAGAGAATAGAAGACAGAAGTTTAGAATTGTGATGTCAAAATATCGCACGACAAGGAAATCAAATAAAGTAGAATTTTCCTAATAGTTACATAGGCTCTCGTAGATAAGTATAGACGTCGCCGTACCGATCAGCGAGACTCTAATAAACCGTCTTGTGATCTATGACTCCTATGAACCTAGAGCTATAATACCAACTAGTCACGACCTCAGTTCGCCCTCTGTGAATTGTCATGACGGCACCTAGTCTCTACGACTAGGTAAGCCTAACAAATGCAGAACATAACGAATCTTGTAGAAGAAATAATCAAAAACCAAAATAACTGAATGACAGCAATAGTTATAATGCCGCTCGACATATTCAACACAAAATTCTCAAAACCAAGCACACTATCCCAAAACCCGAAAACTCACGGAAACAAAAGCCTTTGGAATATCTAACAGTCTAACTCCAGAATATCTAAGAAAGAAAAATATAAAAGAGCAATGTTTAACAGCTAGAATATAAAGGGACTTCTCGGTCTGCGGATGCGGCAGATGTACCTCGAAGTCTCTACAGCAGTCGCCTCCTCAAGGATGGCAGGCCTGGGTAGTGGTACCTGGATCTGCACATGAAAAAAATACGCAGAAGGGGCATGAGTACACCACAACAGTACTCAGTAAGTGCCAAGCCTAACCTCGGTTGGGTAGTGACGAGGAAGGTCAGGGCCTTACTGAGGTTAAATAAAATATAAAGATCAACAGTATATAACAGAACAATATAAATAAGTACAGCAGTAAAATAACACAGGATGTACAGGACCGCAACAACTATACAGTAACAAGGTAAACACGGAAAGGAAATACAGCTCAGCACCAATAATAACAATCGGAGATCTCCCAGTATACCGTCATGTAGTCCCATATGTACACATCTAATGGATCTCCCAAGATCCCGTCTCGTAGTTCAAATCACAGTGTGCGGGGATCTACCGGAATCCCGTTCCATAGTCCCAAATGTAAATACCCAATACTGGGAAAATCTATCGGGTGCATTCCCGCAGTTACATATAATTGTGCGGGGGGATTTACCGTAATCTCACATCCGTAGTCCCAAAATAAACAGACAAGGGGGAGCTACCGGAATCCCACATCCGTAGTCCCAAAATAAACAGACAAGGGGGAGCTACTGGAATCCCACATCCATAGTCCCTAAATAAATACACAGCACCAACAGGAAAATATACAGAAATGGCAAAATTTCATATTAAGGCAACAAGTGATTCTAGCTTAGCATGCTGTACAGAATTCAGGTAAGGCAGGTTGAGCAAATAAGGCAATTAGGTCACTTAGATATGCTTTCCTAAGCTAACAAGGGGCTTAATAATGCAAGTAATAGGAACAAGAAGGAAACATACTAGTATTTACTTAAAGAACACCGAATTTCCAACAAATAGCACAAGTACGCACTCGTCACTACGTAGAAGGCATTTCAATTACCAAATTTACCAATCCTAAGGGGAAGGTCCCCCACACAAGGTTAGACAAGCCACTTACCTCAAACCGGCTCAAAATCAACCCGAGACCACGTTCTTACCACGAGTACTCGACTCCAAATGGCCCAAATCTATTCAATTCAATTGCATAATGTAAAAACACTTCAAGTAACTAATTCTACAATTAAATTCTAAGTTAATACGTGAAATTATGTAAAATGACCAAAACGCGCCTCGGGCCCACGTCTCGAAATCGGGTAAAATTTATATTTCCAGAAACCTCGCACCCTCACGAGTTCAGTCATATCAAAAATACCAAAATCGGACCTCAATTTGTCCCTCAAATCATCACTCAAAGGTCTCCAATTAGACAAGCCCTAACCCCCCAATTACCACTGATTTTCCTTAATTTTTCATGCTTAAATTGATAAAAATCATCCCAATAATGAGTTTAGGGATCAAAGACCTTACCCCAATGAACTCCTCTGAAAATCCCTCTTGAAAAGTGCTCCCCAAGCTTCTTCCCGTTTTGAAAAATATGAAAAATGGCTAAATTTCGCGAAGGCAAGAATTTATATGTTCTGCCCAACGACTTTCGCATTTGCGGCCCTGGGACCGCTTCTGCGGGCCCTCTTCTGCGGAGCCAAGGTCGCATCTGCGACTTTTCATTAAAGGGCTAGCTTCCGCATCTGCGACGCCCAATCTGCAGATGTGTATCGCTTCTACGGTTCCTGAAGAAATGACCAAATTCTGCTTCTGTGGCCACTGAGCCAATTCTGCAGCGCCGCACCAGTGGAACCCAAACCGCAGGTGCGGTTATGACATAACCAGCAGCTGAAGCTGCAACTCTCACTCCAAAATCTTTCCGTCAACCATCCGAATTCATCCCGAGGCCTTCAGTACTTCAACCAAGGAACCAACAAGTCACAACCCACTATCCAAACTTGTACCAACCCTTAAAACACCTAAAAACATCGAAACATCGAATTAACCATGGATTTAAGCCTAAGAACTCCAAAATTCTCAAAATACGCTTTCGATCAAAAAGTCTATCAAACCTCGTCCGAATGACCTGAAATTTTGCACACACGTCACATTCAACACTACGGAGCTACTCCACCTTCTGGAATTCCATTCCGACCCTCGGTTCAAAATCTCACTATCGGACCAGAAATTTCAAAAGTTCAACTTTCGGCATTTCAAGCCTTAATTAGCTATGGACCTCCAAAACACAATCTGAACACGCCCCTAAGCCCGAAATCACCTAATGGAGCTAACGGAACCATCATATTTCCATTCCGAGGCCATCTTCACATTTTTCTAACTACGGTTAACTTTCCAACACTTAAGCTCTCATTTAGGGACTAAGTGTCCCAAAACTCTCCTAAACTCAAAATCGAACATCCCGGCAAATCAAAATAGCAGAAATAAACTCGAGGGAAGCAGTTAATAGGGGATCAAGGCATAAATTCTTAAGACAACCGGCTGGGTCGTCACACACTCAATTGCAAGCCTTCATTATGGCAATCCAACTCTCAGAGAATAATAATCAAGGCTCAACACCCTCACTCACTACCCAATTACCTAACACATCTTCTGAAAAAGCCCAATATCCAACACAAGTAATCGGATCAAACTCTTCATACGAGCCTACACAAACATTACCTATATCAAATCAGCTGGCCAAATTACCCACTCAAAATCATTCTAATCCTGAAAACTCGTCATTTCCCTCTCAAACCAATACTTATACACATAATTCTCCCTTACAAGATACATCACCACCAAATGAACCGGTCACCTTACAATTTTCAACACAAGAGAACAATTTCCTTTACCAACACCAATCTCTTTCAACACCCAATCTTCCTAAACACCATCACAGGAACACCCACCACAACCCACACCCATCTATATCACACAATACCCACCAATTCAAGCTTACCCCCAGTCATGGTTGAAAATGATCATGCAGGACCATGCACTGACCTTCACCTTGGAGATAGAAAACCAAGATGTAATACTGATGATCCAAAATCCGATAGATATAGCTCAAATAGTCATCGAAGGGATGTGCATGGGAGTGACTTTTTAAATCAATTCCTATGGGCAATGAACCCCCCGTTAGTCCTTCATCAACAATCATCAATGACACCACAAATTCCCACTCCTCTGCCAATGTTCATACCACCATCTCCACTAATGAACAACATGGATCTTCCCTTTTACCCACCCCAACAGCCACCCCATACATTTGTTCCATGGATACAACCTCACACAGCAATAACACCCATAATACCACTCTATGCACAAGCATCCCCATACCACCCTCTCACACCTCCAACTAACCCACTTTCCCCTCCCAGTCTATCTCACAACGAACTCAACGACATAGCTCGATTGGAAGTAGCAGCAACTATGGCAGAAATTAGAGAAACACTCCCTATACTGAGCTACCTAAATGGAAACAAGATATACTTCCTCAAAGACCAGTACGAAAGAAAAGTGGTCATAACCTGTCCACCAAAGCTACAAAGTGTATCACTAAATATACATCCAACAAGAAACCCAGAGGTGTGGAAGTTCGCAATAGTGTTAATTCCAACACTGATGAACATATCCTCAATAATGGAGAGGGAGACTCCATCCAACCCACTCAATAATCAATCCATGCAGTTTTTCATATGGAACTATCGAGGAGCTCAATCACCGGAGTTTAAAAGAAATTTTTGCTCGATGCTTAACTACTACAAACCATCTCTTGGGGCTCTTCTGGAAACGCACATGCAAGATCATGAATATCTTAAAGCTGAGTTTGGTTTCTCACATTTAGCATAGTCGCCTGCGGAAGGAATTTCTGGAGGAATCGCCCTACTATGGAAGGAGGAGGACATCAAACTTGATCAAGTGACAGCCACAAACCAAGAGGTCCATTCCATTGTCCAGGTATACCCTAACCTTAATGCTTGGTTACTATCCATTATTTATGCAAAAAGTGATATACATGCATGCACTATACTGTGGAACAATTTACGTACTATATATGATCAAGTTAGGTTGCCATAGTTAATTGGAGGTGATTTTGATGAAATTACTAGATCTAATGAAAAATATGGTGGCCTTAGTATAAATAATAGTCATAGTGATCAGTTTATAAAATGCATTAATTATTGCAACCTTGTAGACCTAGGGTATACGGGTAGCCGTTACACCTAGTCTAATAATCGTCAATTAGTCAACAGAATTCTAGAACGTTTAGATAGAAGCTTAGCTAATTACGAATGGCTAAAACTATATCCTGAGACTTCAGTGCATCATTTGCCCAGAACCCACTCAGACCATAGTCCCTTAGTATTAAGTTTAAAAAAGCATAAAGCTCCTCAGGATAAAATATTTCGCTTTGAAACCATTTGGACCACTCACCCTGAATTTCCTTCCATTATTACTCAAAATTGGTCTCCTAATAAACCTACATTTCAGGCCATTAAGGATTTCCAAATACATATAACAAAATGGAATAGGGTTACCTTTGGCAATATATTTAAGAAAAAAAATATTGTTAGCTAGGCTACAAGGGATACAAAACTCCACCAAGTATCCAACTAGCCAATTCCTCCAAAATCTAGAAAAAGACATAATTGCTCAATTTAATGATATACTAAAACTCAAAGAAGAATTTGAAAGTTAAAGTTAAGGATAAATTGTCTCCAATATGGTGATGCCAACACAAAAAATTTTCACTTAACAACTCTACATAGGCGCAGACAGAACCGTATAACGACTCTAAAAGACTCTGTTAGGAATTGAATACTAGACCAAAAAAATATTAATACTTCTATTGAAGAATACTACCACACTCTATTTACTACTAGTCACTCCCATCACTCAATCCAAACCTATAACTCAATCCCCATCAACACAAATAATTACTCAATTCTTGAAAAACCAATTACACATATGGAAATTACTGAAGCTCTTAAATCATTCCAACCTTTTAAAGCACCAGGGTCGGATGGTTTACATTCGTATTTTTTCCAACAATACTGGCCTCAAGTTGATCGCATCACTGATAAGGATGGAGTTTTGAAAGCTCCAAGAAGGTCATTTACAAGATCTCAAGCTAAATAAATGCAGACTAAGGTTGTTGGACTTCAATGGCAAAAAAGAAGCTTCTAACTATAGAGGAAGAGCTCAAGCCCAAAGGAGAAGAATTGTCTGTTTTATAATTATTTGGTGGCTCAAATTGAAGTCCACGAGAAGGAAAATTGGGTCACCCAAATCAGCCCTCGAAGTCCATCAAATGGGCTCAAATGAGCTTAAAAGAGGTCCAAAAGGGGGTGTTTCAAAAGGAGCCCAATTGGAGTCCAAACCAATGGCCCAAACTAGTTGTTTTAAGGCCCAAATCTTCCCCAAAGGGTCTTGGCCGCCCCCACCTAATTTTAATGACTTTTCTTACTCTTTAGCAACCACCCTACCTAATTGTAATGACTTTGTATGCTTTAGCAATCACCCTACCTAATTTTAAGGACATTTATGCCTTAGTAATCCTATAAATAGGGAGTTCTTCTCATTCATAAGACACTAGATTATTGATTAAGTATATCATACTTTGAGAGTTCTTTTTAACCTTTGTTACTTGTGCTTTGAGATTTATCTTTCAACCTTTACTAGTTCGTAGTTCAAGGTAGTAAGATTACTTCTCTTTTATGATATCTTTGATCCTTTATGGTATTCATAGAAAGCGATTAATACTAGTTATTAATTGTTGTCTCAAGTTACTCGTAAAGTGGTCAAGATCTGAATCTATTGTTTTGATTTACTTTTTAAGTAAAGGCGTTTGATTTCTTCCATAAATCAAGATGTTGTTACTTTGATCTTGTCAAGGCTATAGAACTTGCATTCTTGGAAGTTCTTGGAATTCTTTCCTTGAATTTTTTCCATATCCTTTATTTTTATCTCTTTAATTACATAGAGGTTGAAACCTAAGGAGAGGGATACACAGTAAAGCGAAGCTTGGATTTTTTTGCCATAGTCCAGTGACAAGCGTTCTAACATAAGTGAACCCAAGACAGAACCAGTGCCTCCACCAACGACATTAAAGACCAGAAAATCATGTAAACCAGTGTAGTTGTCTGCCAGCTTTCTGATACGATCCAAGAAAAGATAAACTATCTCCCTTCTAACTAGTGTCACAACCCAAAATCCCACTACAGGAGTCGTGATAGCACTTAGTCTCTAAAACTAAGTAATCCGATTATAATAACAATTCAAGCATTTTTTTTTAAATAGAATCTAATACAAGTGTCGAAACCAACATCGAAAATATTCAAACTACCTCCCAATACTGGTAATACTGAGTCATAAACTCTAAATAAATACTTGAAATGATCTCAAGGATCGAATATACAATACTGTTGGAATGAGAATTAACAGTACAATAATATGGAAAGACTCCAAGGGACTGCGGCGACCAGCAACTCTACCTTGAATTCTTGCGATCAATACACTAACTCTGCTCGAGTCTGAAAGCTTCAGTACCTAACTCTGCACAAAAATTTGCGGAAGTGTAGTATGAGTACACCACCATCGGTACTCGGTAAGTATCAATACGAACCTCGGTGAAGTAGTGACGAGGTACGATCAAGACACTCACTAATCAGATAACCTGTGCATTATAACAATATACAATAGTACTGGAAAATAACTAGCAATAATTGCAACAAAAATAAACCAATGATATAAACAACAAGGTAACAAGAACACCATAAATATTGCTCAGACGATTAAGGAATACAAGTACAACCAAGTAATCAAGTCCTCAATATACGTCTTTCAAATGTAAATACTTCTAGTATAAATCTTTAGAATATATTTCTTTAAAATAAATATATATTTCGAATATGCTCCCTTCAAATAATAATCTTTCAAATATAATTCTTTTGTATATAATTCTTTCAAGTAAAAGTCACCTTGTGACACCTCAATTTATAATCATAAATAATACGTGTCTCAGCCCACTTTCGTATTTTCACGGCACCTCGTGCCCGTATTTCTATCATAACCGCACGGACAACTCACGTGCCAAAAATATCAATATATAAAATCCGCACAATCAATTTATTTTCAATAAAGTAAGGTTACAATTTTTAAATCAAATAAGAAATCAACAAAGAAATGAACTTATTTTTGAAATAGTTTGAGTGAAGAAAAGGATATTTAATTAAAATAAAGCATCCGATAAGCTACTGATTTAGACGTAAAACTTATTAAATTAAAACATAATAGTAATTTCTTTTATTTAAAATAACCCATTCATCGAAAACATGTACAAACCAGAAATACAAATCTTCAGAGTGTTGTACTAAAAGCCAACACAATACAACAGGAGTCAACAATAGGGGCGCTCCCGAGGTATCGCCTCGTAATCCCAAAAGTAAATGCACGATAGGGGAGCTCCCGAGTTCGTGGTGAGCTTTCTCAGCTGATATAACTCAATGCCTAAGGGGTAATTCCCCCACTCAAGGTTACGCAAGATACTTACCTTTACATAGTTAGATCGATATTCCAAAATAGCCTTCTTGCTTGAATTGACCTCCGGACAGCTCAAATCTATCCAAATTAATTGTATAATTTCATTAAAATTTATCGGAAACAATTCCAGATAATATAACGCCGGCTTAAAATTTTATTCTAAAAAGTCAACCAAAACAACGCCCCCGCCTCTCAGAACCCGATATAATTTTCACGAAATCCGAACGCCCATTCCGATACGAGTTTAACCATACCAATTTTATAAAATTCCGATAACAAATCGACCTCAAAATCTTAAATTTTTATTTTTGAAAAGTTTTACAAATTTCTTCAATTTCTTCCATTTGATTCACTAATAATTGTTGAAAATAACCATGGAATCATGAAGTATAATAACTTTTTATATAGAATACTTACTACAATCCATATGGTAAAAATTGCCTCAAAAATCATTTCAATCTGAGCTCCATAACTCCAAATATGTTAAAATGGCCGAAATCGTCGTTTTAAGAATCTGTCCAGGCAACTCGCATTTGACATTTTCGATTTGCCTCAGCCCAAAATACAACATTACTAACCTTCAGTAAATCGATCATAACTTTCTGTACAAATATCCAAATAATAAATGGTTTAATTTTATGGAAATTAGACAACAAGTGCCACAACTTTCATGTTTTGCTCATCTCCCAATTCCTATATGTGCCGAGATATAGGTTCCAAAAGTCAGCCTTGTGCAACAGAAATTTTTTGCTATTTCAAAACTCTTCCCAGGCATTCTGTAGTATATTAACCATAACCTTTTGTACACAATTCCAAATGCCAAACGGTTTAACTTTATAAAAACTAGACACAAAGTTCTACAACTTTCATATTTTGATAATTTTCATATTCCTTATAGATTTTGATATATAAGCTTCCAAAATTAGCTCTGTACATCAGAAATTTCGCACACTGCTGTCAAAAACCAGCAGTTAAAAATGGCCTAAAAAGGGTCGGAAACCACTCCGAAACTCACTCGAGCCCCTTGGGACCCCGTTCGAATACACCAACAAGTCTCAAAATATATTATGGACCTATTCGAGGTCTCAATCACATCAAACAACGGTAAAAACATGAATCATACCCCAATTCAAGCCTAATAAAACTATGAAATTCCAACTTCTACATTAGATGTTGAAACCTATCAAATCAGGTCCGATTAACCTCAAATTTTGTACACAAGCCATAAATGACATAACGAACCTGTTTTAATTTTCAGAATCGATTTCCGGTCCCGATATCAAAAAGCCATCTCTCGGTCAAACTTCCGAATTTCATTTTTCCAACTTTCGCCAAAATACTTCAATTTATTCTACGGACCTCCAAATTCAATTTCGGGCATACGCATAAATCTTAAATTACCATACGAAATTATTGGAATCATCAAAACCCCATTCCGGAGTCGTTTCCTCAAAAGTTAAACTCCGGTCATTGCTTTTCATTTAAGCTTCAAAAATGAGAATTGTTCTTTCAATTTAATTCCGAATCTTCCGAAAATCAAACTCGACCGCACACGCAAGTCATAATACATATTACGAAGTTTCTCGGGACCTTATATCGCTGAACGGGAGTAAATTCTTAAAATGACACGTCGGGTCGTTACAAACAATTAAGGAAACAAATAAAACTCATTAATTTATGAGTAGTATATGAAAAATGAGATACAATTGAATTAGCTAGGTGGAGAAAGCGCACTTGTATAGTGGCCTCGTGCAAAGTTGTTGGCAGCATCTTCTTTGCCACTGATCAATTGTTCGGGACAGAGGCGGATCCAGGATTTGAAGGTTACGGTTGCCACTATACATATGTAACATACTTACCACTAGCGACAAAGACTGAATAAGAAGAACAGATTGATGCTGTTAGTTATGGGTTAATTCAATTACGTCATTTATCCACAAATAAGCAAATGTGTTCGGTTGTAGTTTAATTTTTTATGCTTGATTTAATTATATTCTAGAATAAAATTGCAAACAATACTAATATTTCATGAAAATACGCCTCCAATTGGAAAATTTTCTATAAAAGTAGCTTAACTGCTATATATTCTGTGTTTGTTTTTATTAATTAATCATTATTGTTGGATAAATTTTTCCAATTTAATTATCGAGTTATCTAACAATTGTTTCCAAACCAAAATTTTCAAATTTTTTTCAATCTATGAAAATCAACTCAAAACCTCTATTAATCAAGATATTTTTTTTTCAAAAGCCAATAAATAATATTTCTCAAATTATACTCCAATATATAAACTAATATTGTATCGTTAAAAAGAAAGAAACTACATGTTACCTAGAATCATTTTAAAATTTTGCATTGAAATAGATTGCTCATGAAGTAATATATAATTATAGAAAGCAAAATGAAGGCCAATGTAAAGAAATTTTAAAAAGAAGATGAGACAGATTTAGTTGCAAATAACATAAAGAGAAAAGAAAGAGGAGGAAAGAAGTAGTAGGGGAAGTTAGAAGAGGCCTAAACAGAGAATAAGGAGATAGGGACTGATAAGTAGGGGGAAAATAAAAGAATGGCCAAAATGCTGAACGGGTATCGAAATCAGAACAATGCAGCCAACATGAGACTTGATAGGCCAGACACTGAACCATGGGACTCACACGCCATTTGTGTAATGCGGGTGCCAATTTATATATATGTCCTTTATTTCATAGATATCGACAGAACTACTAAGAATATTTACTGAAGCGGGCGGGTGGTGCAACCATATAAGGTAGATCCGCTCCTGGTTCAGGATAAAATAACTGACGATATAGCTTAATGCATTGAGAAACACAAATTTACAGTATCATTTACTTTTTGCTTAAGAGATTGCAAAATAGTTTAATTCCAGACTTTTAGTTACTTGCCACTAAGAACAACTATTCCATCATATATACTTGAATTAATTTGGTACGGGAAAAAGTAGCACGTTCTATGAAGATAATTGTTGTATCTAAATTAATTATTAGCAAAAAAAATATATTTGATTGTATCGTTTCGGGCTTTTAGTTGCATCATTCGTCTCATGATAGCCTTTTGATCTCATTGTTTGGTATCGCGATGTAAACAGTTTTCCACGGAAATTGTTTTCGGTTAAAGTCAAATATGGAAATTTCAGATCCATGGATTCAATTTTCCCAGTACTGCTTATATGCTTAAGAATTAATGAAGTCCTAAAACGGTATAGTATATGACTAACAACTCTAAAACGGTATCCTTATTAACTCCTCACATTAGCATTAAAGTGTTCCTATATCTTTGTAGGCAGAATTACATGATATTCTAGTAATATGTCTATCCACTTTCCCTCATTATCTGCCTTTCTTCCATATTGAAGTTTGGTGTTCCTACCGAAGCCATTTTCAGTAGAGTTGAAAATGTTTTCCCGTACTTATGAATAAAAGATATTATCTCCGGCAAATATCCCAACTCTTATTCCATATCGTCTGCCTCAACCATATAATTTGTAGGAGAAGATTCCGAGTTAAGAAGATGTTCTCGAGCTAAGTCGAATAATTTGGAACTTTAAAGTTTGAGTAAAAGCCCAAGCAATTAAATTGGGATCGCGTCCGGAGCTCGTAGACCGGCGTTGCATACGAAAGTTGGAAGAAAGCGCACGGGTTAGAGCAAAATATACTAGTGCATCGCATAAGTCGTGGCATGGAGCGACACATTAGTACAAAAGTTCATCAAAAATTTGAGAAGTTGAGAGAATTGTAGTTTTTGGGTCCGACAAAAAATACACTAGTGTGACGCGTCAGTACAAAATTTTGTCAGACAAGCTAAATTCAAAGAGTTTACAACCGAGCAAAATACATTAATGCGACGCACCCTGCGTAGCATAGTGCGACGCATGAAGTTCAAAAAATTTGCAGGTTTTCCCACTTCGATCAAAGAGGTTAGTTTTGTCCAGGTTCTGTCATACTTAGTATAAATACATTGAGAATACGTTTTTGAAGGGACTTTTGACCTTGAAAGCTTTGGGAAAGTATTGGAGGCTACAAGACACAGAATTTCACCATCTTTCCATCAATTCAATACGAGAGTTTGGATTGTAATGTTAGATTGATGTTTTCTCTTGTTAATTTTATTTGTGATGACTTTCTCCATACCTATGGAGTAGTTTACCTTAGGGTTTGATGGATTTGGTGTTTTAATAAATATTTGTGGATTTTAACTCTAGCTCTTTGCTTGATTTCGTTCATGGACCTTTGAATTGTTGCAACTTTATTCACCAGTTTATTTAATCGAAAGAGGAATATTTTGGTATTTATCTTTGCATTATTTTGTTAGGTTTAATTCAGTAATTCTCTTAAGTAATCGAAAGAGCTTGTTGAATTGATGATTAAATCAAGTTAGGAGAATATTCGAGAGACGTTTTCTTGAAGACTAATACATTAACACATGTTTGCATATTTTTACGGTGCTTATATTAGTTCACTTTGTAGAATTAAGATTTAATCGAGAGAGGAGTCATGACTACACGTTTGAACTAATCATCGAGTGAATTCATGAGAATCATTAGAATATTAGAGTGAATTAAACTAGAGTTAAATCCCAAACAGCTATCTTGCACCTATCCTGTCATGACCCTTATTCCTCACATTGATAAGAAACCAATTCTGCTAATATCTAGTTCTTTACTGTCAATTGTCAATTGCTTTACTTAGTAGTTAATCATAGTTTGTAATCAATCTAAATCAAGTTTTGATCATCCTGAATAGCAGTTAAACTAGAAAATACTAGAGCATTGTTTAAATCCAATCCATATGGAGAGATAATTTAAATTTACAATCTTTGGCCAACGAGCATCAATTTCATGTTGTGTTTTACGCTCGTCAAATTTTGGCGCCATTGCTGGGCAATCAGTAGTGATAAAAATAGTTTTTGGTGCTAATTCAGGAAATTATTTTATTTTATTCTTCACGGGTTTTCTCTTCCATGTGCAGGCAACCAGTTGACTTCTCTGGTGTATGACTCGATCCTCATCAAAAGAATTGATTCCATACATTCCAGAGGTAGAAAAGTGCTTGCAACAACTGAGAAAAGAGAAAGAACTCAACGGAACCAACCCAAGAGAACATGGCTAAGAACGGCGAGGAGAAAGTTGATTTGGCTGCACGGGAAGCAGCCCAATAGGAAGCAGCCGCACGGGTAGCTGCTGAAGTAGCTCTTTGAGATGATGAAACGGTTGAGGGGCATGGAGGACGAATTTGAAAATAATATGCCCAGGCCTGGACTATCACTAGGAGACTATGTCATGCCAGTCTACATTCAAGAAGTATCTAGTGTGCGACCCCCTCCGATTGCAACCAATAATTTTGAGATCAAGCAAGGGCTACTTTAGACCATGCAGAATAATTGTGTCTTCCGTGGCAAACCCAATGAAGATCCACATACTCATTTGATGGATTTTGATGAGATTATGAACACCTTCCAACACAACAGAGTATCGAAAGATGCTATCTACTTAAGGACATTTCCTTATTCAATGAGGGAAGATGCTAAGCACTGATTGCAGAGTTTGATGACTGGGTCAATTCAAACTTAGGAAGACATGACAAAGAAGTTCCTGGAAAAATATTTTTCAGCTACAAATACAACAAAAATTCAAAGAGAGATGCAGAACTTCGAGCAAAAAGAGACAGAAACGATGTTTGAAGCATGAGAAAGATTTAAGAATATTATGAGAAGATGTCAACATCGTGGAATGGACTTGTAAATGCAACTCCAAGATTTTTGGGATGGTCTGACACCCTCTAGTAGGAGGATTCTGAACAACGCAGTTGGAGGTCCTCTTATGAAAAAACTCCTGAGGAGATATTTACAATTATGAATGAACTATCTGAAGATGAAAATCAATGGCTTGTAGATGATAACCATAGAAAAAAATCAACTGGGCTGCACCAGGTAGACTCTAACACATCAATGCAAGCCCAGCTAGACACTATGGCGAGAGAGATAAGAAAGTTGGCATTGGCCAAGGTACATAGTGAGCCGCAAGTAGTATGTGACTTTTGTGGAATGGGACACCCTACACATGAGTGTCAAGCTTCAGCTGAAGTAGTAAATGTTGTGGGGAGCTTTGACAGAGGCATCTACCAAAGTGACAATAGCTTTAACTCCATGGGGCAGAGACACCCAGGTTTCTCTTGGAGTTCACCAGGTGGTAGTGCAAACGCATGATAACAAAATAACTCCAGACCCCAGGGACAGGGAGCTTCGGATTTTCAAAATCAGCAGAGGCAACAATATCAGCCTCCCCAGTCAAATTAGTCTAGCATGAAAGATCTGATGAAGGCATTTATTATTAAGACATATGAGAGTCTTTTGAAAACCAGGGCACAACCATTCGAAACATGGAAAGACAGGTGGGGCAACTAGCTAATCTATTGTCTGAGAGGGTTCTAGGAACTCTTTCTGCTGATATTGAAAAAAATCAAAAATAGACAATAAATGCAGTGTCTTTGAGGAGTGGGCACATATTAGAGGATCCCAGGGAAAAAAAGGATGAGATTATTGAAAGACAGGTGGAGATTATGAAGGAGCAGAAAAATGATAACATTCAAAAAGGTGAAGGGATGGTAGATGATGGTCTGAAGAAGAAGAGGAAGACGAGAGATCAGAAGAGAAGAAATATGAGAATGCAACAAATGAGGAAATTGAAGAAAGTAAATATATGTCTGCTCTACCTTTCCTGCAGAAGCAGAGAAGAGAGAAGTTGGACAAAAATTCGGGCGCTTTATAGAAGTATTTAACCAGGTGCATACGAATATACCTTTCACAGAGATGCTTTCACAGATGTCAGCTTATGCTAAATTTTGAAGGAGATATTGTCTAAAAAGCGGAAAGTGGAAGAGACAGCGGTTGTCAAGCTGACAGAGCATTGTAGTGCCATTCTGCAAAACAATCTCCCTCAAAATTGTGGTGATCTAGGGAGTTTTAATGTTCCTTGCTCTTTAGGAAGTACTAAGTTTGAAAAATCTTTGTGTGATTCAGGTGCTTCTATTAATCTTAAGCCTTTGTCTATGTTTAGGAAATTAGAGGGAGAGATTGGAGAAATCATGTCGATACCACAATCATACCTGAAGGAATAATGGAAGATGTGGTAGTTCTGGGGACAAGTTTGTGTTCCCTGTGGACTTTATTATGGTGAACATGGAGGAGAATATGGAGGTCCCTTTGATTTTAGGAAGACCCTTCTTGGCTACTGATAAGCGGGGATTTTGACTATTTATTAGCATCTTTTTGCTTTTGTTTTAGTCCAAAAGTATTGATTTATGTTCCTAAAACTAATGAAAGTGTACATATTGCAGGAATGTTGGATGTTTTGTCTCCGATAATAAAATCCGACTCAAAAGGGAGTATTCCGAATCACAAGGCAAGAAAGTGCGTAGAACTGAAGAAGTGTTGTCCGCAGAAGGATTTCTGCAGGCGCAGAAGAAAGTGCGGACCGTAGAATTCCATCTGCGGCCGCAGGTCAAGTGATAAATCCCAGAAGGAATTTGGCCCATGTGTTCGTACATGAATTGTGCGGCGCAGAACAAGGTCTGCACTGACAAATAATTCAAAGTTCAAAAAGTGTGCAAAAGACCAGACCTGGAGCCTTGCTGAAGTGCGGACCGTAAAAGAATTGTGCCGCCACAGAAGATGTTTCGCAGCAGCAATCAAGAATTCTACGGTTGTAGAATCCAAGATCCTGCCAACTAAAGAAATCTGCGGACCGCACATGAAATTGTGCCATCGCAGAACCTCCCGAGGGATATTTTTTCAGCTAATTTTGGACCACTATAAATAGATGAGTTTCACATTTTTAGGTTAAGTGTCGAAGTTTGAGCCGTTGTAACCATTACATTTTGTCATTTTAGGAAGTTTGTGATTATTTTAGTGTTTAAACATTATAATTTATCATTTTAATCTTTGATTATGAGTTTAATTAGCATTTTTTCTTTATTTTCTTCAATTCTCAATATGAGTAGCTAGATTCTTACTATGGTTGTTACCCAACGTGTAAACCTTATGGGTATTTAATTTAATGCTTGTTTATGATTGGGTGTTAATTATTTAGCTTAGTTTATGCTTCAATTTTAGAATTAATGGTTGCAAACATTGATGCATGCCTTTTTGACTTAGTCTCTACTTGAGAAAGAGGACCTAGTCTAGGATAACTTGGCTAACAAGGAATTAGATTAATTGAGGATATAATTAGCCTAATTAAAGGGTTCAAACTAGAGATAGTGAGAATCCAACTTGATCTCATGTAAACTATTTTGTTTGAGATCCATTTGGACTTGAGAAAGGCGAATTGGGCAAAATCACTCTTTGACCGAGAGGTATTGAGTGGGTAACATAGAGTTGCAAGCTATAATACACCCCAATCAACAGAACAAGTATTAACGTATTTAACCCATTAGGCGAACACCTAGGTTATAGTCATATCCCTAGGCTTTTTAACTATTTGAAAAAATACCAAAAAAAATCATTCGCTTCTAGTTTCTTTTTGTAGCTTATAATTGTTAGAGTAAAAGTAGAATTAGAAATCAAAACCATGTGTTTGGAAGTGCAATTTAGTTGTTCCATTTGCTTCCGTCAAGTGTATACCCCTAACACCCATTGTAGCTCCATGTGGAAATCGAACCCGACTCTTGTTAGGTACTGTTCTTTCAACGACCATTTCCACTCATTATTGAGTGCAGATTGGACGTGGATCAATTTTTGACGCAGTTGTTGGGGAGTTAAAATGGTATTAGCTATATATTTGGGTTTGTTTTTTTAATATATTCTTTTCCTTCCGTGTTATTAACTTGTGCGAAAAATTTTAGGCACTCTTGGCGGCAAACAATAATCTCAGAAATGTGCCTTTGGGGGATGTGGACGATGAGGATGAGCAAATTGAGGAGGTGTCTCTTGAATCTCAAGCCAATAGAAGAGGCTGGGTGCCTCATGACAATGTACCCGCTCCACCCCCACCTCCACTACGAGCGGCTCCATACCGTATATTACTGAAGGATATGCTAATTGATAAGTGGGGATTTTGGCTACTTATTAGCATATTTTTGCTCTTGTCTTAGTCCGAAAGTATCAAATTGTGTCCCCAAAACTAATGAAATCGTGCAAATTGCAGGAATGCTGAAAGTTTAGTCTCTTATGATGAAATCCGACTCAAAAAGGAGTGTTCTGAAGCACAGGGCAATAAAGAGCATAGAAACAAAGATGTGTGTCCACAAAAAGGAATTCTTCGGCCGCAGATCCATATAGCCCATCATGAGTTTCAGGAGTGTGCGGACCGCACATGCATTGTGCGGTCGCAAAACTGGTCCTGCACTGACAAATATGTTCAAGTTCAGAGAATGTGCAGAAGTCCAAATCTTGAAGCCTATGAAGTGCGACCACATAAGAATTGTGCGGCCGCAGAAGTTACCTCGCGGCCGCAGTCTAGAAATGTGTGGCTGCAGAATCCTTGTTTCTGCCACTTGAAGAAATCTCTGGACCGCACATGGAATTGTGCGGCCGCAGAACCTCCCGAGGGGCATTTTTGGCCGTAATTTTTGGCCCTGTATAAATAGACGAGTTTCACAAATTTAGGTCAAGTTTGAACATCCAAAGCTGCTGTAGCTGTTTCTTTTTACTATTTTAGGAAGTTTTAGCTTATTTGGGTATTTTAACGTTGGATTTCATCATTTTAATCTTCCATTATGAGTTTAATTAGCTTTTCTTCTTTATTTCTACAATTTCCATTATGAGTAGCTAGATTGTTACTAGGGTTGTGACCCAACCCTAGTGTGTAAACCTTATGGATATCTAATTTAGTACTTGTTTACGATTGTGTGTTGATTATTTACCTTAGTTCATGCTTCAATTTTAAAATTAATGGTTGCAAACGTTTATTCATGCCTATTTGACTTAGTCTCTACTTGAGAAAGGGGGACCTAGTCTAGGATAACTTAGTTAACAAGGAATTGGCTTAATTGAGAGATTGATTAACCTAATTAAAGGGTTCAACCTAGAGATAGTAATAACCCGACTTGAGCTCTTATGAACTATTTTGGTTGATACCCATTTGGACTTTGGAAAGCCAAATTGGGCAAAATCACTCTCTGACCGAGAGGTATTGAGTGGACAATATAGAGTTGAGAGCTATAATATACCTCAATCAAAAAAACAAGCATTAATGTCTTTATCCCATTAGGAAAACACCTAGGTTATAGTCACAACCCTATGCCTTTAACCTATTTGGAAAAACCTCAAAAACATTTATTCTAATATCTTTTCTTTAGCTTACAGTTATTAGAGTAACAGTAGAAGTAGAAAACAAGACTTTTTTGTGAAAGTACAATCTTAGATAACCCATTTGCTTGCTTCAAATATATACTCCTAACACACCCTTATAACTCTCAGTGAATTCGACCCCGACTCATAGTTGGGTAATTATTATTGCATACGACCATATCATATATCTTATTTAGGTGTGTTGTGGACGTCATCAATTTTTGGCACCGTAGCTGGGGAGTTAAAACAGTGTTAGCTATATATTTGGGTTTGTGTTTGGGCTATATTCTTTTCCTTCCATTATTACTAACTTGTGTGAAACAATTTTAGGTACAATTATGGTGGAAAACAATAAACTCAGAAATATCCCTTTGGGGGATGTGGACGTTGATAATGAGCAAGTTGATGAGGTTCCTCTTGAACCTCAAGCTAATAGAAGAGGCTAAGTGCCTCATGACAATGTCCCCACTCCGCCCCCACCTCCGCCACTAGTCCACATCGGGTGTTATCCATATGACGGAAAACATGATTCAACAAACCTTCTATCGTGGGATTAACACAATCAACCAATGTGTAGTGAATCAACTTGCCGGTGGTAACTATATAACTACGCCTTATATGAGGCGTGTGAGATTTTGGATGAATGGCAGAAACATCATCGGCGTGGCAATCCCAGGCCAATAATCCACAAGGTGATCCAAACGTGATCCACCTTCACAAAGAGTTGCATGACCATGGGAAATCCATTTGTCGAATTGACTACCACCATGAATCAACTAGCAAAGGCTCAATTTCAACAAGTGAAAATCCTAAGTAAGTCAATGCCATGGAAGGGGTAAACATGATGGTAAACAAGAGAAGGACCAAGGGTCCACAAGTGCAAAATCGATTGGAGAACTATGTGCAAGAGGATAGTAGTTTTGATCAAGATGATTCTCAAGTGGGTTTGATCAAGAAGAGGAGGCGCAATATGTGAACAATTTTGAAAGGCAAAGAAACAACTTCCAAGGCCCAAACCAACAATAATGGCGACCTCAAAACAATCAAAGCAATTGGAATTCTAACAACCAAGGAAATCGGAGTGGTGGCAACAATCAAAGGAATTGGCATAATAACAACAATCAAGGAAATTATGGAAATAACCAAGGAAATTGGGGGGGGGGTCGGGGTAACAATCAAGCCATATGGAACAACAATCAAGGCAACTGGGGGTCAGGTTTTCAAAGGCCCCGATGTATCAACAACCGAGCAACATGCCTTCTTATCCTTCCCATGGTCCAAGTTCTTCAAACAATAAAATGGGGCGTATTGAGAATATGTTCAAGAAAATGATGGAAAAGAATGCCGATTCGGATGCCCAACTTGCCTCACAAAACACATCAATCCGCAACTTAGAAGTTCAAATGGGAAAAATCTCCCAAGCTCTAAATTCTCGTCATAAGGGGGCACTACCAAGTGACACGGTAGTAAACCCAAAGGGTGGAAACAACACGGGGAATTCCATGGATGTTACTAAGAGAAGTGTAATAGATTGGAATGCACCCACCTCAAGTTAAAGGCAACTTGTGAATGATGAGAAAGTGGTGCAAGAAGAAGAGATCCTGGACAATGTGGTGCAATTAAATGACGAGGTTCAGATTCATATTGATGACAGCATGGAAGAGACTCAAGAGGAGGTGAACCTGCCTAGGAATCACATTAATTCCGGAGCCGGTAGTGCAAAAGGCTAAGGCACCATTATCTAAGACTCTATCTCCATACCCTCAAAGACTTGCCAAGCAAAATGGTGAGAATCAATTCAAGAAATTCATTCAAATGATGAAGAGTCTCTTAGTCAATGTGTCACTAGTTGAAGCTTTAGAGCAAATGCCCGATTATGCAAAGATTATGAAGGATCTCGTGACGAAGAAGCGGTCAATGAATTTTGAAACCATCAAAGTCACTCATCAAGTGAGTCAAATTGTGCACTCAATGGCTCCTAAGTTGGAGGATACCGATGCTTTCACAATTCCTTGTAGAATTGGAAGTGCCGAGTTTGCTAAAGGTCTTTGGGATCTTGGGGAAAGTATCAATTTGATGCCCTATTCGGTTTTCAAGACTTTAGGAATTGGGAAACTAAGACCTACCTTTATAAGATTGCAAATGGCCGATCGTACTATGAAGAGACCCTTGTGACTGATTGAAGATGTCTTAGTTCATGTTGATAAATTCATTCTTCTGGTAGATTTTGTCATCTTAGATTGTGAAGTTGATTATGAGGTGCCGGTTATTCTTGGGAGACCTTTCCTTGCTATGGGGAAGGCTCTTTGTGATTTTGAAGCCGAAGAACTTACCTTCTAGGTTGGTGATGAAAAAGTGTTTTCCATGTGTGTAAGTCAATGCGACAACCAAATAGCAATGAAGTGTGCTCATTTGTGGACTTGGTGACCGATGTTATTATTGATGAAACAAGTGCTATGATCAATATGGGTGATATTTTGGAGGCGTCTTGCTCAACTTTGATGACGACGAGATGGATAGCTTTATGGAATGTGTGAATTCTTTGAAAGGAATGGGCTCGTAAAACTATGCACCCCATTTTCCTTGGATATTGAAAATATGACAACTCCTCCTACAAAGCCTTCTACTGAAGAGCCTCCTACCTTGGAGTTGAATCCATTTCCTTCACACCTTTGGTATGAATTTCTCGGTCCTTTTTCTACTTTACTGGTTATTCATTCCTCTTGTTTGACTAACGTGCAGGTGGATTCCACTTTAGTGGTGCTACAAAAGAGGAAGAAGGCTATTGGGTGGACCTTGGCGAATATTCAGGGGATAAGCCCCGCATTTTGCATGCATAAGATCAACTTGGAGGAAGGCCCCAAACCATCTATTGAACATTAAAGGAGACTCAATGAGGCTATGCAAGAAGTTGTCAAAAAGGAGATTATCAAGTGGTTGGATGCTGGGGTTGTCTATCCCATATCCGATAGTTCATGGACTTCTTCGGTTTAATTTGTCCCAAAGAAGGGGCATGAAGATGGTCACCAATGAGGAGAATGAATTGATTCCTACAAGAACGGTGACCAGTTTGAGAGTGTGTATGGACTATCGCAAGCTCAATAAGTCACAAGGAAGGATCACTTTTCACTTCCTTTCTTAGATCAAATGCTCGATAGATTGGCCTTACGTTCTTTCTATTGCTTTCTTGATGGGTATTCAGGCTACAACCAAATTCTTATTGCTCCGGAAGATCAAGAGAAAACAACCTTTACATGTCCCTATGGTAGTTTTGCTTTCAAGCGGATGCCATTTGGTTTGTGCAATGCACCGGCAGCTTTTCGAAGGTGTATGATGGCTATTTTCACGGACATGGTGGAGGACTACCTTGAAGTTTTCATGGATGACTTATCGGTGGTTGGAGATTCTTTTGATGAATGTCTTGCAAATTTGGATAAAGTATTGGCAATATTTGAAGAAACAAACTTGGTGCTCAATTGGGAGAAGTGTTATTTCATGGTCGATGAAGGCATTGTCCTTTGCCACAAAATCTCAAAGAATGGAATTGAAGTTGACAATTCAATGATTGAGGTAATTTCTAAACTTCCACCTCCAACTTCGGTGAAGGTTGTGCGGAGTTTCTTAGGCCACGCGTGGTTTTACCGGCGTTTCATCAAAGATTTCTCCAAGGTGGTGAACAGGTTCGGCAAGTTTCTCGAGATGGATGCTAAGTTTAACTTCAATGATGATTGCATGAAATATTTTGAATTGTTAAAGTTCAATTTGACAACTACTCCCATCATCACCACTCAAAATTAGAGTGTCCCTTTTGAACTCATGTGCGATGTAAGTGACGTAGCGGTTGGGGCTATTTTGGGGCAACACATCGACAAGATTTTTCATCCGGTCTACTATGGTAGTAAGACCATAAATAGTGACCAAGTCAATTATGCCATTGATGTCGTCCAAGTCACACCCTATATTTGAGACAATGAAACGGTCGATGCAATATTAATACCCAACTTCGAGTCGGGGTTGAATTCCACAAGGAGCTATGTGATTGGGATTTAGGAGTATATATTACGTTATATGATCTTGAACTATCCTAAATTTCACTTCCACAAACTTGATTGGTTTTATAGCTAAATTAAACTAAGATTGCAAGTAATTGATTCAAACAAAGAAATGATGTTTTTGGTTGTTTTTCAAATGTTGTAAAAGGACTAGGGTTGTAACCATGACCTAGGTGTTTGCCTAATGGGATAAAAACCTTTATGCTGTTTTGTTGAATCGAGTGTATTATAGCTCACAACACTGCGTTGTCCACTCAATACCTCTCGGTTAGAGAATGGTTTTTGCCCAATTTGACTTTCTCAAGACCAAATGGTTATCTATCGAAACAGTTGATAAGAGCTCAAGTTGGGTTGTTACTATCTCTAGTTTGAACCCTTTAATTGGGTTGATCAATTTCTCAATTGACCCAATTTCTTGTAAGCTATGTTGACCTAGACTAGGTTTCTCTTTCTAAAGAAGAGACTAAGTCAAAAACACATAAATCGATGTTTGAAACCATTAATTCACAAATAATGCATAAACCTAGCTAAATAACAAACACCAATTCATAAACAAGCATAAAATTAATTACCCATAAGGTTTACACACTAGGGTTGGGTCACAACCATAGCTAAGAATCTCGCTACTCATAATGGGTAATGAAGAAAATAGAGAAGAAATGATAATTAAACTCATATTGCAAGATTAAAAGACAAAAATATAATGTTTATTTGCTAAATAAGCTAAAGTTGCCTAAAGCAATAAAGAAAAATGGCTGGAGATGTTCAAATATTCAAAACTTAACCTAATTTCGTGAAAGAAGTCTATTTATACAAAGTTGGAAATTTCTGACAAAATTGCTCTTTCGGAGGTTCCGCAGCCGCAGAATTCTATGTGCGGTCCGTACTTCTTATTCAGTTGTGGTAGGATCTTGTCAGCGGCCACATGTTGCTTGTTCTGTGGTCTGCACAATAGTGAGTGCGACCGCATGGGTCCTTTCTATGAATCGCATAATTCTGAGTGCGGCCGCATGGCTAAGTTCTGCGGCCGCACAATAGTTGTTCGGTCCGCACTTCCTTGAGGCTTGAACTGAGACTTCTCTGAACTTGAACTCTTTGATGTCTTTTTCGGCCACACAATAATTATGCGGTCCGCACATTGCTCTTACGTTCATTTAGATTTTCTTTGCATTCTGCGGTCGCAGAAGGAATTCTATGGTCCGCATATTGGCCTTTTTCCTACTTTTTGTTCTTGAGTTCACTTTACTCTTTTTTGAGATGGATTTCATCTTTGTGGCTCATTTTCTAACACTCCTTCATTTAAGCACATTTCATCAGTTTTCGAGAATACAATTAAACACTTTTGGACAAAAACGAAAGTATAAAGGCGTAATAAGTAGCCAAAATCTCAGCTTATCAACTCCCCCAAACTTAAGCTTTTGCTTGTCCTCAAGCAATTAAAGTAATTCCCACCTCCACATATTAATAGCTTTTCCAACTAATCTAAGGTGTATCAAACACATATCAATTGGGACCAATAATTACCAACAACACTTATGAATTATTAACAAGACAATGATTTGAAGTTTTGAGCACCAACAGTTCTAATATGATACTTGGGCATCAAGGGTTGACTTTTTTCATCAAGGAAGCTCGCTCTTTCATGTAGGTCATTGTGGATCCCAAACTCTTCCTCCTCTACTCTCCGTTAGCATATCTCACTTAATAATGTATCACTCAATTCCAAGATTTGTGTGAAAAGTTTGCTTATCTCTGTCAAAAGTATGTCACAAGTATTGCTCTAAGTACCATATACTTGCCCCTCATGTAAATCACCACTAATGAAAGTTCACGTGGCTTGAAATAACGTAGGGCTTTTCCAAAATATAATGAAGGCTTTTGGACAACAGTAGGGAATGTTGGAATAGAAACGGGTTCATCTTTTCTTTAGCACTCCATTTTTCTATTTTTGGCTAATGTGTTGCTGACTCTTTGTGTGATTTTTTTTATTTTTCTTAGGGGAACTAGAGAGACTTGACATCACATTTTCTCGGTTATGATATTCATTTTCTCCTTCTTTGTTTTCTCCATGCTCTGAATAATTGCTTTTCTTTGAATCCCTTCAACTCTTCACTTTATTCACTTTCTTTTTGCATTTTTCTTTTGTTCTTTCTTTCTTTGTTCTTTGCCTTTCCTTTTCTTCTTTTTTTCTCTTTTTGTGCCTTGATACCACTTTTAAACTTCTCGTATCTCCCTCAAACTTATGTTTTAGCCAATTGCTTCTCTAGAGTGTTAAGGAAAGCTTGGGCGCCAAGAGAGGGTCACTACAAAATGGGTAACAGCTTGTAACGTGGTTATCGAATGAGAAAGGTCTTAGGCTCAAATGGGTTGACTAGGGATAGAAACATTGGTGGGACATGGAAAATTTCAAGGGAATCAAGGAGAGCCTACAATCACTTTTCAAGCCAAGCAAAACTTATAATATCTCCTAGAAACACAGTCAAGGCAAGTTCTAGACCATTCGCACGGGTACTTGGACTTGCAACAAAAATCTCACTTCTCACATAACTGGATTATTAAAGAGGGTAGAGTCGAGGGCCCACAACAACCATATTCAAGATTGAAAATCACTAATGGTTCAACTAAACTACTCAATGATTGCTTAAGTCAACACAAGAGTCAAAAGGTCACTAACTAAAACTATTTCTTTTCATGAACTTATTTTTTATCATAAGCACATAGTTAAGTGTGTTGGTACCAAGTGAAGCATGCTCAACTCTTCTAGTTCAACTTAATTAGGCTCTTTTATTCATTATTACTACTATTCTAGTTAAAACATAAAAACGGACTTAATCCCTTAAGAAGGTTATCACGCCACAATCGTTGGGAAGAATCACCATGTTCACACAAAAACCACCTTTGGGAAGAACCGTGGAATTAAGAAAACCAAAGGCTTATTGATCACTTAAACATTGAAGAGAAGCTACTAAATTAAAAAGAAGCTATCAAAATAATAAGAAGCTATGAGATTAAACATCACTACTAAGAAAGTAAAATAAAGAAGCTATAGAGTAAACTACTGAAAGCATAAATGAAATGAATATACAAGATGAGAGAGGAGAAAGAGAATATATATATCAATAGAGAGGGAAGAAAATATACATAAATGAAAAGATGAAAATATTATCAGTTATTTACATGCCAATGTCATCAAAATCAAATAAACTCCCCCCCCCCCCCCCACCGAATAAAAGTAAGCATTGTCCCCAATGCATAATAAAATAAAAACAAGGAAGGAAAGAGTAAAGAGGACTCCCTATGTGGTCTCGGTGTCCAATTGTATCTCATCGTCTTCTGCTCGGGGAGTAGCTGGGTTGGGTAAGATCAATAACACTGCCTCAGCAACGCAGGGAGCGAGGTCTGGCTCCTCAGACTGGCCAGTTAGTGCCTCTAATGCCTCTGGTGCTGCTGCTGGTGCTGACTCGATCAGTAGATCAAGTGGAAAATCCCCAACTGTAGCTATCTTGGTCACCTCTTGTGCCAACTTATCAAGTGATATCTTCGAGGCATGGGATTTCCTCAGCTTCTTCACCTGTTTCCCTAGCTCCTCAATTGCACCCCCATGTGCCACCAGAGTTTCCATAATAGTCTTCTGTTTTTCCAGAATCTTCTTAAAAGTATCCTCCACTGTGGGAGACATCTGGGGTGCTGGGGTAGAAGACTGTGCTGCAACAACACTGGATAAGTTAGCCATCTTTGCAGTAGCTATTTGCATCCAGATGTTGATACTTGCCAGAGTCTGGGAGACTCTTAGCGGTGTAAGGGGATAAGTAGAAGATAAAAGCACTGATGTTGCTGGTGGCCCTGAAGATGAAGGTGGAGGAATGTCAGCCGTACTGCTAGAAGGCTCGGCTGAAGTGGCAGGTATGTCAGCTAAAGGTATAGCTGCTGAAGCTGTAGCTACTACCGAAGAATCTTTAGACTGGACCACGGTAGTAGTTGACTAAGCCTTTTTCTTGTTCCTTGGGTCCTTGAGAGAGTACCATGAAAAGGGATGCTTTGCCCAAACATTTATATCAAAGTTCCTTGACTCAACTCCTGCATCCGTGAGATATTATGTGATGGTGTTAGGATACCGGTGGGAACTCTCACATTGCCTACCTATCAGAGACATGTTGGCCAACATGATGGCACCTTCATTGATTAGGTACCCGGCCATGATTGATACAACCAAGACTGCCCGAGGGATTAGAAGAATATTTTCATTTCGGCTTGGATCTATCCGATTGCAGACAAATGTTTGCCAACCCTTGGCTTCAAAGTTGAGGGTGTTCCACTAAATGGGAACCCCTGCTGTGATCCATGATGGTGGTGGTCCTGGAGCTGCTAATATCTTGACTAGTCAAGGGAGAGCCACATCACCCATTTGAAATTTCTCTAGGTATTTTACGGGCTCCACATCCTCGAGCCCCAAGTAAGTGTTTAGTGAGGTTTGATCAAATCGAACTTTTAGATTCCTTGTCTTTGTCACCTTAGTCCCCTTTTTGAAATGTGCCACATTGGCATAGAATTCCCGGATGCTCCTTTGCGTCCACCACGCTTTGAGTGAACCATGTCTACCTTTTTCTCTCCCAAAATTGTCTTGCCACATTCGGGTTGTATCTATCCTAATCCTTCAAATCAAATTTACGCTCAAGTGTGAGCGATCTTTGGGTCCATAATTCTCGGAACCTGTTGAAAGCATTCAGGCTCATGAATCTGTCTTCCCAGAATTCTTTCTTTTTCGATCTCTCTAGGCCGGCAACTCGGCTATCACCCCCTCGACCGTCATCGGGTATAGTGTTTGGTATAGCATCATCATCATCAACTGGAATAGGTGTTGTGGGGGCATGTGAGAAAGAAGGCTCTGAACCTTGGATATCCTCTTTCGAACCCTCAGAAGAGCTAGATGAGGAAGAAGACTCATCTCGGAGTTTTTGTCTACCCAGAAACTATTTTTGTTGAGATTGTGCATCGGGCTGTTCTTGCACAGAATTTCCCTATGAGGATTCCCTAGACGGGAAATATTCACTGGACTTTGCAGGCTCTGGGGCTCTATTGGCAGTTGCCTTCTTGGTTATCACTTGTTGGATAGAGAGTGGTAGGTTGCTCTTGCCTCGGCCTCGGGAGGGTTCACCCCTCCATTTGGATGTATTTCCTCTACAACGAGATCTCAACATTGTCTACAATTCATAGAAACAAGATTCAGTTAATTCCAACTTCATAGTGTAAAATAGTTGCAGATAGTTGCAGGAAAAACAGAAACAGGGTCAAGAAGTGTGGTCCGCATAATAGTGAGTGTGACCGCACAAAGGCAAGTGCGGACCGCACAATTTTGAAGTGCGGCTACATCCCTGATTCTGCGGTCCGCACAATTTCTTGTGCGATCGCACAATTTAAAGTGAGGACCGCACAATTGAAGTGCTGATGGCACAATTTTGAGTGTTGCCGCACAATTCCAACATCAAACTGGCAACTCTCTGATATTAGAAAATTGGTCGATCTGTGGCCGCATACAGTTTTCTTCGATCGCAGTCCAATTTCTGTGGACCGCATAATTTTGAGTGCGCTCCAAAGAATTAAATAACACATTTTTGCCCTAACTTAAGGATCTGCGGACCACACAATTTCTTGTGCGGTCGCACAATTCAAAAAAATTTGGCAGTTACATTAGGGTTCTAACTTCAAAGCAAAAATTGTACAAGGCAATACCAATTAAACATGATAACTAGTTTACCCATCCCCCGAATAGCAAGTAGGAAGTTGCCCAATGCATTAACGCTCAACATGATGATGAATTTTATAATTAGGGCTCAAAAGAACTCAACTAATTAAGAACAAAATTAAGAAAATTTAAAAATCTAAGGATGGATTGAACATACCAGTGATGTAGTGATGCACAGAAGAATCAAAGAGATGAAATGAATGATGGATGCTTGAATAAATTTAGTGCACATTGCTTTTTGCCTTTGTTAATGTTTAGAGTGTTTAAAGTTTGAACAGGAGCATGAATCCCTCTATTTATACTTAACGCACAGTGGCAAGGGTTACAAGATGAGTGCGGTCCGCACAATTTCATGTGCGACTTCACTCATATACCTGATACCAATATAACCTTCGATGATTTTGCGGTCCGTACATTATTGAGTGCGGTTGCAGAATTTGTGCAGACCGTACAATTCCTTGTGCGGCCGCAGATTGACCCCTTTTTCTGTTAGACAAACTTCAAAGAGTTTGCATTTTTGGGTCTCCAGTTTTGCAGCCGCACAAATGCAGATTTCTTTTTGTTGTGGCATTCAAGATTGTGCGGTCCGCACAGTAAATGTATGGTCCGTACTTTCTCAACACTTAGCCATTTTTTTTTGGGCACAGTCACTGCAAAGCACACTCATTCATATATACACTTCAAAACTAGTTAGCAAAAAATAACACCTATCTAAAGAAGAAGAAAAAGATAAAGAAAAAGACACATGTGTTGTTTCCCAAGAAGTGCTGATTTAACGTCGCGACACGATGCGGATTACCAATCACTTGAAATAAAGAATCACCACGACGTGTCCATCATCAACTTTTTCAAGATAGTGCTTCACCTAGTGCCGATTGACTATAAACATTTAATCATTCTTATTATTCAAATCCAATGCACCAAATGGTGTCACACCAACAACCTCAAACGGACCACTCTATTTTGACTTCAACTTTCCCGAAAACATCCGTAACCGAGAATTAAACAATAGCAGAAGATCACCTTCGTTGAATTCCTTGTTCTGAATGTACTTGTCATGGAGGTACTTCATCTTCTCCTTGTATAAGGATGAACTTATATATGCATGGTACCACAACTCATCTAGCTCATTCAATTGTGCCACCCTTAAGTTGGCGGCGACATCCCATTCAAGGTTCAACTTCTTCAAAGCCCACATTGCCTTATGCTCAAGTTCCACTGGAAGATGACAATCTTTCCCGAACACCAGCTGGTATAGAGACACCCTAATCGGTGTTTTGTAAGCCGTCCTATAAGCCCATAGATCATCATCAAGTTTCTTCGACCAATCCGTCCGGTTCGCATTCACTGTCTTTGATAAAATACTCTTGATGTTTTGGTTGGAGACCTCCACTTGTCCACTTGCTTGAGGATTATAGGGGGTCGTAACTTTGTGAGTGACACCATACTTGGTGAGTAAGGCATCGCAAGCCTTGTTGCAAAAATCCGTAAGCAAGAATTAAACAATAGCACAAGATCACCTTCTTTGAATTCCTTGTTCTGAATGTACTTGTCGTGGAGGTACTTCATCTTCTCCTTGTATAAGGACGAACTTGTATATGTATGGTACCACAACTCATCTAGCTCATTCAATTGTGCCACCCTTAAGTTGGCGGCGACATCCCATTCAAGGTTCAACTTCTTCAAAGCCCACATAGCCTTATGCTCAAGTTCCACTGGAAGATGACAAGCTTTCCCGAACACCAACCGGTATAGAGATATCCTAATCGGTGTTTTGTAAGCCATCCTATAAGCCTATAGATCATCATCAAGTTTCTTTGACCAATCCGTCTGGTTCGCATTCACTGTCTTTGACAAAATACTTTTGATCTTTCGGTTAGAGACCTCCACTTGTCCACTTGCTTAAGGATTATAGAGGGTCGTAACTTTGTGAGTGACACCATACTTGGTGAGTAAGGTGTCGAAAGCCTTGTTGCAAAAATACGAACCCCCATCACTTATGATAGCCCTTGGAGTACCAAATCTTGTAAAGATATTCTTCTTCAAAAATGCCACCACACTCCTTGCTTCATTGTTGGGCAAGCAATGACCTCAACCCATTTAGACACATAATCAACCGTGATTAGGATGTAGGTGTTCCCAAAAGAGCTTAGAAACGGACCCATGAAATTAATACCCCACACATCAAAAATGTCAATCTCCAAGATGGTGGTGAAGGGCATTTCGTTTTTCTTTGAGACTCCACTAGCCCTTTGGCATTCATCACAATGCTTGACAAGATCACTAGCATCCTTGTAGAGAGTGGTCCAATAGAAACCGCAACTTAAGACTTTGGTAGCCATTCTTGTTCCAACATGGTGACCACCATAAGGGGAAGAATGGCAAACCCCAAGAATTTCAACTTGTTCCCCTTTCGGTACACAACTTCTTATCATTCTATCAGTATAAATTCATAAAAGATACGGCTAATCCCAATAGTAGTATTGACAATCTCGTTTGAGCTTCTTCCTTTGATTTGAAGAGAACTCAATCGTAATGATACCACTCACAAGATAATTTTCCAAATTCGTGAACCAAGGCATATCCTTCATAGAAATATCCAAAAGTTGCTTATCGGGGAAAGAGTCATTGATTTCAAGCCCATCATGCAGCCTCCCCTCCTCCTCCAAACGAGATAAGTTGTCCGCTACTTGGTTTTCACTCCCTTTCTGATCTTGGATATCAATGTCAAACTCTTTCAATAGAATTACCCATCTCATAAAATGGGCTTTAGAATATTTCTTGCTCATGAGATAGCGAAGTGCCGCATGATCCGTATGAATAATCACTTTTGCACCCATCAAGCACGGGCGAAACTTTTCCATAGCAAACACAATGGCAAAAAACTCTTTCTCTGTAATGGTGTAGTTAACTTGGGCACTGTCATGGTTTTGCTTTCATAATAAACTGGATGAAATATCTTGTTGATGCATTTCCCCAAAACGACATCCACCGCTACATCACTTGCATCACACATAAGCTCAAAAGGAATACTCTAATTTGGAGCGGTAATGATAGGAGTTGTAGTCAACTTGAGCCTTAGCAACTCAAAGGCCTTCATACAATCCTCATTGAAATGGAATTTTGCATCCTTCTCCAAAAGCTTACATAAGGGGTTTACCACTTTGGAAAAATCCTTGATGAAATAGTGAGAGAACCCCGCATGACCCAAGAAACTCCTCACTCCCTTCATGGATGTCGGAGGTGGAAGTTTAGAAATCACCTCTATTTTTGCCTTATCGGCCTCCATTCTTTGAAATTTTGTGGCCGAGGACAATGTCTTCCTCAACCATGAATTGATATTTCTCCCAATTCAATACCAAGTTCGTCTCTTCACATCTTGCCAAGACCTTGTCCAACTTTGCTAGACCATCATCAAAGGAATCCTCAAGTACCAAAAAGTCATCCATGAAGACTTCAAGAAAATCCTCAACCATGTCTATAAAGATTGCCACCACACACCTTTGAAAAGTCGCTGGTGCATTGTATAACACAAATGGCATCCTTGAGAATGAGAAAGTACCATAAGTACATGTGAACGTAGTTTTCTCTTGATCCTCCGGAGCAATGAGAATTTGATTGTAGCGGGAATACCCATCAAGGAAACAATAGACAGCACGACTGGTCAATCTATCAAGCATTTTATCAAGGAAGGGAAGAGGCAAGTGATCCTTCCTTGTGACTTTGTTGAGCTTGCGATAGTCCATACACACTCTCCACTCGATCACCGTTCTTGTAGGAATCAATTCATTCTTATCATTGGTGTCCATCGTGATGCCCCCTTTCTTTGGGACACATTGGACTGGAGAAGTCCACGAACTATCGGAGATTGGGTACACAACCCTGACATCTAACCACTTGATGACCTCCTTCTTGACCACCTCTTTCATGGCTTCATTGAGTCTCCTTTGATGTTCAATGGATGGTTTGACACCTTCATCCAAATTAATCTTGTGCATGCAAAATGCAGGGCTTATCTCCCCGGATATGCGCCAAAGTCCATCCAATAGCTCTCTTCCTCCTTTGTAGCACCTCCAATGTGGACTCTACCTGTATGTTAGACAAACAAGAAGAAAGAATAACCAATAAAGTAGAATAAGGGCCAATAAATTCATACTGAAGATGTGGAGGCAATGACTTCAACTCCAAAATGAGAGGCTGCTCAATTGAAGGCTTTGTTGGAGGAGTGGTTCTATTCTCAAGATCTAAGGACAATTTGCAGGGCTCATAAGTGTACTACCCCATCCCTTGCAAAGCATTCACACATTCCACATAACCCTCCATTTCTTGATCATCACAATTGAGCAATACAGACTCTAAAGTATCATCAACATTCACCATAGCATTTGTTTCATCAATAATCACATCGGTCACCAAATCCACAAACGAACAAACTTCATTGCTATTCGGTTGCCTCATAGATTTGCACACATGGAAAACTACCTTTTCATCACCCACCCGGAAAATGAGCTCACCGGCTTCCACATCAACAAGAGCCTTCCCCGTAGCAAGGAAAGGTCTACCCAGAATAATCAGCATCTCATAGTCCACTTCACAATCAAGAATCACAAAGTCTGCCGGGAGGATGAATTTATCGCCACAAACCAACACATCATCAATAATACCCAACGGTCTATTCATGGTATCATCCGCCATTTCCAACCTCATAGATGTGGGTATTTGTTGCCCTATCCCCAATGTTTTGAAAATCGACTAGGGCATCAAGTTGATACTTGCCCCAAGATCACATAAAGCTTTAGCAAAGTTGGCACTCTCAATGGTACAAGGGATAGTGAAAGCACCAGAATCTTCCAATTTAGGAGCCATTGAGTGCACAATTTCCCTCACTTGATGAGTCATCTTGATAGTTTCACTATTCATCGATCTCTTCTTTGTCACCAAGTCCTTCATGAACTTTGCATAACCTGACATTTGCTCCAAAGCCTCAACCAATGGAAAGTTGATAGACTCTTCATCATGTCAATGAACTTTTTAAACTAGTTCTCACTATTTTTCTTGGCAAGCCTTTGAGGGTATGGAGGAGGAGGCCTTGGCATTGGTGTCTTAGTCTTTGGCACTACTGGCTCCGATATGTCAACAATGTATTCCCTAGACAGTTTCACTTCCTCATGAGTATCCTCCACATTGTCATCAATACCAATTCTCACCTCTTCATTTGCTTGCACTTCATTTTTCGGGATCTCATCTTGTTGTACCAATTGCTCATCATGCACAAGTTTCTTTTGATTTGACGTAGTTGCATCCCCACCTTTTCCACTCCTTGTAGTAACGGCCATGTCATGTGCCATGTGTTCCCACCCTTTGGGTTCACTACCATATCACTTGGTAGTGCCCCCTTAGGACGAGTGTTAAGCTTGCGAGATTTTCCCCAATTGAACTTCTATATTACGAATTGAAGTGTTGTTGAGGGTAATTGAGCATCGGAGTCGGCATTCTTCTCCATCATTTGTTTGAACATGTTCTCTATTTGGATCATCTAATTTTTGGAGGAACTTGAACTTTGGAAATGATAGGAGGTGGATTACTCGGTTGTTGATATATCGAGGGCCTTTGAAAGCCCGACCCCCGATTGTTGTTGTTGTTCCACCCTCCTTAGTTGTTGCCTCCCCAATAGCTTTGATTATTGCTACTCCAATTGACTTGGTTATTTTGACCATTCCAATTTCCATGATTGCTTTGATTGTTACAAGCCCCTTAGTTGTTTTGATTGTCCAACTACCTTGATTGTTTGAATTCCAACTTCCTTGATTTCCTTGTGGTCACCATTATTGTTGATTCGGGCCCTGATTGTTGTTTCTTTTTCCTTGGAAGTTGTTCACATATTGTACCTCCTCCTCTTGTTCATTGTATGACTCATCTTGATCAAATCCACTATCATCTTGCACATAATTTTCAACACAGTTTTGCACTTGAGGACCCTTTTGCCTTCTCTTATTTACCATCATACTAACTCCCTCCATTGCATTGACTTGAAGTTGAGCTTTTTCTAGTTGATTCATTGTGGTGGTCAACTCAGCAATTGCTTGCCCATGATCATGTAATTCTTTATGCAAGTGAATCACATTTGGATCACCTTAAGGAACGTTTTCTCTACTTTCTATGCCGATAAAGTATGTGCCATTTCATCAAGAATATCACAAGCTTCCGCTTTCGACGTTGTCATGAAATTTCCACCGGCAAGTTGGTTGACTTGTAGTATTGATCCCCCTATAGAAAGTCTGTTGAATAATAGCCTCCGTCATGTCATAGTTTGGGAACTCTTTCACCATAGTACGGCACCTCTCCCATATCTCATGCAAAGGCTCATTGGGTTCTTGTTTGAAGGCTAGAATCTCATCCCTAAGAGTTTCCATATGCCCAGGAGAAAAGAACTTGGAAATGAATTTCTTGGTCAATTCATCCCATGTATGTATAGAAGGATTTGGAAAACTCTCCAACCAATCCAAGACTTTCCCCCGTAGAGAGAAATGGAATAGCCTCAACCTCAAAGCATCCTCAGAGATGTTTGTCTGTTTACTCCCCCAGGAAGTGTCAACAAACCCTTTCAAGTGCTTGTACACATTTTGACTCAGATCCCCGGTGAAGAATCCTTGTTGCTCTAGCAGTGTAAGCATGACATTTTTAATTTGAAAGTTTCCTGCCCTAATGTGGGCGGGATTCTGACATTTGTGTATCCTTCATTCGGCAACACTCGATGTGGAGCCCCTATTTGTAGAGGAGGGGTGGAACGAGAATATTGTCTTGAGGTGGTCAGCCTCTTCTATTTTCTTGAGGTTAAAGAGGAACCACTTCAACTTGATCAGCTTCCACGTCCATATCCCCTATAGGCATGTTTCCAAGAGGATCATTGTTGTTGAGATCCATTGTTCACCTACAAATGTTTCACAAAAAGGTTAGTAACTCGAAAGAAAAAGAAGACAATTCACACACAAAACCAAACATATAGCTAAATCCATTTTTAACTCCCGACAATGATGCCAAAAATTGATGTCGTCCAAGTCACACCCTCTATTTTAGGTAATGAAACGGTCGATGCAATATTAATACCCACCTTTGAGTCGAGGTTGAATTTCATAGGGAGCTATGATATTGGGATTTAGGAGTATATATTATGGTATATGAGCTTGAACTATCCTAAATTGCACTTCCGCAAGCTTGATTGGTTTTATAGCTAAATTAAACTAAGATTTCAACTAATTGATTAAAACTAAGAAATAATGTTTTTGGTTATTTTTCAAATGTTATAAAAGGACTAGGGTTGTGACCATGACCTAGGTGTTCGCCTAATGGGATAAAGACCTTTATGATGTTTTGTTGAACGGGGTGTATTATAGCTCATAACACTGCGTTGCACACTCAATACCTCTCGATTAGAGAATGGTTTTGCCCAATTTGTCTTTCTCAAGATCAAATGGGTATCTACTGAAACGGTTGATATGAGCTAAAGTCGGGTTGTTACTATCTCTAGGTTGAACCGTTTAATTGGGTTGATCATTTTCTCAATTAACCCAATTCCTTGTTAGCTAGGTTGACCTAGACCATCTACTCATAATGGGCAAGGAAGAAAATAGAGAAGAAATAATAATTAAACTCATATTGCAAGATTAAAAGACAAAAATCTAATGTTTAATCACTAAAATAAGCTAAAGTGCCTAAAGCAGTAAAGAAAAATGACTGGAGATGTTTAGATATTCAAAACTTAACATAATTTCGTGAAAGAAGTCTATTTATACAGAGCTGAAAATTTCAGACAAAATTGCCATTTTGGAGGTTCTACGGCTGCACAATTCCATGTGTGGTCCACAAAATTCCATGTGCGGTCTGCACTTCTTCAGTCTTGGCAGTAGCTTGGTCTGCGGCCGCATAATTCTGGATTGCGAGTGCATGTTGCTTGTTCTGCGGTCCGCACAATAGTGAATGTGACCGCCACAGGCCCTTCCTGCGTATCACACAATTCTGAGTGAGTCCGCATGGCTATGTTCTGTGGCCACACAATAGTTGTGCGATCCGAACTTCCATGAGGCTTGAACTAAGACTTCTCTGAACTTGAACTCTTTGATGTCTTCTGTAGCCGCACAATAATTGTGCGGTCTGCACATTGCTCTTAAGCTCATTTGGACTTCCTTTGCATTATGTGGTCCGCACATTGGCCTCTTGCCTGCTTTTTGTTCTTGAGTTCACGTTACTCCCTTTTGAGTTGGATTTCATCTTTTTGGCCTATTTTCCAATACTCCTGCATTTAAATACATTTCATCAGCTTTCAGAAATATAATTAAGCACTTTTGGACTAAAACAAAAGTGAAAAGGCGCTAATAAGTAGTCAAAATCCATACTTATCAACCATTACAGAGAAAGGGCTCCTTTCCATTATGTTTGCAATTGGGAAGTTCCGCCCGTACTTGATGGGTGCAAAAGTCATTGTCTACACTAATTATTAATCACGTCCAAAGCACACCTCAAAAGAGATATGAAAAACGATCATATGCAATAATAGAAACCCAACTAAGAGTCGGGGTCGAATTCATAGGGAGCTAAGGTGGGAATTAGGGGTATATATTTCAAATGAGCAATTGAATTATCGAGATTGTACTTCAACAACAAGGATTTGTTTACTATTTCTAACGTTACTCTAATGATTGCAAAATAAAGAATGGATACTAGAGATAATTGTTTTTAAGTTGTTTTAGAATAGATAAAAGGCCTATGGCTATGACCATGACCTAGGTGTTTGCCTAACGGGATAAAGAATTTAATGCTTGTTATGTTGATTAGGGTGTATTATAGCTCTCAACTCTAAATTACCAACTCAACACCTCTCAGTCGGAGAGTGGTTTTGTCCAATTTGGCTTTCTCAAGACCAAATGGGTATCACCCAAAATAATTGATAAGAACTCAAGTCGGGTTACTATTTCTAGGTTGAACCCTTTAATTGGGTTAATCAATCTCTCAATTGACCCAATTCCTTGTTAGCTAAGTTATCCTAGACTAGGTCCCTCTTTTTCAGGTAAAGACTAAGTCAAATAGGCAAGAATCAATATTTGCAACGATTAATTCTACAATTGAAGCATCAACTAAACTAAATAATCGACACCCAATCATAAACAAGCACTAAATTAATCACCCATAAGATTTACACACTAGGGTTGGGTCACAACCCTAGTAAAATATTTAGCTACTCATAGTGGGTTTTGAAGAAAACAGAGAAGAAAAGCTAATAAAACTCATAATGGAATATTATAATAAAAAAAATGTAATGTTAAAATACCAAAATAATGTAAAACGTCCTGAAGTAGTAAAGAAAAACGGCTACAGCAACTTCAGATGTTCAAAACTTGACTTAATTTTGTGAAACTCGTATATTTATACAAGGATGAAAATCTCGAACAAAAATACCCATCAGAAGGTTCTGCGGCTACATAATTCCATGCGTGGTCCGCCGATTTCTTCATCTTGCAGGAAGTGGAGTTTTACGGCCAGACATTTTTGCACTATCGCCGCTAGACAATCTGTTGCAACCCGCACAATTAGGAATGCAACCGCATAATTCTTGTTCGGTCCGCAATTCACAGAGGCTCTTGGAGTTGGTCTTTTTGCACACTCTCTGATCTTCGACTCTTAGCCCAGCTTTGTGGCCGCACAATTCATGTGCGGTCCACACTTTGTGCACATTTTTTCTAAATTCTTCCTCTTGGTTTGTGGCTGCAAATGGAATTCTGCGATCGGCAATTTCTTATGCGGCTTTCTTCTGCGAACTGCACATTTGTGCTTTTGCGCCTTTTATTGCCTTATGTTTTGAAATACTTCTTTTTGAGTCAGATTTCATCTCGGGAGATCAACTTCCATCATTCCTACAATTTTTTTAGTTTCGGGAACACAATTCAATGCTTTTAGACTAAAACAAAAGTTAAAAGGTGCTAATAAGCAGTCAAAATCCCCACTTATCAACTCTCCCAAACTTAAGTCTTTGGTTGTCCTCAAGTATATAAATTAGTTCCCACCTCCAAAAGTTATAGGTCACTTCAGCAAGTCAAAGGTGAGCCACCCATAAATCAGTTGGGACCAACAATTACCCATACTACTCATGTATTATCAACAAGGCGACAAGTTAAACATTTATGCACATATAGTTCTAATGTGACATTTGATCTTCAAGAATTGACTTTACTCATCAAGGAATCTTGCTCTATCATGTAGGTCATGGTTGACTCCAAACTCTTCCTCATCTACATTCTATTTGCCTGGATCACTTAAGAAATGTAACACTCATATCCAACAATTTATGAAAGGTTCACTCATCTCTCTCAAGAGAATGTTGCAAGTACAGCTTCAAGTACCATAGGCTTGACCCTCGTGTGGATCGGCCCTAATGTAAGCTCACTCTGCTTGAAATCAAGTAGGACTTCTTTCGGGATGTAATGAAGGCTTTTGGATTAAGGTTGAGTACAATATGGGTGAGTGGTTACACCTTTTCTTAAGCACTACATTTTTTTCATTTATCGGCTCACACTTTTTGCCAACTCATTGAGGCAATTTCTTTTCCTTAGGGGACTAGAGAGATTTAACATCACTCTTTCTTGATTATTACATCCATTTTCATTGTCTTTGATTTCTGTATGTTTGGGATCATTACCTCTCTTTGAATCCCTTCAACTCTCCCACTTATTCACTTTTTTGCATTTTTTTTGTTCTTTTCTTTTTCTTGCCTTTCCTTCTCATCATTTCTTTTCTCTATTTGTGCCTTGATACCTTTTTCAAGTTCCTGGTTGCTCCCCCAAACTTACATTTTTATCCATTTGTTTCACAATAGTGTTAAGGAAAGCTCGGGTGCCAAAAGAGGGTCACGACAAAACGGGTAAAGGCTTGTAATATGGTCATCAAATAAGAAAGGCTCGATGATAAAGTGGATTGACTAGGGATAATGACATTGGATGGCAATAGAAACTCAAACAGGCGAAGGAGGGCCTACAATCACTTTTCAAACCAAGCAAAACTTGGGATTGCGCCTTGAAACACATTCGGGACAAGTCCTAGAGTCTTCGCACGTATACTTGGACTAGCAACAATTTATCTCACCCCTCACGTAAATAGATTGTTAAAGAGGATAGAGTCGAGGGCTCATAACAACCATATTCAAGTTTAAAAATCATTACGGTCCAATTAAAACACTCGATGATTGCCAAAGTCAACACAAGAGTCACAAAGTCACTAACTAGAGCTATTTCTATCAAAAACCTTGTTTCTAATCATAAGCACGTTTTTGAGTGTATTGGTACCAATTGAAGCATGTTTAACTATTCGAGCATGACTTGATTAGTCTTTTTATTCAATACTACTACTATTATTACCTAAACACCAAAAACGGACTCATTCCCTTAAGAAGATTGTCACGCCATCTATCATTGAGATGAGCCACCCGGTTCACACAAAAACTACCTTCGGAAAGAACCATGGTATTAGGAAACCGAAGGCTTATTATCAACTAAAACATAAAAAGAAGCTACTAAATTAAACAAATAATCTACTAAAGAAACAAAAATAAAGAAAACTACTGGCATAATGAGAGAAAGAGAGAGAATATATACACCATAAGAAAGAAAAAAAATAATATCAAGTTATTACAGGCCAAATGTCTCAGAATGTACCAAATATGATCAATAAACTCCACATCCAGAATAAAGATAAGCATTGTCCCTAATGCTTAACAAAATAAGAGTAAAAGAGGGGAATGAATTAAGAAAATTCCCTATGGCTCCTTGGACATCTCTGTGTCCCCAGCAATGTCACCACCCTTAGTCTCATCCAACGGGATGTCATCATCAACAACATTGGGTCTGACTGGGTTGGTGAATATCTGACGCACTCCCTCGGTAGTATCGGTAGCTAGGTCTGGCTCCTCAAACTGGCCAACTGGTGCTGATGGTGTTGTAGGATCTGGGGCTGAATGGTGTGGGTCAATCAGCATGTCAACGGGTTGATCTCCGGATGCAGCAAGCTTGGTCACATGTCTCCAAAGCTTGTCACTGACTTATTGTTGGCCTAGGACTTTCTCATTTTTCTTTACTTCTTGTCCCAACTCTTCGATAACTGACCCGTGTTGTACTAAAGTAGCCATAATAGTGTTCTGGTCTTTAGGAGATTCTTCAATGTCTCTTTAACTGTCGGGGAAATCTAGGGTGCCCGAGCAGAAGACTGTGATGCAACAGTACTGGATAAGCCAGACAGCTTTGTAGTGGTTGTCTGCATCCAATTATTGAGGCTCGCCAATGTTTGGGAGACTCGCAACACAGAATGTAGGGCCGTAGGCATGGGCACCGACTTTAAAGACGAAATAGAAGTTGTGGTAGGAGCTATAGAAGGGATTGAAGATGATGGTGGGGGCATAGTTGCGGCACTAGGGACAAGCTCGGTCGAAGTGGATGGAACATCAACTCCCTCCGCCACTACCATGACTGGCTCATAAGACTTGCCTGTGGTGGTAGACGACTGACCTTTTCTCTTCAAGTTGTTCGCATCCATCAGTGAGTACCAAGAGAAAGGCTTTTTCAACTTCATCTGATTGTTATAATCCCTCGGTTCTACCCTCGCATCCTTGAGATATTTTGTAATAGTTTTGGGATATGGGTAAGATGAGTCATCTTGTCTAGAAATCACTGAGATGTTGGCCGATATCATGGCTCTCACATTGACAGGGTACCCGGCCATGATAGAAGCAACTAGAACTGCCTGATGGATCAGAAGATAAGTCTCGTTCTGGCATAGGTCCAATCTGCTGCAAACAAAGGTTTGTCACACCTTTACCTCGAAACTCAGAGTGATCTTATGGATAGGAACCCCAGCGACAATCCAAGGTAGTGGTGGCGCAGGTGTTGCTAGAATCTCCGCTAACCAAGGCCGCGCTGCATCTCTCATTTCGTACTTCTACAAATATTTTGTTGGCTTGACATCTTCGAAACCCAAGTACGTGTTGAGTGTATGTTGATCAAATCACAATTTGAGGTTACGTATTTTGGTTCCGTCGTCCCTTTTTATATGTGCTACATTGGCGTAGAATTCCTGTACAAGGTGCTCTTTGGAATCCACAACACTCTGGGTGAACACATCTACACCTTGCTTTCCTGGAACTGTCTCAACACGGATGGGTTGTACTTTTTCAAATCTTTCAACTGAAACTGTCGCTCAAGAGTAAGTGACCTCACTGGCCACCAAGTACAAAAGCTGGTGAAGGCACTCAAGCTGACAAAATAGTCCTCCCAGACTTCTTTCTTCTTTAACCTTTCAAGGCCAGCAGATGTAGCATCTCCCCCTCTGCCATCATCGGGATGTCCTGAACTGATGTACATGGTGCCTCAGGGACATGTGTAGTGGATGGTTCAGAATCCTGACTAGCACTTTCCGAAGCCTCGGAAGTGCTATGTGATGAGGATGACTCGTCCTGAGTTGATATCTCCCGGGCGGCCTTGACTGTACAGCCAACTGTTCTTGAACAGAGACTGAGATGCTCTCTGATGCTTCCCTAAACAGGACATAAGAGCTCTTCTCGGAGAGGTCTGCAACTCTCCCTCTGCCGGTTATATCTTTCTTTGTTATTGTCCTTTATTGGCCGAGGGGTAAGGCACTCTTGCCTCGACCTCTAGAAGGTTCACCCCTCCATTTAGAAGTGTCGCCTCTAACTCTAGATCGAACCATTATCTCTATCAAGTAGAAGTGATTGTTAGTCGCAATTCAATGTTCAGTCAAACAAGGAGACATGCAAGTATACACCAAGATCAAAATGGGGGTCACAGTTTAATTATGCTTGAAGGATAAGGTTTTGCGGTCCGCACAATTTTCTTGTAGCCACAGATGAAGCCTTTTGAGTCGCAAAAATGAAGTGCGGTCCGCACATTTTCACTTGCGGCCACAACTCAGAAACCCAAAATACACCAACATTCTGATGACATAGAATTGGCTAATGTACGGCCGCAACATGATTTCTGCGGCCCGCACATTTTACCTTGCGGTCGCAAATTTGAGTTCTCAAAATATGGACTCTCTGATGACAGTAAATGTGTGTTTCTGCGGCCGCAATGGGAATTCTGTGGTCCGCACATTTTACCTTGTGGCCGCGGATCCCTTCTTCACTAATGCTGCCCTAAAATCTATTTCTTCGGACCGCACAAATTCTGGTGCAAGTGCAGAATTCAAAAATTAAGAACAGTTCAGTTGTTTCATTTTAGGTTTTGTCAATTTTGTGCATAATTTTGACATGGTAACAATATAAAGGCATGAAAATATGTTGACTCAGTCCCATAGAGCATGCACTAGTTACCCACTACAGATTTACCCCACATGAATGCACAATTGAATTCTATTAACAAATGGGCTAAAATGACTAAAAATCTACAAATTAGAAGAAATAGATCAACAGGAAATTGAAGCATACCAGATGAATGAGTGTGAAAAGTGACTGATCAAAGATGTTGTATGTGTGTACAGATAGATTCACCAAGAAATTTCAAGATATTACTGTGTTTATGCTTAGAGAGGGGAAAAAAGTAACAATTTCCTTTAGCCCTCTATTTATACTAGTTGGTTTTCTAAGGGAAGGAGGGGCACGTGTAACCGCACAATTTCATGTGCAGTCCGCACTCTGTTACCTGGTGAGCTTAAGTTGGTCTGCGGTCCGCAAAATTTTGTGTGCGACTGCAGATTCCATGTTGTGATCGCAGATTTCCTTTTGCGGCCGTAGATTGACCTTTTCTCTAACAGACCAAACTTCATAGAGTTAAAATTTTCCACCTTCCATTTGTGCGGTCTACAAGATAATTGTGCGGTCGCATTGCAGTTTTGCTCCGGCAACTATAAATGTGCGGTCCGCACAATTCAACTGCGATGCGCAATTCTTGCAACACTTAGCCAAAGTTTTGTCCACAATTCCTGTAAGTCACACTCATCCCTGTAGCACACTTCAAATCAAATTAGCACAAAAAGATAACACCTAACTACAAAAGAAAAAAAAATGAAACATGGGTTGCCTCCCAAGAAGCACGTGATTTAACGTCGCGTCACGGCGCAGAATACCATCAACTGAAATGAATTACCGCCACGACGTGGCTATCTCCAACTTTTCCCAAATAGTGCTTCACCCGGTGACCATTGACTAAGAATACTTCATTATTTTTTTTCTTCAAGTTGGATGGACAAAAGGTGTCACACCCATAATTTCGAAAGGACCACTCCATTTAGATACTATTTTCCCAGGAAACATCCTCAACCTTGAGTTAAATAACAACACAAGATCGCCCACCTTGAACTCTTTGTTCCAAATGTATTTGTCATGAAGATATTTCATCTTTTCTTTGTGCAAGGACGAACTTGCATAAGCATGGTACTGGAACTCATCCAATTCATTCAAATGTACAACCCTCAAGTTAGCGACTACATCCCAATCAAGATTCAACTTCTTTAGAGCCCACATGGTTTTGTGCTCAAGTTCCACCGGAAGATGACAGTTTTTTCTGAACACCAACCGGTATGAAGACATTCCGATAGGTGTTTTGTAAGTCGTCCAATAAGCCCATAATGAATCATCAAGCTTCTTGGACCAATCCGTCCGGTTAGCATTCACTGTTTTGGACAAAATGCTCTTTATCACAAAATGCTCTTTATCTCCCGGTTGGAGACTTCCACTTAACCTTTAGCCTGTGGATGATAAGGAGTCGTGACTTTATGAGTAACACCATACTTGCCAAGTAAAGTGTCGAAAGCCTTGTTGAAAAAATGTGACCCCCCATTGCTTATAAGAGCAAGTGCCTAGTTGCGGCTTCTATTGGCCCAGTCTTTACAAGGATGCAAGTAAGTTAGTGAAAAGATGTGATGAATGTCAAAGGGACGGTGGAATCTCAAAGAAAAATGAAATGCCTCTCACTACCATTTTGGAGATTGATATTTTTGATGTGAGGGGCATTGACTTCATGGGTCCTTCTCTGAATTCTTATGGAAACACTTGCATCTTTGTCGAGGTGGATTATGTGTCCAAATAGGTTAAGGCCGTTGCTATACCGAACAATGAGGTGAGAAGTGTGGTGGTGTTCTTGAAGAATAATATTTTCACAAGGTTTGGTACTCCACAGGATATTATAAGCGATGGGGGGTCATTTTTGTAACAAGGTTTTTGACACTTTACTTAGCAAGTATGGTGTTACTCATAAAGTTACGACTCCCTATCATCCATAAGCTAGCGGCCAAGTGGAAGTCCCCAACTAGGAAATAAAGAGTATTTTGTCCAAAACGATGAATGCTAATCGGACGGATTGGTCCAAGAAGCCTGATGATACATTATAGGCTTACCGGATGGCTTACAAAACACCTATCCAAATGTCATCATACCGGCTGGTGTTCGGGAAAGCTTGTCACCTTCTGGTGGAACTTGAGCACAAGGCCATGTGGGCTCTAAAGAAGTTGAATCGTGATTGGGATGCAGCCTCTAACTTGAGGGTTGAACATTTGAATGAATTGGATAAGTTCGGGTACCATGCTTATGCAAGTTCGTCCTTATACAAATATAAGATGAAATATCTTCATGGCAAATACATTTGGAACAAAGAGTTCAAGGTGGGCGATCTTGTATTGTTGTTTAACTCAAGGCTGAGGATGTTTCCCAGGAAGTTAAAGTCTAAATGGAGTGGTCCTTTTGAAGTTATAGGTATGACACCTTTTGGTGCATTGGACTTGAAAAACAAAAAACAATGAAGTATTCTGAGTCAATAGTCACTGGGTGAAGCATTATCTGGGAAAAGTTAGAGATAGCCACATCGTGGTGGTCATTCATTTCAAATGATGGTATTTTGCGTCGTGCTACGACATTAAATCGGGCACTTCTTGGGAGGTAATCCATATTTTTTCCTTTTTCTTTAGTAGTTAGGTGTTATTTATGTTCTAACTTGATTTGAAGTGTGTTAGAGGGATGAGTGTGACTTACAGGAATTGTGGACAAAAATTTGGCTAAGCGTTGAAAGAAGTGAGGACCGCAGTTTGTGCGGACCGCACATTTTTGAGTGCTATAGCAAAAGAACACTGCGGCCCCATAATTGTCTTGCTGGACGCACAAATGAGAGATGGAAAATACAAATTCTCTGAAGTTTGAGCCTGTCAGAGAAGGGGTCGATGTGCGACCACAAAGGTATTTCTGCGACCGCACACAAAAATGTACGGACCACGGATGAGATGCAGAGATGATACCCTCAGGTAATAGAGTGCGGACTGCACATGACATTGTGTGGCTGCACTCAACCTTCTTCCCTTAGTAGACCATAAGTATAAATAGAAGATTAGTGGCAAGGGTTATGGTTTTTCACTCTTTGAGCACAATAATAATACTCTATTGAAAATTCTTAGTGATTCTATCTGTCCACACACAACATCTCTGATCATTCACTCACTTCATTCATTCATCTGGTATGATTCAATTCCTTGTTGATTTTATTTATTTTTAGTTTAATTAGTAGCTTTTTAGTTATTTTTAGGCCATTTGTCATTATAATTCAATTGTGGGTCCATGTATGGTAAATCTATAATGGGTTAACTAATTCATGCTCTATGGGGATTGGGTAAACATATTTTCATGTATCTATGTTGTTTCTATGTCAAATTGTGCACAAAATTACAAACCTAGATAGAAATGAGTATTCCATTTTTGAATTCTACGGACGCACTTGAATTTGTATGGCCCGCAGATGTGGAATGTAAGGCATCATAGTGAAAGAAGGGATTTGTGGCCATAAGTGAAAATGTGCGGACAACAGAATTCCCATTGCAGCCACAAAACACTACTTTCCCTGTCATCAGAGAGGCCCCACATAGACACTCCAACGTGCGGTCGTAAAGTAAATTATGCGGACAGTAGAAATCATGTTGCGGACGCACATCAGTCAATTCTCTATCAACAGAGGTTTGGTATTTCTTGGGATTCAGAGGTGTGACCACAAGTGAAATTGTGTGGACCGTACTTCACTTTTGCGACCGCAAAACAAAATTGTATTGTCCGCAAAGTCTCATTTGTGGCCACAAGAAAATTGTGCGGACCGCAGGTCTTGTTCCTACAAGCATGACTTGACTGTGAACCCTCACTGTGTCTTTTGGTTTATATCTTACCTGCATATCTCCTGTGTATGTTTGAACATTTAATTGCAACTAACAATCGTCTTTGCTTGATACAGAGAATGGTTTGATCTAGGCGACGAGGCGACACTTCTAAAGGCAGAGGTGAACCTGCTCGGGGACGAGGCAAGAGGGTCTTACCTCTTGGCCAACAAAAGGAAATTAGAAAGAAGACAACAACCGGGAGAGGTAAAGGTGCAGACCTCTCCAAGACGAGTTCATATGTCCCGTTTAGGGAGGCATCAGAGGGAAATTCAACCTCTATTAAGGAGTAGCCGACCGTATAGTCAAGGCTGCATGAGAGATTCCAACTCAGGGATGAGTCGTCCTCATCACATAGCACTTCTGAGGGATCGGAAAGCACTAGTCAGGCTTCTGATCCATCAGATACACATGTCCTTGAGGCACATGATATGCCAGCTCAGGATATCACCGATGATGGAAGATGAGAAGATGCTACAGCTACCAGTCTTGAAAGATCAAAGAAGAAAGTAGTTTGGGAGGCCATTTTGTTAGCGTGGCCACCTTCACCTGTTTTCATACATGGTGGCCTACGAGGTCGCTAACCCTTGAGCGACAGTTTTGATTGAAAGATTTGGAGAGGTACAACCCAGCAGTGTTGAGATAGTTTAGGGAATGCAAGGTGTGGATGTGGTTCACCTAGAGTGTCGTGGATGCCAAATAGTACCTTGTCTATGTGTTCTACACCAATGTGGCACATATCATAAACAAGAAAAGGGTGATGAAAGTGTGTAACCTAAAAGTGAGATTTGATCAACATATACTCAACACGTACTTGGGCTTCAAAGATGTTGAGCCATAAGAATATTTGGAGAAGTATGCACTGGGAGATATAACCCGTCCTTGGTTAGTAGAGATTCTAGCAGCACCAGGGCCACCACCACCATGGATTACCGCTGGGGTTCCTATCCACAGGAGCACGCTGAGTTTTGAGGCAAAGGGGTGGCAAACCTTTGTCTACAGCAGACTATACCCGAGCCAGAATGAGACCTATCTTCTGATCCCTCAGGCAGTTCTAGTTGCTTCGATCATGGCCGGGTACCCTATCAATGTGGGTGCCGTGATGTCAGCCAACATCTCAGTGATTGCTCGGTAAGATGATGCGTCCTACCTGTATCCTAACATTATCACAGAATATCTCATCGATGCATAGGTAGAGTCGAGGGATTATGATACAAAGGTGAACCAAAGAAGCCTTTCTCTTGGTACTCACTGATGGATGCAAATAACCCAAAAAGGAAAGGTCAACCTTCTACCACCATAAGACAATCTGATAAGACAGACGTGGTAGTTATTGAGACAGTTAATACTCCATCCACTTCGGCCGAGCCTTCCTCCAATGTCGCACCTATGCCTCTGCCATTATCTACAACCCCTACTACAGTTCCTGCCATAACTACCACCTCAGCACTACGAATCTCCCAGTTATTGGCGAGTCTCAACAACTGGATGTAGACAGCTATTATAAAGTTGTCTGACGTATTCATTGTTGTTGCAGCGGAGTCTATTAGTTAGGCACCTCAGCTTTCCCCGACCATTGAGGAGATATTGAAGAAGCTTCTAGATAACTAAAAGACAATCATGAACACTTTGGGTAACACGGGTCAATGATCGAAGAGCTGAGAAAATAAGTAAAGAAGATGAGGAAGTCCCAGGCTAGCAAGAAGTCAGTGGATAAGCTTCGAAAAGAGGTGAACAGAATTGCTACTGCCGGAGATCTTCCATTTTACATGTTACTTGACCCGCACCAGTCGGCACCACATCCTTCAGCGCCACCTGCACCGGTAGCACTTGTTGGCTAGTTTGACGAGCCAGACCTTTCTATCGATACTGCTGAGGCAGTGCGTGAGATGTTCACCAACTCGGCCACAGCCATAGTCGAGGATGATGAGATCTAGTTGGCTGAGCTGGAGGGCAATGATATTCCTGGGGACACAGAGATGTCTAATGAGCTATAGGGAGTTTTCTTCACTTTTTTCCCTCTTTTACTCTTATTTTGTTAACCATTGGGGACAATGCTTGTCTTTATTCGAGCGGGGGGGGGGAGGGTGTGGAGTTTATTTGTTATATTTGATACATTCTAACACATTTGGCCTCTAATACTTGATAATATTCTCTCTCTCTCTCTCTCTCTCTCTCTCTCTCTCTCTAATTATTCATATTCATTCTATCTTTAGTATTTTTGTTCATTAGCTTCTTTATCTTTGCTTTTCCTTATTAGCTACTTTTTATGTTTTAGTAGTGTATTATCTCTTGTTTTGTTTAGTAGCATCTTTTATGTTTTAATATATAATATACCTTTAGTTTTCTTAATGCCACGGTTTTTTCCGAAGGTAGTCATTGTGTGAACTGGGTGACTCATCCAACCATGGATGGCATGACAACCTTCTTAAGGGATTGAGTCCGTTTTTGTGTTTAGCTAATAATATTAGTAGTAATTAATAAAAAAAAAGACCTAAGTAAGTCTTGCTCGAAGAGTCAACCATGCTTCAATTGGCACCAACACACTTAACTACGTGCTTATGGTTAGAAACAAAGCTTCCAAAAGAAATAGCTCTAGTTAATGACTTTGTAACTCTTGTGTTGACTTTGGTAATCATCGAGTGGTCTAATTGGACCATAGTTATCCTTAAACTTGAATGTGGTCGTTGTGGGCCCTTGACTCTATCCTTTTTTACAATCTAGTTGCGGGAGGGGTGAGATGAATTGTTGCTAGTCCAAGTATTCGCGTGAAGGGTCTAGAACTTGCCCCGAATATGTTTCAAGGAGAAATACTAAGTTTTGCTTGGTTTGAGAAGTGCTTGTAGGCTCTCCTTAGCCCGTGTGAGTTTTTCTATTGCCTATCAATGTCACTATCCCTAGTCAACCCCTTCGAGCCTCTAGTCTTTCTCACTTGATAACCATGTTACAAGCCTTTACCCATTTTATCGCGGCTCTCTCTTGGCACCCAAGCTTTCTTTATCACTCTTGTGAAACAAATGGCTTAAAGCGTAAGTTTGGGGGAGAGGTGAGGAAGCTGAAAAAGGTATCAAGGCACAAAAAGAGAAAAGAAATGATCTTTATAAGAAGAGAAGGCAAGAAAAGAAAAGAACAAAAAGCAAAATGCAAAAAGTGAATAAATGAAAGGGTTGAATGGATTCAAAAAAAGGTAATGATCCCAAGCATTGAGAAATCAAAAAGGGGAGATAAAGAATGAAATGATCAAGAAAGAGCGATATTAAGTCTCTCTAGTTCCCAATGAAAACAAAGTGCCTTTAAGAATTGCCAAGTGTGAGCCGACAAATGAAAGATGGAGTGCTTAAGGAAAAATGTAACCACTTTCCCATACTATATCCGACCCTAATCCAAAAGCCTTTATTACATCCCGAAAGAAGTCCTACTTGATTTCAAACCGAGTGAGCTTACATTAGTGGAGATCTACATAAGGGGAAAGCTTATGGTACTTGAAGCCATACTCGTGACATTCTCTTGAGGGAGATGAGTGAATCTTTCATAAATATTTGGATTGAGTTCTAAATTTCTTAAGTGAGATTGGCAAACGAAAAATAGGGAAGGAAGAGTTTGGAGTCCACCATCGCCTACATGATAGAACAAGAGTCCTTGATGAGTAAAGTCAATTCTTGAAGCTCAAATGTTACATTAGAACTATATGTGCATGAATGTTTGACTTATCGCCTTGTTGATAATGCATGAGTAGTATGGGTAATTGTTGGTCCCAACGGATGTGTGAATGTCTCACCTTTGACTCGCTGAAATGACCCTTGACTTTTGGATGTGGGAACTAATTATTTTCTTGAGGAAAACCAAAGAATTAAGTTTGGGGGAGTTGATAAGTGGGGATTTTGACTGCTTATTAGCACCTTTTTACTCTTGTCTTAGTCCAAAATTATCGAATTGTGTTCCAAAAACTAATGAACTCGTGCAAATTGCAGGGATCCTGGAAATTTGGTCTCCCATGATGAAATCCGAGTCAAAAAGGAGTTGTTCCGAAGCATAAGGAAAAAAGGGCGCAGAAGAAAAGATGTGCAGTCCGCAGAAGAAATTGCGACCGCAGAATTCCATCTGCGGCCACAACCCAAGCCAAATAGCCCATCATGAGTTATAGAAATGTGCAGACCGCACATGCATAGTGTAGTCGCAGAACTGGTCATGCACTGACAAATATGTTCAAGTTCATAGAATGTGCAGGAGTCCAAATCCTGAAGCCTTTCTGAAGTGCGGAGCACACAAGAATTGTGCTACCGCAGAAGTTGCCTCACGACCGCAATCCAGAATTGTGTCATTCCTTCCACTTGAAGAAATCTGCAGACCGCACATTGAATTGTGCACCCGCAAAACCTTCTGAGGGATATTTTTGTCTGCAATTTTTGGCCCTGTATAATTAGAAGAGTTTCACAAATTTTGGTCAAGTTTGAACATCCAAAGCTGCTGTAGCTGTTTCTTTTTATTATTTTAGGAAGTTTTAGCTTATTTGGGTATTTTAACATTAGATTTCATCATTTTAATCTTCCATTATGAGTTTAATTAGCTTTTATTCTTTATTTTCTGCAATTTCCATTATGAGTAACTAGATTTTTACTAGAGTTGTGACCCAACCCTAGTGTGTAAACCTTATGTGTATCTAATTTAGTGCTTGTTTATAATTGGGTGTTGATTATTTAGCTTAGTTCATGCTTCAATTATAGAATTAACGGTTGCAAATATTGATTCATGCCTATTTGACTTAGTCTCTACTTGAGAAAGATGTACCTAGTTTAGGATAACTTAGCTAACAAGGAATTGGGTTAATTGAGAGATTGATTAACCTAATTAAAGGGTTAAACCTAGAGATAGTAATAACCTGACTTGAGCTCTTATCAACTGTTTTGGTTGATACCCATTTGGACTTGAGAAAGCCAAATTGGGAAAAATCACTCTCTGACCGAGAGGTATTGAGTGGGTAATGTAGATTTGAGAGCTATAATACACCCCAATCAACAAAATAAGCATTAACATCTTTATCCCATTAGGCAAACACCTAGGTTATGGTCACAACCCTAGTCTTTTAACCTATTTGCAAAAACCTCAAAAAAAATTATCTCTAATCTATTTTCTTTAGCTTGCAGTCATAAGAGTAACAGTAGAAGTAGAAAACAAGACTTTGTTATGGAAGTGCAATCTTAGATAACCCATTTTCTTGATTCGAATATATACTCATAACACTCCTCATAACTCCCAGAGGATTCGAGCTCGACTCATAGTTGGGTAATTATTATTGCATACGACCGTATGATATCTCTTATTGAGGTATTTTGTGGACGTCATCACTAGTGTAATAGTCCATCCCCGCATTAGGACGGGCAACTTCAAAATCACCAATATGATGCTCACTTTGCTTGAGCAACAAGGTTTCTTCATTGGTTCTCCAACACAAAATGCTCGTAAACATTTGAAGGGGTTTGTGGACGCTTGTTGGGGGAGCAAGCAAACAAATGTCTCTGAGGATGAATTGAGGCTAAGGTTTTTCCCTTCTCTCTACGAGGTAAAGCCTTAGATTGGTTGGAATGATTGCCAAACCATTCAATCCACACTTGGGATGAGTTGGCGGAAAGTTTATTGCTAAGTTCTTCTCTCCCGACACATGCCTACACTTCGAGATGAAATCTTGGTATTCAAGCAAGAGCCGAATGAACCACTATACGAGATATGGGAGCAATATAGAACTATGAACAAGGAATGTCCCAACAATTATATGACGGAAAACATGATTCAACAAGCCTTTTATTGCGGGATTAACACAACCAACAATTGTGTAGTGAATCAACTAGCCAGTGGGAACTTCATGACTACACCTTATGAAGAGGAGTGTGAGATTTTGTATGAGATGGCGGAAACATCATCGTCTTGGAAATCCCGGGCCAATGTTCCATTAAGTGATCCGAATATGATCCACCTTCACAAAGAATTACATGACCATGGACAATCCATTGCCGAATTAACTACTACCATGAATCAACTAGCAAATGCTCAACGTAGTCAAGTGCAAGCTCCTAAGCAAGTCAATGCTATGAAAGGGGTTAAAATGATGGTGAACAATAGGAGAACCAAGGGTCAACAAGTGCAAACTCGAGTGGAGAACTATGTAAAAGAAGATAGTGGTTTTGACCAAGATGATTCCTATAATGAACAAGAAGATGAAGTGCAATATGTGAAAAAATTTCAAGGGAAAAGAAATAACATCCAAGTCCCAAGCCAACAACAATAGCAACCTAAAAACAATCAAGGTCATTGGAATTCTAACAATAAAGGAAATTGAACTGGAAATAACAATCAAGGGAATTGGCATAATAACAACAATAAAGGAAATTGGAGTGGACACAACCAAGGAAATTGCAGAGGTAACAATCAAGGCGGATGGAAACAATCAAGGCAACCAGGGGTCGGGTTTTTAAAGGCCCCCAATGTACCAATAACCGAGCAACCCACCTCCTTATCCTTCCCATGGACCAAGTTCTTCAAACAATGAGATGGGTGTATTGAAAGTAAGTTCAAAGAAAATGATGAAAAAGAAAGCTGATTCGGATGCCCAACTTGCCTCACACAACACATCAATTTGCAACCTAAAAGTTCAAATGGGGCTAATCTCTAAAGCTCTAAATTTTTGTCCTAAAGAGGCACTACCAAGTGACACGGTAGTAAACCCAAAGGGTGGTAACAACACAGGGCATGTCATGGCCGTTACCACAAGAAGTGGAAGAGATGGGAATGAACCCACCTCAAGTCAAAGGAAACTTGTTAATGATGATTAAGTCATGCAAGAACAAGAGATCCCAAACAATGTGGTGCAACCTAATGATGATGTTTGGATTGATATTGATGATAGTGTGAAAGAGACTTAAGAGGAAGTGAACCCGTCAAGGGAACACATTATTGACATACTGGAGCCGGTAGTGCAAAAGGCTAAGGCACCATTGCCTAAGCCTCCGCCTCCATACCCTCAAAGACTTTCCAAGCAAAATTGTGAGAATCAATTCAAGAAGTTCATTCAAATGATGAAAAGTCTCTCAATCATTGTGTCATTAGTTGAAACTTTGGAACAAATGTCGGTTATGCAAAGTTTATTAAGGATCTTGTGACAAAGAAGCGGTGAATAAATTTTGAAACCATCAAATTCACTCATCAAGTGAGTACAATTGTTCATTCACTAGATCCTAAGTTGGAGGACCCCGGTGCGTTCACGATTCCTTGTACAATTGGAAGTGCTGAATTTGTTAAAGCCCTTTGTGATCTTGGGGCAAGTATCAATTTGATGCCCTATTCGGTTTTCAAGACCTTGGGAATTGGGAAATCAAGACCCACCTATATGAGATTGTAAATGGCCGATCGTACCATGAAAAGGCCATTGAGTGTTATTGAAGATGTTTTGGTACGTGTTGATAAATTCATTCTTCCGACGGATTTTATCATTTTAGATTGTGAAGTTGATTATGAGGTGCCGATTATTCTTGGAAGACCTTTACTTGCTACAAGCAAGGATCTTTGTGATGTTGAAGCTGGAGAACTCACTTTTCGGGTTGGTGATGAAAAAGTAATATTCCATATTGGTAAGTCCATGTGGCAACCAAATAGCAATGAGGTGTGTTCTTTTGGGGACTTGGTGACCGATATTATTGTTGATGAAACAAGTGCTACAATAAATATTGATGATATGTTGGAAGTCGTCTTGCTCAACTTTGATGATGACGAGATGGATGGCTTCATGGAATGTGTGATTCTTTGAAAGGAATGGGGTCGTACAACTATGCGCCTCAGAAATTGTCATAGGATCTTGAAAATAGGACACCTCCTCCTCCTACAAAACCTTCTATTGAAGAGCCTCCTACCTTGGAGTTGAAGCCATTGCCTCCACATCTTCGTTATGAATTTCTTGGTCATTATTCTACTTTACCAATTATTCTTTCCTCTTGTTTGACTAACGTGCAGGTAGATTCCACATTGGTAGTTCTACAAAAGAGGAAGAAGGCTATTGGGTGGACCTTGGTGGATATTTAGGGGCCGCCTTTTGCATGCATAAGATCAAGTTGGAGGATTATACCAGACCATCTATTGAACATCAAAGGAGACTCAACGAGGCTATGAAAAAAGTTATCAAGAAGGATATTATCAAGTGGTTGGATCTCGGGGTTTTCTATCCCATTTTCGATAGTTCATGGACTTCTCTGATTCAATGTGTCCCAAAGAAGAGGGGGATGACAGTGGTCACCAATGACAATAATGAATTGATTCCTACAAGAACGGTGACCGGTTGGAGGGTATGTATATCACAAGCTTAACAAGGTCACAAGGAAGGATCACTTTTCACTTCCTTTCTTAGATCAAATGCTCGATAGATTGGCCGACAGTGATTTCTATTGCTTTCTTGATGGGTACTCAAGGTAAAACCAAATTCTTATTGCTCCAGAAGATCAATAGAAAATAACCTTCACATGTCCCTATGGTAATTTTGCTTTCAAGGGGATGCCATTTGGTTTGTGCAATGCACCGGTGGCTTTTCAAAAGTATATGATGGCTATTTTCATGGAGATGGTGGAGGACTACCTTCAAGTTTTCATGGATGACTTCTCGGTGGTGGGATATTCCTTTGATGATTGTCTTGCAAATTTGGATAAAGTGTTGGCTAGATGTGAAGAAATAAATTTGATGCTCAATTGGGAGAAATACCATTTTATGGTTGAGGAAGGCATTGTCCTTGGCCACAAAATCTCAAGGAATGGCATTGAAGTTGACAAGTCAAGGATTGAGGTGATTTCTAAGCTTCAACCCCAACTTCGGTGAAGGGGTGCGGAGTTTCTTAGGCCATGCAGGTTTTCACTGGCTCTTCATCAAAGATTTTTCTAAGATAGTGAACCCATTGTGCAAGCTTCTTGAGAAGGATGCTAAGTTTCATTTCAATGATGATTGCATGAGAGCTTTCGAATTGTTGAAGCTCAAGTTGACAACTACTCTCATCATCACCGCTCCAAGATAGAAAAGGTAGTGAAAACCAAGTGGCGGTCCACTTCATTTGGAGGAGGAGGGGAGGCCGCATAATTGCCTTGAGATCAATGACTCCTTCCCAGATGAGCAACTCTTGGCAATTTTCATGAAAGAGGTGCCATGGTTCGCAGATTTAGCAAATTTTCTTGTGTGTGGAATCATTCCAGATGAGTTCTCTTCAAACCAAAGGAAGAAGCTCAAACGGGATTGTCAAGATTATTATTGGGATGAACCATACCTTTTTCGGATATGTACAGATGGGGTAATTAGAAGATGTGTACAGGAAGAAGAGCAAGGAGAAATTCTTGGGGATTGTCATTCTTCGCATATGGTGGTCATCATGGTGGGGCGAGAACAGCAACCAAAGTGCTTAGTTGTGATTTCTATTGGCCTACTCTTTAATAAGATGCTAATGAGTTAGTGAAAAGATGTGATGAATGTCAACGGGCCGGCGGAATCTCAAAGAAAAATGAAATGCCTCTCACAACAATTTTGGAGATTGATATTTTCGTTGTATGGGGTATTGACTTCATGGGCCCTTTTATGAGTTCTTGTGGAAACACCTACATCTTGGTCGCGGTGGATTATGTATCCAAATGGGTTGAGGTAATTGCTTTACCCAACAATGAGGCGAGAAGTATGGTAGCTTTCCTGAAGAAGAATATTTTCACAAGGTTTGATACTCCACGTGCAATTATAAGCAATGGGGGGGTCATATTTTTGCAACAAGTCTTTTGACACTTTACTTGGCAAGTATAGTGTTACTCACAAAGTTACGACTCCCTACCACCCAAAAGCTAGTGGGCAAGTGGAAGTCTCCAACTGATAGATAAAGAGTATTTTGTGCAAAACAGTGAATGCTAATCGGACGGACTGGTCCAAGAAGCTTGATGATGCATTATGGGCTTATCGTACGGCTTACAAAACACCTATCAAAATGTTACCATACCAATTAGTGTTCAGGAAATCTTTTCATCTTTCAGTGGACTAGAGCACAAGGCCATGTGGGCTCTAAAGAAGTTGAATCTTGATTGAGATGTAGCCGCTAACTTGAGGGTTGCACATTTGAATGAATTAGATGAGTTCTGGTACCATGCTTATGCGAGTTCATCCTTGTACAAAGAAAAAATGAAATATGTTCATGACAAATACATTTGGAACAAAGTGTTCAAGGTGGGCGATCTTGTATTGTTGTTTAACTCAAGGTTGAGGATCTTTCCTGGGAAGAAAAAATCCAAGTGGAGTAGTCATTTGAAATTGTGAGTGTGACATATTTTGGTGCAATAGACTTGAAGAACAAAAACAATGAAGTATTCCGAGTCAAGGGTCATCAGGTAAAGCACTACTTGGAAAAAGTTGGAGATAGCCACGTTGTGGTGGTCATTCATTTCACTTGGGGAATCTTTCATCGTGTCGCGACGTTAAATCAGGTGCTTCTTGGGAGGAAACCCATATTTCTTTTCCTTTTTCTTTTTTAGTTAGGTGTTATTTTTGTTCTAACCTGATTTGAGGTGTGCTACATGGGTGAGTGTGACTTACAAGAATGGTGAATGAAAATATGGCTAAGTGTTCAAAAGAGTGCAGACTATTTATTTGTGCGGACCGAACATTTTTTAGTTGCCATAGTAGATGAGCATTGTGGCCGTACATTTATCTTGCGGAGTGCACATTTGAAACATCAAAAATACAAACTCTTTGAAGTTTAATCTTGTTAGAGGTTGATCTGCAACAGCACGTGAAATCTGCGGCCACACCTAAAATTGTGCGGACCACAGCTTGGTTTCTAAGAATGATCGCCAAGGTTAAAGAGTGCGGACCACACATGAAAATTTGTAGTTGCACTCGTCCCTGGTCATTTTTCATTTTTAGTGGTATAAATAGAACAACAAGGCTTATTTCACTCTTTTCCAACTTTGAACAAACATTGTTGCGCTGCTAAGTTTTCTTGGAGATCTCAATTTTCCACAAACACAATCACCTAGATTACTCAATCAGTGCATTCCCTTTATTTGGTATGCTTCAATTTCATATTAATATTTAAGTTAGTTTAATTTGTTGACTTTTTAGTTCTTTTTAGGACATCTGTTATTATAATTCCATTGTGTGTCTATGTGGGTAGATTTGAATTAGGTTAACTTGATACATGCTTTACGGGGACTGGGCTAGTGAAATTTCATTCTTTTACAATCTTGGCATGCCTAATTGTACAAGAAATTGAAAAATCTAGACTAAAAGGTTTTCTGTTCGTAAAGGTTTGAATTTGCGGCCGCACTTGAAATGTGTGGTCAGCAGATATGCATTTTTTAGATACTTATATGAGGAAGGAATCTATGGTTGCAGGTCATATTATGCGGATTGCAGATTTCCTCTTATGGACACAGATTAGGCTTTTCTCTGTCATCAAAGAGTCTTCACCGTGAGACTCCAAGGTGCGGTCGCAAGTCAAATTGTACAGACCGCAGAATTCCTCTTGCGGTTGCAGATTGACCATTTATTTTTCATCAGAGAGTTCACATATTTGGGACTCAGAAGTGCGGCCGCAATCCCAAATGTGCGGACCGCACTTCCCTTCTACTGTCGCATAATAGAAATGTGCAGACCGCGAGTTCCTATCTGCGGCTGCAGGTTAAATTGGGCAGACCGCAGATACCTTATCCTGCAGGCATGACTCAATTGTACAACCAAACTATGTCCTATGGTTTCTCCCTTACCTACATGTCTCTTGTATGTGTTTGAACAATGCATTGCAACTAACAGTCTCCTCTTCTTGATACATATAATGGTTCAATCAAGAGGATGAGGCGACACTTCAAAAGGGAGAGGTAATCTTCTTGGGGTCGAGGAAAAAGTGTCGTACCCCTTGGCCAACCTATGATGATCTAAAAGAAAACAATAGTCGGTAGATGGCGAGGTGCAGACCTCTCCGACTCTAGCTCCTATGTCCTATCTAGGGAAGTGTCAGAGGGAAACTCAGCCTCTGTACAGGAGGAACAGACAACCACACAGTCGAGGCCGTAGGGGAGATACCAGCTTAGGGATGAGCCGTCTTCATCTCACAACACCTAACAGGGATCAGAGAGTGCTATTTAGGCTTCTGAGCCATTGGTTAGACCAATCCATAAGGAACATATTACACATGATACCCCCAATGATGATAGAAGGGGAGATGTTATAGCTACATGGCTTGCAAGATGAAAGAAGAAAGAGGTTTGGGAGGATCGTTTTGTTAGTCTGGCCGCCTTCGCCAGTTTTTGTATGTGATGGACAATGAGGTTGCTAACTATTGAGTGATAGTTTCTATTGAAAGAATTGGAGAAGTACAACTCGGCTATATTGAGACAGTTCAGGGAACAAAAGGGGTGGATGTGGTTCATTGAGAGGGTGGAGGATGCCAAAGAATACCTCGTTCATGATATGCCAATGTAGATCATATAAAGAAATGGACAAAGGTGACCAAAATATGCAACCTCAAGGTGAGGTTTGATCAACATACACTAAATGCGTATTTGAGCTTTGAGGATGTTAAGTCGAAGGAGTATCTTGAGAAGTGTGTCATGAAGGAGGAAGTTCGATCGTGGTTGGCTGAGATCCTAGTGCCACTGGGGCCACCACCACCATAGATCACTGTTGGGGTTCCCATCCATTAGAGCTCTTTGAGATTTGAGGCGAACGGGTGTCAAACCTTTATTTGTAGCAGACTATATTTGTGCCAGAATAAGACTTGCCTTCCAGTTCCTTGGGCAGTTCTTGTGGCTTCCATCATTGCCGGGTACCTAATCAATGTGGTTGCTATGATGTCGGCCTACATTTCATTGATAGCATGGAAGGATAGCTCGACCTACCCTTATCCTATCACTATTACAAAGTACCTCACTGATACAAAGGTAGATCTGAGAGATTTTGACACAAAGGTGAAGCCGAAGAAGCCCTTTGATTGGTATTCACTAATGGATGCGAGCAACTAAAAGAAGAAAATCCAGCCTCCTACCACCACAGGCCAGTCTGATGAGCCAGTAGTGGAAGTCTTTGAGACAGCTGACATTCGATCCACCTCGGTTGAGCCTTCCTCCAATGCCTCAGCTATGCCTCCAGTATCATCCACAACTCCTACCACATCTTCTACCACAGCTCTCAGGCCAGTGTCCATGCCCACAGCCCTACTATCTGTGATACGAGTCTCCTAGACATTAGTGAGTCTCAAAACTAGATGCAGAGAGCTACTACAAAGCTGCCTGACTTGTCTAGTATTGTTGTAACGCAGTTTACTTCACAGGCATCACAGATCCTTCTGACATTGATGAGACACTGAAGAAGATTCTGGAAAACCAGAAGATGATCATGGATACCTTGGTACAACACAGGTCAGTAATTGAGGAGCTGGGTAAGGAAGTAAAGAAGATGAGGAAGTCCTAGGTCAGCAAAAAATTAGTGGACAAGCTCCGGCGGGAGGTGACTAGACTTGCTGTATCTGTAGATCTTCCTTTTGATATGCTGCTTGACCCCCACCAATCTTCCCCAGATCATTCAGCACTATCTGCACCGGTAGCACCAATTGGCCAGTCTGACAAGCCAGGCCTTGCTGCCGACACTACTGAGGTAGTGCGTGAGATATTCTCCAACCCAGCCATGCCTAGATTTGATGATAATGAGATTCAGTTGGTTGATCCTAAGGGAGATGACATTGCTGGGGACACTGAGATATCCAAGGATTCCTAGGGAGTTTTCTTCACCCTTCCCTCGTTTACTCTTATTTTGCTAAGAATTAGGTACAATGCTTACTTTTATTCCGGGGCAAGGGGGATAGAGTTTATTTGACACATTGGTTCACTTTGATACATTTGGTCTGTAATAATTTGATGATACTCTTTCTTTTCTTATTTGTATTTATCTATCTTCTCTATATCTTATTATGTATATTATTCTATCTTTACTAGTTTTTGCTCTTTAGCTTCTTTATTTTTGTTTTTGCTTATTAGCTTCTTTATCTTGTCTATATTAGTTCTTGTTTTGTTAAGTAGCTTCTTTTTTATTCTTTAGTAGATAATAAGCCTTTGGTTTTCTTAACGTCACGGTTCTTTCCAAAGGTAGTTGTTGTGTGAACCGGGTGACTCGTCCCAACGATGGATGGTGTGACAACCTTCTTAAGGGGATGAGTCTATTTTTTGTGTTTAGGTAATAATAGTAGTAGTAATGCATAAAAAGACCTAATCAAGTAATTCTTGAAGAGTTAATCCAGCTTCATTTGGTACCAACACACTTAGCTACGTTCTTATGGTTAGAGACAATATTTTTTAAAGAAATAGCTTTAGTTAGTGACTTTGTGAATCTTGAGTTGACTTTGGTAATCATCGAGTAGTTTAATTGGACCATAGTGATCTTTAAACTTAAATGTGGTCGATGTAGGCTCTCGACTCTATCCTCTTTTATAATCTAGTTGCGTGAGGGGTGATATGAATTATTGTTATTCCAAGTGTCCATGCGAATGGTCTAAAATTTGCCCCGAATGTTTTTCAAGGCAAAATCCTAAGTTTTGCTTGGTCTGAGAAGTGAATATAGGCTTTCCTTGGCCCGTTTGAGCTTTCTATTGCCAACCAATGTCGTTATCCCTAGTCAACCCCTTTGAGACTCTAGCCTTTCTCATTTGATAACCATGTCATAAGTCTTTACCCATTTTGTCGTGACCCTCTCTTGGCACCCGGACTTTCCTTAACACTCTTGTGAAACAAGTGGCTTAAAACATAAGTTTGGGGGAGATATGAGGAATTGAAAAGGGTATCAAGGCATAAAAATAGAAAAGAAATGATCTCTATGAAATGAAAAGGAAAGAAATGAAAAATGCAAAATGTGATTAAATGGAAGGGTTGATGCATTCAAAAAGAGGTAATGATCCCTAGCATGAACAATCAAAAAATTATATATAAAAAAAAGAATCATATGAACAAGAAAGAGTGATACTAGGTCTCTCTAATCCCCAATGAAAAGAAAATGCCTCTAAGAATTGGCAATTGTGAGCCGAGAAATGAAAGTGTGGAGTGCTTAATGAAAGGTATAACCAGCTACCTATATGATAACCTACCCTAATCCAAAAGCCTTCATTACAACTTGAAAGAAGTCCTACTTGATTTCAAACCGAGTAAGGCTTACATTAGTGTGGCCTACATAAGGGGTAAGCCTATGATACTTGAAGTCGTACTTGTGACATTCTCTTGTGAGAGACGAGTGAGCCTTTCATGATTCTTAGGATTGAGCGCTAATTTCTTAAATGATCTTAAAAAATGGGAAGTAGTGGAGGAAGAGTTTGGAGTACAACATGACCAACATGATAGAACAAGAGTCCTTGATGAGTAAAGTCAATTCTTGAAGCTAAAATGTCACATTAGAACTATATGTGCATGAATATTTAACTTGTAACCTTGTTAATAATGCATAAGTAGTGTGGGTAATTGTTGGTCCCAACTGATATGTGACTGGATCATCTTTGACTCGCTAAAATGACACTTAACTCTAGGAGGTGGGAACTAATTTATTTTCTTGGGGACAAGCAAAGACTTAAATTTGGGGGAGTTGATATGTGGATATTTTGACTACTTATAGAACCTTTTTGTTTTGTTTTAGTCCGAAAGTATAGATTTATGTTCCCGAAACTAATGAAAGTGTGCGAATTGCAGGAATGTTGGAAGTTTGGTCTCCCATGATGAAATCCGACTCAAAAAGGAGTGTTCCAAATCACAAGGCAAGAAAAGGGCGCAGAACTGAAGAAGTGTGATCCAAAGAAGGATTTTCGTGGTGCAAAAGAAAGTGTGAACTGTAGAATTCCATCTGTGGTGGCATATCAAGTGATAAATCCCAGTAGGAATTTGTCCCATGTGCGGATCGCATATGAATTGCACGCGTCTACACTGACAAATGATTCAAATTTCAGAAAGTGTGCAAAAGACCAAGATCTGAAGCCTTACTGATGTGCGGACCGCACAAGAACTGTGCGGCCGTAGAAGATGCTTTACAGCCGCATACAAGAATTGTGCGGCTGCAGAATCCAAGATAATTTACACTCACTATTGAGTGCGCATTGGACGTGGATCAACTACGGGCGGATCAATTTTGGATATTCAGGAAAGGCAGCTCATGCTCAAAGTGGGGAAAGAAAGGGTGATATTCAAGATGGAATGAGAAAGGGGGGAGGGGCTAAAATAGCAACTTGGAGAGAGTAAACCTGATAAGTGTGGGGTGTACCCAAAGAAGGCCGAAAAGAAGATCTCAGCATGGATGTGTGCACTGGGTAGGCCGTGCAAAGGAGATCCCGACTTCGATTCAGACATTGACTAGAAATATCAGGGAAGTTTCATTTATCTCGTGCTTTTTGTTTGTACGTCATGGGGACATGCCACAATTTAAAGTGTGGGGAGGGGCATGTAAATATGTACATATGTGTTTGTTTTCGTTTCTTTTGATTGAATTTTTTTTAACTTTTCCAGACAATGGATTTCCTCGGCTGTCTTCTTGAGTGATTAAATTCAGAAAAAAAATTTAGCCATTTATTTTGTTTTGTTTTCTTAGGTAATGTAACAATTCCCCCTTAGTTTTTCTTTGTGTCGCGGTTCTTTTTCAAGAGTTTTATTTGAACCAGGTGTAGTTAGTTTTTTTATTACAAATAGTGAAGTCTTGTGCTCTAGTGGTAATGGAGATAACTTTTCTTGATTTTGTTGTGCCTTGAGAGTAGTGAGTGCCTTAGTTGTACCACTTTGCTTAGTTCTTGACTTGTGCATGAGTTCCTTAAAATGTTTGATTTCGATGTTGCTTAACTACTTTGACTAGAGAGTCGGGATAGGTCCGATCCTAAGTGAGTTATGTGCCAATGTGTGTGAGGATTTTGTTAATATTTTGTGCATGCTAGTCTATGTCTAGAACTTGTCCAGTGTGTTTGCAAAACGGAATAACAGTCTTGTTCAGTCTAGAAAGTGATATAGGCATTTCTTTGTTGAGACAATTATATATTTGTGACCCGCCTAATTGTTGTGTATCCTAGTTAGCCCCTTAAGCCTGTAATCCTACTTCTTTGGAAACCACACTACAAGTATGATCCATTTTGTTTGAATTGACTATTTGTTTGAACATGTAACTCTCTTGAGCACTTGAAATTGTTATGAGCTTGTTAAAAGTAAGTAGGGGTATTATTGGCTTTTAGGTGGAACTGAGAAAAAAACGAAGAAATGTGTATTGTTCTTGAAAAATGGAGATAGCCACTTTTAGGGAATTGAAAAAAAAATAAGTTTGCTTGAAAAGGAAAAAGTCAGAACTTAGAAGAAAAAAATCAATCCCTTGCTAGTGGTAGTTCCCATCTCTTCTGTGCTTAAAGAAATTTGGAGCTTGATGCTATTATGTGTGAAGGTTGGGGTTTGGTTCAATACAAATGTGGGGTTTAAATTATTTATGTATATGTATTAAAATGCTTAGGGAGGTATAGTAATTATATCCAAATATATCCTACCCGTCTCACAGCCTACATTACAAGCGAATTAAGTCCTACTTGATCCTTGACTGAATGGACTCCATTAGTAGAGTCTTACACCATGGGCAAGCCCATGGTACATCTTCTGTATCACATGATTTTTTTTTCTGATAATGAGTTAATTCTTTCTATCTTGAGTTACTATTCTTGAATTTTAGTATGTGTGGAACTACTCTCTATATTTAGTGTGAGGGCACATGATTTGTGAAGTAAGTAATGTCTTTGGCTTCTGAGTTAGAGTAAGTAAGTAGGTTTTTGAAATACGTAGCTCGTGTGAGCCAAGTCTTGAGGCTAGGATATTATAATAGGGTACTTAGTCTGCTTAAAATATTCTTGGCATGATGCGCTAGGGAAGTTTTCCGATGAGAAGGTCGTCTCTATGTGAAGTGTAGTTTGATTGCTCGAGGAAGAGCAACAGTTTAAGTGTGGAGTATTGATGGTAGGCTAGGAACATGTGTTTTAGCCATATTTTGCACTCTAGTTGCTGCACTTTGAGTGTGTTTGAGATTAAATTATGATAATTTGCACTTATTATGTATTTATGCTTTGTAGAAGATGATTCCGAGTTAATAAGATGTTCTAGAGAGAAATCGAATAATTTGGAGCTCTAAAGTCTTAGTAAAAGCTCAAGCAATTAAACCGGGATCGCGTCCGAGGCTCGTGGACCGGCATTGCATACAAAAGTTTGAAGAAAGTGCATGGGCTAGAGCAAAATGTACTAGTGTGTCTAACAAGGCATGGCATGGAGCGACGGATAAGTACAAAAGTTCGTCATAAATTTGAGAAGTTCAGAGACTTGTAGTTTTTGGGGTGAGACAGAAAAATACACTGGTGCGCGTGTGGCATAGTGAGAGGCATCAATACAAATTTTGCCTGACAAGCTAAGTTCAGAGAGTTTACAACCGAGCAAAATGCACTAATGCAACGCACCCTACATTGCATAGTGCAACGTATGAAGTGTAAAAAGTTTGCAAGTTTTCCTACTTTGGCTCAAAGAGGGTAGTTTCGTCTTGGTTCAGTTCTACTTTGTATAAATACATTGGAAATATGATTTTGAAGGGAATTTTGACCTTGGAATCTTTGGGAGAGCATTGGAGGCTACAAGACATAGAATTTCACCATCTTTCCATCAATTCAATAAGGGAGTTTGGATTGTAATGTTAGATTGATGGTTTCTTACTCTTTAATTCTATTTGTGATAACTTTCTCCATATTTATGAAGTAATTTACCTTAGGGTTTGACGGATATGGTATTTTGATAAATATTTGTGGATTTTAACTCTAGTTCTTTGCTTCGATTTGTTTATGGAGCTTTGAATTGTTGCAACTTTATTCACCAGTTTATTTAATCGAAAGAGAAATATTTTGGTGATTATCTTTATATTATTTTGTTTGGTTTAATTCAGTGATTCTCTTAAGTAATCGAAAGAGCTTGTTGAATTGTTGATTAAATCAAGTTAGAAGAATATTCGAGAGACGTTTTCCTGAAGACTAATCCATTAATGCAGGCTTGCATATTTTCACAGTGCTTATATTAGTTCACCTCTTAGAGTTAAGATTTAATCGAGAGAGGAATCTTAACTACACGTTTGAACTAATCATCGAGTAAATTTATGAAAATCATTAGAACATTATAGTGAATTAAACTAGAGTTAAATCCCAAACAACTATTTTACACCTATCCTGTCATGACCCTTATTCTTTACATTGATAAGAAACCAACTCTACTAATCTGTAGTTCTTGGCTTAGTAGTTAATTGTAGTTTGTAATCAATCCAAATCAAGTTTTGATCATCCTGAATAGCAATTAAATCAAAAATTACTAGAGCATTATTTAACTCTAATCCCTATGGAGATGATAATTTACCTATACTATCTTTGACTAGTGAACATCAATTTTGTATTTTTTTTTGCGCTCGTCAACAGTAGGGTTGGTCGAACCACTACTCTGTAAAATTTACCCTTAAGTTTTGGAGTCACATTCTTATCACATAGAACATCATATGCAAGCCTCCACTTCAATCTCCCTGTTAACGTATATAATAGATCTGAGATACTTAAAACTATTTCTCTTGGGGATGACTTGAGTATCGAGCTTCACATCCATGCCTGCTTCAAGGGTCCTGTCACTGAATTTTGCACTCCAAATGCTCTGTTTTAGTCTTGCTCAACTGAAATCTTGAGATTCCAAGGTCTGACTCCAAACCTCCAACCTTGCGTTAACCTCATCTCGTGTCTCGTCGATCAACACTATATCATCTACATATAACCTGCACCATGGAACATCCCATTGGATATGTCGCGTCAGCACGTCCATCGCCATGGAAAATAAGAACGAGATAAGAGCCGATCCTTGGTGCAGCCCCATCATAACCTGAAAGTGCTCCGAGTTTCCTCCTACAATCCTCACCCGAGTCTTAACACCATCATAATCATCCTAGTGTACGCTACCAGGACGCCGCTAACCTCCAAGCACCTCCACATAACCTTCTTCGGGACTTTATCGTACGCTTTTTCAAGGTCAATGAACACCACATGCAAGTCCTTCTTACTCCCTCTATACTTCTCCACTAATCTCCTCGCCAAATGGATAGCTTCCGTCTTCGAACGCTCCGGCATGAATCCGAACTGATTTTCATAAATAAACAGTATAATAAGCAAGATAAAGAACAAAAAAACAGAATGCAAATACAGAAAAGAAGAAATATGGAAGATGGAACACAACTAATAAGGTATAGCTATGCAAAATTGCAAGGGATTGAATGCTTAGATGGAAGGTGGAAGAAAGAAGAAAGCAAAAGAAAGAGTAGCATATGGCTAATGGCTTTGTTATGAAGTGTATTTTTGGTATTAAAAAGAATTTAAGAGATAAGGAAATCATTTTTTTATAACAGGGATCTTATTTATAGATATCACATAATAGTAGAATTCATACAATCATAATTGCCTGGTGGAGCATTTACTACTTGGTTATTACATAACATGTCTCGTAGGATATTTTTGTTCCCAAAATAAGCTAGTCTAGAAGAAACATCTTTCCTAACATTTTTAATAAGATGAGTAGAGCCTTCACAGTCCGAGCTTAAGACGTTACTTGCAAAAGGGGGAGGGGGTATTAGAGAATAGTAAGATCCCTGCCTTTGTTATCACACAGTGCTCTCCTAGCCATCATGTGTGCCAACTTGTTGGCTTTCCTGAAAATGTGGTGAATTTCCTGAACCTTCACCTGGTTCATTGACGACATGCACTCAATGATAATGTTATTAAAAATAGTCATTACATTTTCCAAATAATTAATTGCATCAGTAGAGTCCGTTTCCACTTCTAAATTGGTTAAGCCTTGTTCCTTTGCTATTTGGAGGCCTGTTTTTTACGCCAACAGCTCCGCCTGTAGGGGTGATAAGCCTGGAAGGGCTCCATAGAAGCCAAGTATCCAGTGATCCCTACTATCTCTGAAAATACCACTAAAGCCACATAGGGATAAGTTTGTGAGTTATTTCTTCATTTTGTGTGAGAAGCTTGTATTGCACCGCTTGATTAAGGGCATGATGGAGCCCTTCATAACAAAGCTATTTAGGTTTGACCAAATAAATGACTTTCTTATCCCTTAAAATCTTTTTAATATCAAAAGTACCCTTCGTGACAAAGCTATTTAGGTTTGACCAAATAAATAATTTCTTAAGGGATAAGAAAATCATTTATTTGGTCAAACTTGAATAGCTTTGTCACGAAGGGTACTTTTGATATAAAAAGATTTTAAAGGATAAGAAAGTCATTTACTTGGTCAAACCTAAATAGCTTTGTTATGAAGGGTACTTATGGTATTTAAAAGAATTTAAGGGATAAGAAAATTATTTACTTGGTCAAACCTAAATAGCTTTTAAGCTAATAAAAAGAATTGAAGAGATAAATTGAGATTGGTCAGTTTATCGCTTTTGGCTTATAATCCTTTTAAGCAGTTTTGGTATTTGCCAAACACCAAAACAAGCGAAAAAGTATTTTAAACCGGTTCGACCAGCTTTTTGGCCAATCCAAACATTCTTTATATTTCAAAAGATCTTCTTTGAAAATATATTTATGGCAGATACGTGTTGTTTTATCGCCTGCTTAAAAGTAATTTTACATGTGTATGTCAATTTTTACAAGTTAAAGTGTGTAAGAGAATTTTTATTTTGCAAGTACAAGTGTTAAGTATGTATCAAGCTAAGTGAAGATATCCTAGATATTAGAGGATATTAGTTATCTTCTAAACATAAAAATCTTCAAAAAAAAAAAAAAACACTCAATATTTTTATGATACTTTTAATTTGAAATTTTAAATTCAAATCCCAACATTATTTACACTTCACATAGTGAGATTAAACAAATCAGATTTCACGCATATGATTTTCAACTTTTGGCCCCTTTTCTCTCGCGTGTCCGCACCCAAAGGTGGAGCCAGAATTTAAAAGTGGCGGGAGCACCACTATATTTAATATTGTAATGGCTCATGCCGATTACTAGCTACAAAGTTTGGCATATCACTCTCTTAAAACTTGATTATTAATTTATTATAATAAGTCCCAAATTTCAATTGTTAAAGGTTGTTGGGAGTAAAAGTTTTGTACATATGTTACGTTTAGTTGAACAGACGACATGAGATTTTGATGATAAGAAATTAAATATAGGTAATAATATAAATCAAAAAAGTGATTTATTTTATTTCATAGTGCAAAGTAAATCATATGATAGGGAGAAAAAATAAATCATGTGGAGTATGGTTATAAAAATAGCGAAATGGGAAAATCCAATTCAGAAAAGAACAATTAACAATGTATCATATATCAAAACTCATATTAGCGGGAGAGATAAGTAAGGGGTTTTGCCAGGTCCCCAAAACTAACTCCGTCGTGATGGCGTCTATCATGAAACCAGGCCAGCCGACACAATCCCAAAACAAATCGATATTTGATAATAAGGATGTTTAAACTATTAATTTATAAAATTTCACAGTATAAGTCTAAATAACAAGTGCGGAAAGAACAAAGGCTTGACATCGGGGTGTCACATGTCATGAGCATCTACTAAGGAGTGTCTGAATACAACTAAGACTATCACAGCCTGGAAAATACTAATATAGTCTAAGGAAGATAAGAGGGAGAAGACCAAGGTTGCGAACGTCATGCAGCTACCTTGCCGACTATGAATATCCGCAACGGATGAAAGATCAGCAATCGCTATCACGTCCAGCAACCCCTAGATCTGCACATAAGGTGCAGGGAGTAATGTGAGTATGCCAACTCAGTAAGTAATAAAAGAAAATAAAGACTGAGTAGTAAGAAATACATAAATCCACATCATGAAATCATAGTAAGTACAGCCTGCCTTCAACACAGAACATAGTCAAATCATCTCATTTAAAAATCCATTTTCAGTAAAAATCATTGAAGATATTTTTAGAACAATTTCAACGTAGGTTCAATGAAGTTTAGAGTAAAAGTGATGAAAATCATAAATAGCCCATCGGGCAAAACATGTATCATAAACCGTCCATCGGGCATAACATCTCTCAGAATCAGCCCCTCGGGCCACCTCACAATCGCTCGTAATCAGCCCCTCGGGCACAACATGAATCAAGAACAGCCCATCGGGCAACATCATATCAACCACTCAAGATACTCGCTCTCACTGGGGTGTACAGACTCTGGAGGGGCTCCTACAGCCCAAGCGCTATAACAAGCCATCTCGTGGCATAATAAATCAGGCTCTAGGCCTCTCTAATATCACAAATCAGTATAACATGCTGCGGCGCACAGCCCGATCCTAGGATATCCTCAAAACACATGCCCTCGGCCTCACTCAGTCAGAAACCTCTCAAGCCACTCGGGCTATCAATAAAATAGGGTGCTCAGCCCAAAATATCATTTTATGCATCAAAACGGAGTAAATGAGACTGAGTTATGAAATTAGTAAAATATAGCATGATTGATTACCGATCTTAAACCAAAATAGTGAGGAAACAGTAGTAAAAAGCCCCTAAGGGTCCAACAGATTGGCACGAGGCCCAAATATGGCATTCAACCCAAAATATAGTACTACTTTCCAAAGCACATAAGTATCAAATAGTTTTTAGTCAAATAAGTAACTTAATAGTCGCTACAGGACAGACCAGATCACAATCCCCAATGGTGCACGCCCTTACGCTCGTCATATATCTTGTGTGTTACCTCATAATAATGAAACGATGTAAAATCCGGGGTTTCATACCCTCAGGACAAGATTTACAATCATTACTTACCTCAAACCGGACAAAGCTCTAACCCGCAATGCCCTTACCTCTCGACTCGGCCTCAAAATGCTCTGAATCTAACCAAAATCAATATATTATCAGTAATATATGCTAAAGGAATGAATTCCACACGAAAAGAAAAATAATTAGACCAAAAATTTCGAATTGGACTAAAACTCGGACCCCGGGCCACGTCTCGGAATACAACAAAAATTACAAAACTAGAAACTTCTTTCACTCCTGAGTCTATACATACCAAAACCATCAAAATCGGACTTTAAATGGCCCCTCAAATCCCCAATCAAAGCTCTCCAAAACTCAAGCCCTAATTCTTCAACTTCACCCTAAATTTTTCACTAATTTCATGATTAATTAGTGGAAAAATCATCACAAACACAATTAATAAAGCCCAAGTAGCTTACCTCACTGAAACCCCTCGATTCCCTCTTGAAATCACTGCTTGGAGCTCCAAACTCGTCCAAAAATGGTGGAAAAATGACTGAAATTCGCGAAGGGGAACTTATATACTTTCTATCCAGAACTTCCGCATCTGTCGTCCAAATCTCACACCTTCCCAACCGCTTCTGCGGTCCAACCAACCGCACATGCGGTTTCCACTTAAATGGCTAGGAACGTATCTGCGCCCCAGGCACCGCACTTGCGGTATCGCAAATGCGTCCAACACACCGCATCTAAGATTCTTCCCCTGATGGCCAAACGCACCTGCAATCTCCATATCGTATCTGCGACCTCGCACCTGCGGTCCCCAATCCGCAGGTGCGAAAATGACAGAAGCAGCAAATTCAGCAGCATCAACTCAATGCCAATCTTTCTGTCAACCACCCAAATACATTCCAAGGCCCTCGGGACCTCATCCAAACATACTTGCAAGTCACATATCACCATTCAAACTTATTCCAACCTTCGAAACACTTAAAATAACATCAAAACACCAAATCACCCTCGGATTCAAGCCTAAGGATTTTCAAACTTCCGAATTCCACAAACGATGCCAAAAGATAACAAACCTTATCCGAATGACCTGAAATTTTGCACACACATCACAAATGAGATAACGGACCTATTCCAATTTCCGAAATTCCATTCCGACCCCTATATCAAGATTTCCACTGCCGATCGAAAAACGCCAAATTTCCAATTTCGCCAATTCAAACCTAAATCTACCACGGACCTCCAAATTACATTCCGAACACGCTCCTAAGTCCAAAATCACCTAATGAAACTATCCGAACCATCAAAATTCACATCCGAGATCTTCTACACATAAGTCAACATCCGGTTGACTTTTTCAACTTAAGTTTCCAAATAAGAGATTAAGTGTCTCATCCCACTCTAAGACCACTTCGAACATAACATAACCAACACGATATGATGAAATACAGCTGAACAACACACAAGGGAGTATAAATGGGGGAAACAGGGTTGTAGCTCATGAAACGAGCGGCCGGGTCATTACAGGCTTTCTATGGGAGGGGTCTAAACAGAAGAAAATGAGTTCTCGAGGCAGAAACTAAAGAAAAGAGCCAAAAAAGAAAAAGGAAAAGAAACTATGGGGAAAAAGCCAAAAGAAAAGATATATAATTATTAAATTACAAGAAAATATAATATATCATTGTTAGACCTGGAAATCGAACCCGAGTCATCCAGCACAAAAGCAGCACTCAGGCAAGCGCAACCAGCGCCTCCAAACATTTAAGTACAAGGGTCCCTAGTTAAATATATATTCATTTTTCAGCGTATACAGCCTATATATATATATATATATATATATATATATATATATATATATATATATATAGGTCCCATCGTCTTCACCTACTTTCTTCGAGGAAAAGAATAAATCTTATTTCTTTGATTAAAGAAACTTACTATTATAGTTACTTCATTTTACTTGTAGAATCTGGAAAATTGTTACTTATATTGCATTATGTATTATTTATTAATCAAAGTTATAATTTTCTTAAAAAGAGCTAGAAAAGAAAAGAAGAAACCAACCAATATCAAATATATATTTGAATTTTTTTTAAACGTTAGCACTAGAGTGAAATTTGGACAATTTTATACCAAATCCTAATCTTGTTCAATTTACTGTACATACCATGAATCCGCTTAAAAGAGAGGGTGCCTTTGCAAACGCAGACATAAGTGGTGCATGCACTATAACATTATGTATATATTGCTAATAATTCTTTGTTATATATATGAAAATCGTGGCTAATACCTAACAATAGCCACAAAAATTAAAATTTCATGGCTATTTTCAATTTCATAAAAAAAATTAGCTACAAAATTAAATTGGCAAAGCTAATTTCGTATTTTTGCTATAATATCTAACTGTCGTAGCAATAATTACCCAAATAGCTATAAATTTATTGCTAGAATAAACATTCGTAGCTAATCGTATTCTTTTTGCTGCGTATTTGAAGTTACTATAGCAAGAGCAATTTTATAGCTACAAGAAATTACTTCTAACAAAATATTATAGCTAAATAAATATTTTTGCTTCCAATTATAAAAGCTTGTGGCAACAACTAGCTTAATAGCTATTGCTACAACAATATTTTGTAGCTAATTGTGACTTTTTGCCACACGTCTGAAATTGGAAGCAATATTACTCTTTTAGCTACAAAATATTATTAGAGATAAAATTTTGTAGCTGAGTAGAGAATTTTGCTTCAAGTTATAAATATTTGCGGCAAAAACTAACTTAATAGCTACAAACTTATTCTGGCACAATAAAATTTTGTAGCTAAATATAAATTTTTATCACGTGTATGAAGTTACTACAGCTATAACATGTTAGCCACAATAAAGATTTGAAACAAATAATGAATATAAAACTATTTAAAAATTTAAGTTGTAAGAAACCGAGAAAATCATTGGTTATCGTCAGCTCGTGCCGTAAGGTGTTGGGTTAAGTTCTGCAATATTTTATCCGATTCTATTATAAGCTCTTAAACCTACAGTAAAAGTAGATTTCCAGTTTGGTCAAGTAGAGGTTTTGATCAAATGTAAGTAAAGCAGTAGGGGTGGGCATCGGTCGGTTCGGTTCGGTTATGAATATTATCGGTTGAACATATCGGTTATCGGTTTACAAATATGATAAACCGATAACCAAACCGATAAGATATTAGTTATCAGTTATCGGTTAATCGGTTATCGATCATTATCGGTTCGATTATCGGTTTACCCGATAAGATAAAACAACTAAAACAGTTTTATAAACAACTTTATATCGGTATAAAACTGTTTTGCAATGTTTCTTGTACCGAGCTAAAACAATTTTATAAAATAGCTTTTTTGCAAGCTAAAACAGTTTTATAATACAGCTTATTTGTAATTGAGAAAGGTATAAAGACAAGCTGTTTTGCAACTAATAGTTCAACACTAAAATCTGCAACATAAAACAATAGAAATAGTTAACTAGTAGTTTAAGCAGTGAGTTTAAATTCTTAAAGCTGATTCTACTTTCTCTGTGATTTCATTCATAAATCTGATTTATCTTTAAATGAGGTACTTTATGCTAATAATTTGATGCCAACAAATAGGACAAAAACAAACGAAGAAAAAAAAGTAACAAAACAGAACGGAACAGTTAGAGTAGAGGAAAAGGCTAGAGATAAAAACTATGCAGAACTAAAATCAAACCTCAAGTCATTTTAGCGAAACAGATAATTGTATAAAACAGATAAATAAACGATTCCCACAAAAATCCAATAGTAAATAAATCAACACAATAGTGAAGTGAATCAACGGGCAAAAAATAAACGATTCCCTCAAAAATCAACACGAAGATTGAATCAAGGCAAAAATAAACAGAGCATAACCCAATAGTGAAGTGAATCAACACAATAGTGAAGTGAATCAACAAGCAAAAATAAATGATTCCCTCAAAAATCAACATGAAGATTGAATCAACTGAAGATGAAGATGAAGGCAAGTAGGCAACCGAAGATAAAGATGAAGAAACTAAAAACTTACACGAAGAATAAAGATGAAGCTGAAGAATGCGGCTGAGAAATGGGCTGAAGCGTGAAGTGAAGAGGGTGAAGTCTGAACTTTGAAGAATGCGGCTGACGGGCTGAGGTTGAAAAAGAATAGGGAAAGAATGAAGCCCTACTATGTATATACTTAAGGGTAAAGTAGTAAATTCATTAATTCTTATTGGGTTATCGGTTAACCCAATAATATAATTGCCAAACCGAGCCCGAACCAATAACCCAATAATGAAAAAATTCTGAACCGTTATCGAATCGTTAACCCAATAACTCAATACCGATAACCCAATAAATATTTAACGGTTCGGGTTATCGATTTTATCCGATATATGCCCACCCCTATAAAGCAGAAGATGTTTGATCGGGATTACAATGACGTATTATGATAAGGGGAATAAATAAGTTAGAATTATTTAGCAGATATACTTTTATTGATAGATGTTTGATTCATTCGACTAAAAATGGATATACGAGGTATAACAAATTTTACACGAAATAAGTTGGGTTAAACTTATATTTTAACCATGCATTTTCAAAGGACATTGAGAGAAGAACCTTGGGAATGGCATCTTTGTTATTTTGGTGCTTTATCCCCGAATTACTAACTTCTAGATTGTCATCTCACCCGGTGGGATAAGTGTGGTATAATTAATCACAAAATCCTGAAATTCAACCAAATACGAAATAAGATAATCTCATATTTTAATCTTGAACTGTTATCTCTTGTCCTACCAACAAAACGCCCCTCAAGTATTTTTCTACCACAAGTAAGGCGCTTGATTTGCCAAAAACCCAACTCAACTCCATCTTTATTTATTAAAAAGATTCCACCATCTCACATATAGCAAACTTAGGTGTGAATGCGCCAAAATCACTGGGAAGATGGAACCATGAAAAGATACCAATGAGTTAAAGAGGTTATTTCTTTAAACCAGTTCACATTGTAATCACTAGTTCAATAACTAAATTCCATTGGCATGTTTTGGTACAAGAGAAGAGTTTATTTTATTGGATTTTGCATGATGGAAGCACCTCAGACCAACAATAACAAAGACAACAACTGACCAATAACAACTTCATACATAAACTTCTTTTCTGTGGTCTAAAACCTCAGATAATTTGACCACTGAAAGACAAATAATGACTGACTCAGTAACAAAGACAACAATTGACCAAATGAAAGACTCGATAATTGGTAATTAAAACTCTCCTCCAAACACTAGTACCAAATTCAAGGACTCCAATTTCCACAGCCACGCTTATTAATGATGAGTTCCCGAACTCTCCCCCACTTCATATTCAGGGACAACATTTAAATCAAACTTGAGTCGCTGTGCCCGAATGTGATTTTTTGCTGCTTCATTAATTTTGTCCAACCGCAGCTTTATTTCCACCAACTTCTCCGACCTCTCTTTATCAGGCGGTATTTCAGCGCCAGGGTACATTACCTTATACCTTAATTCTCGACGTTTTTCCTTCTCATTTTCATCTTGTATATCTTTGCAGAGATCATCAAATGCCTGAAAGACACTTGATTTTCCCTCATCAACATTCTGTTGTTTCCATTCACAAAATTTTTCTGTTATTTTTTCAACACTAGTGGAGCTATAGGAACATGGTTTTCCACTTGGAGAAAAGAGCAGAACACCAATGTCTGCTCCCGTCACAGTGGAAAACTCCTCCGCTTTCCTAAACAAGCTTGCTTTCCTTTTTGAGAAGGTAACATAGCGTGCTTCTTTTGACTCGACATACTTCATTTCAATCTTTTGCCTACCCTTACTCGTCCTCCTTGCCATTGCAAAAAGCAAATATAGAAGAATATTAAAAAGATGTTTTGGCTGAATAAGTCTGAGCAATCTCGAGAGAAACGCCTGTGTGATTTATAGTTGGTGCGCGAGTCTCTCTTTCACGTGTATTGTCACATTTGATTAAATGTTATTCATATATTCGGATTACAGCGAATCTGAGTCCAAAACTGTATAATTATACAGCTGAGACTACAAAAGCTAAATTGATCCTCAAGACAATGAAAAATATTGATCTATTTATAACATAATTAATGTTAATGCTATACTTATTATGAATAAAAAGCTTGTCAAGAAATTGCTTTTTAAGTTTGTTAATGTTACTTTATATTCAATTTTTAAGTCATGTTGGAAATTTTATGGCAAGTAATTAAACACTAAATCGACATGATGCATATATTACAACTTACATAACATTGTGCTCCCTCGCAACAGACCTCTATATTTATTTATTCCATTCAAAATACACAAAGTATGATTTAACACCTGATCCAATTCAATACTAATACTTAGATTGACAACGTCTGGTGGTTTAACCAATTATTCTTAGTTCTAAGCCAGTGTCAAATATCAATGCAGAATGCTCCTCATTCATCTTGGACAAGGGAAACTATTTTGTCCATCAGCGGGCATGCAGAAAATACTATTGTATTCTGGAACTCCTAGAAAAAAATTCTTCAATAGATAAATTTAAGCGCAGAAGAACTATGAAGAAAAAACTTTAGAGTTCACAAGCCTCAATTTTAAAACATGAACTCTTCGTCGTCGCATACACAAAAAAGTTGCTTTATTTACATTCAAGAGTTAAATGAGTAATAAACAATACACTTACATAACTGGGTTACTAATAACAAGCGGTTGAAAATTTCCATCAGTTAAGACATTCCCTCAGTTGAAAAAACTAAGAAGTTTTTGAAAAAATGCAGAGCTATTCTCGCGGAGGTCTTACAAAGTCTATGCGTCGAGACGCGTGATTTCCCCTTTTATGAAGATATAAAAGCAACTCAAGCGCATCATTTTCGTGGCTTTTTAAACTTAAAACACCAAGCCCGATTGGAGATGCAAGAGAGACAAAACTTACATGCTAAATGCGAATGTCTCTCAAAGAAAATGGCCTTTTTAGAAGCCTCTATAAGAGAGAGACTTTTTCTTCTCGCTAGAGCAAAGGAGAAAAGCCCCATAAAATAAATCTTGGTTGCATGTTGCTCCGCCAGGAAGGCTCGAAAGAACCAAGTTTTCTGTGGTGATGTCAGAATTTGCACCGAAGGCCCTTAGATAGGACTTCATTTATAAATAGAGGAGATTTTTCTTTATTTACAGCTCATTACGATTATCATAACCTAATTCCAGGGCTATACGGGCTCGCTAAAGTTAAGATTATTCAGCAGCGTAAGCAAGTCACTCTTAACCTTATAGTGAACCCGTACGGTAAAAGGTCTCACTCCATTAAGAGATCTTCACACTTTATATATAGCCTCCCAATCATTTTACCAATTAATGTGGGACTTTATTCGTACACCCAATATATCACAACCAAAACAAGGGCATCATGGTTACCATAGATAACGGACTTGTCAGAGTAAATTAAACAGCATAACTCGATCAAGATTGTACGCCTAACCATTTTTTCTAAATCTTTTCAATATCCACGGACATAATAATTCAAAAGATGCCATATATTAAACCAGGAAAAGTTTTAGCAGCGATAAAGTACATGTACAGAGTTAAGATATCCTTTCACAAATACCGGGACAGTGCTAAATCAGCATATATACTGAAATCAAGAAAAGGCAATAAGAAAAACTTCTAATGATCAATCACACATACTCTCTCCTCTCAATCAGTACTCTTCTCCTTCACTACCCTCTTCACCCTGCCCATACTCAGCACCCACCTCCTCATAATCTTTCTCAAGTGCAGCAAGATCCTCGCGTGCTTCAGAAAATTCACCTTCCTCCATGCCTTCACCAACATACCAATGAACAAAGGCTCTCTTAGCATACATTAGATCGAACTTGTGGTCGATTCTTGAGAAAACCTCTGCAACACTGGTGGAATTGGATATCATACACACTGCTCTCTGTACCTTGGCCAAATCGCCTCCGGGAACAACAGTTGGAGTCTGGTAATTGATACCACACTTAAAGCCTGTGGGACACCAATCAACAAACTGAATGCTACGCTTGGTTTTAATAATGGATACAGCAGCATTCACGTCCTTGGGCACCACATCCCCTCGATACATCAGGCAACATGCCATGTACTTGCCACGACGTGGATCACACTTAGCCATCATAGAAGCTGGTTCAAAAGCAGTAGTGGTGATTTCTGCCACGGAATGTTGTTCATGATGAGCCTTCTCAGCTGATATAACCGGGGCATAAGATGAAAGCATGAAGTGGATCCTTGGGTATGGGACCAGGTTAGTCTGAAATTCATTCACATCAACATTCAACGCGCCATCAAACCGTAAAGAAGCAGTCAGGGATGAGATCACCTAATAAAAAAAATAAGATGTCAGAAAACTCACTTCAATAACGAGATGTTGGGCTAATATAATTCTGCCCAAAAAAACTCTTAACATAGTGTGGTCTATCCTTATACCTTCCGATGTATAAGAGAAACAGAATAAAAAAGGGCCAATACCTGAGAGACAAGTCGGTTCAAGTTGGTATAGGTGGGGCGTTCAATGTCAAGGGAGCGACGACAAATGTCATAAATTGCTTCATTATCAAGCAAGATAGAAACATCTGTGTGTTCAAGGAGGGAGTGGGTTGAGAGAACACTATTGTATGGCTCCACCACAGAGGTTGAAACCTGAGGAGAGGGATACACAGTAAAGCCAAGCTTGGATTTTTTTCCATAGTCCACTGACAAGCGTTCTAACAGAAGTGAACCCAAACCAGAACCAGTGCCTCCACCAACGGCATTAAAGACCAGAAAACCCTGCAGACCAGTGCAGCTGTCTGCGAGCTTTCTGATACGATCCAAGCAAAGATCAACTATCTCCCTTCCAACTGGTTAATTAAGGAAAAAAATAAAAATTAATTCACGAGAGTTACATAACTTAAAAAGAAGATACGATTGAGCTAGCTAGGTGTAGAAAGGTCACTTGTATAGTGGCCTCGTGCAAAGTTATTGGCAGCATCTTCTTTGCCACTGATCAATTGTTCAGGGTGAAATAACTGACGATACGTTCCAGTTCTCACTTCATCAATAACAGTGGGCTCAAGATCAACAAAGACGGCTCGAGGAACGTGCTTCCCTGAACTGGTTTCGCTGAAAAATGTATTGAAGGCATCATCACCTCCCCCAACAGTCTTATCACTTGGCATCTGCCCATCAGGCTATTAAAGACACAAATAGCTTAGTGGGGGCGAGAAACACCAATTTACAATATCATTCACTCTTTGCTTAAGAGATTTCAAAATAGTTTAATTTCAGACTTTCAGTTGCCACTAAGAATAACTATTCCATCATATTAATTTGGTAAGGGAAGTAGTAGCACATTCTATGAAGATACTCATTATGTCTAAATTACTTATTAGCAGAACAATTATATTTGATTGTACAGTTTTTGGCTTTAAATGCTTCATTCGTCTCATGATAGCCTTTTGATCTCATTGTTTGGTATCGGTGTAAAAAGTTTTCCATGGAAATTATTTTCTGTTAAAGTCAAATTTGGAAATTTCAGATCCATGGCTTCAATTATCCCAGTATTGCTCATATGCTTAAAAATTAATGAAGTCCTAAAACGGTATTGTATCCTTAACTCCTCACATTAGCATTAGAGTGTAAATTCTCAACTCTTTTCCCTATATCTTTATAGGCAGAATTATGATTTTCTAATAATATGTCTATCCACTTTCCCTAATTATCTCCTTTTCTTCCAAGTTGAAGTTTGGTGTTCTACTGAAGCAATTTTTAGTAGTATGTTGCTATTGAAAATATTTTCTCTAAGGGAAAAGTGATTTCCAATATTTATGAATAAATATTATTTTCTTCGGCAAATATCCCAACTCTTATTCCATATCGTATGCCTCAACCAACATATAATAGACATTTTCAGCAGCATTTAATACTCTAAAGTCTGAAAGATCATGAATATTTATCCTCAGTCTTTGTCATAAACCTTGTACGAGTACCATATCTAACAGTTTTTTGGACAAAAACAAAAACTGGAAAAAGATTCAAAATATTTTCTTAAATTATACATTTTTCATGAGAAACATTGTCTTCTGCGCCAAGTGAAAGAAAAGGAAGAAAATACCTGAATGCCATGTTCGAGGCAGTAAAGTTCCCAGCAAGCATTGCCGACCTGAATACCGGCCTGGCCAATGTGAATGGAAATGCACTCCCTCATTTTCTCTTGTTAATTTGTTCAATGAAATTTGCAGAATGAGCGAGCAATTGAATAAAACGCAGAATTGGTGCTTATGAAGACTTCCCACAATCTTAATACCGAATTTGAATGCACGTTGTACTCTGCTCCTCCTCTTTGTACGGGGACATCATAAAATAAATGGAGGGACAATGACTACTGGCTAATGCTGATGGACACACACCATTGGTTCTTTTTTTGTTTGTTACGAGGAAATATTTCTTTGTATCTTGATACAAATTCGTAACTGTCATTTCATTTATTTCCATCAACAGATATTTCTTTCTTTCCAAAATTAAAGAATATATAACTAGTAAAAGGAAATTAGGGCACGTCGGAAAAAAAAAAAGAATCATATCGTTTTCACTCTATTTCTTTCCTCTTCCACACGTCGGGGAAAAAAAAGAATAAGATAGCAAATATTCTAACTTTGACTTTTGGGTGGACGAAATCTCATTTTGTTTATAGAAGTTCTCATTAAAACTCAAGCAAGATTAAGAATAATCGTTATTGTTGAGAAGAAATGAAGAGTGATATCAAACAGTAATATTTCACAGAGCCTCTCTCGTAACGCCATAATACAAAGTCGGTAAGAATTGGACCATCGGCATGGCCAACCTATGAAAGTTTCATGTATACTCCCTTCATTCCAATTTATGTGAACCTGTTTGACTATGCACGGAGTTTAAGAAAAAAATAAAGACTTTTGGAATCTGTGATCTTAAACAAGTCCAAATGGGGCTAGAGTATTTGTGGTTATAAAAGTTTCTTATTAAAGGTAGAGTTGTAACTTTAAGCTAAATTGTTACCAAATTTAAAAAGGATTCATTATTTTTTTGGAACGGACCAAAAAGGAAATAGGTTCACATAAATTGGAACAGAAGGAGTACTACTTATTGATTATCAAAAGGCAGACCGTCCGACCCTTCACACAATTTTCTTACTCGAAGAGCAAAAAAAAACATCTTATAATCTATGCAATGACCGAAGAAAGAGAACCTATTGCCATAGCGTGAAGAGATACATATAGCTGGAAAGCAATACTATGTCAACCTTGTTTGATCAAAAGAAGTTAAACCCTTCGATTAAACTAATCTTATGGTTGGAAGAAGGGTGAATCTCAGTTAAGAATAATAAAATCTAGATCAAGTGATAAAGAAAATAAGCAAGATGAATGATGTTAGCTAATATGTTGGAATCAATTAAATGCTCATAAATGCAACAACTCAAATGCGCAATCGATCTAAATGAGTGAAGTCAGAGCAAAAAGGGAATAAGTATGAGATGATTGTGGAATCTTTGAATCTTATCAATATCGTATAATGATATATGTTTGTCACGACCCGAACCCCGAACTCGGTCGTGATGACGCCTCTCGTGAAGACAAGGTCAGCCAGACCAAAACAGACCACCTCTTTTAAACAGTTAAATACCATAAGTAGCTCTAAAACATGATATAATAACCATAATTTTCGGAAATAACGATAACAACAGTAGAAATCATCCCGACACAGCCCAAACCGGGGTGTTACAAGTCACGAGCATCTAATAGAGTATAAATACGACTACATGGTCTGAATGTACAAAACAGGACTGATGAAAGAGAAGGGAGAAAAGCGGTGCTGCGAACGCTGGCAGCTACCTTGCTAAACTCCGATGACTCAACCTCCGATCAGCTCAACACCCGCTACCGGGTAAATAAATACATGCATCTGCACACGAGGTGCAGGGAGTAAAGTGAGTACTCCAACTCAGTGAGTAATAAAGGTAAATAACAATTGAACAGTAAGAAATCACGTAAAGCAAACCAATATATTGTATAGAAGCGGTGTAAAACCCTTGAGAAAAACAGTGAAGCTGTGAAATCTTTAGAAAGCTCAATTTAAAACCTCTTTTGCAAATGACTTTTTCAACAGTTACACAAATGAATGCAAAACAGTTAGTGCCGATAATTACAGAACATCCGCCCCTCGGGAACAAATACCACAGTATAACAGGTAAAATGACAAGTAAATGTGAAAGATGAACACATAAAGGTTCGCCCCTCAGGCAATCTCTCAGAACAGTATCAGCCCCTCGGGCTCACTCTCAGAACAATATCAGCCCCTCGGGCTCACTCTCAGAACAATATCAGCCCCTTGGGCTCATTCTCAGATCACAATATCAGTCCCTCGGGCTCACTCTCAGATCATAATATCAGCCCTTTGGGCTCACTCTCAGATCACAATGGGTACCCACGCTCATTTTGGGTGTGCAGACTCCGGAGGGGCCCCTTACGGCCCAAGCGCTATATCAAGCCACCTCATGGCATCATCTCTCGGCACTCGGCCTCACATCACTCGGCACTCAGCCTCACATCACTCAAGCCACCTCGTGGAGTATAAAAATATCTTAGGTCCTCGGCCTCATATCACTCAACATATTTTCACATATGGCTGTCGGCCTCACTCAGTCCGAAAATCATCACAAGTCCCTCGGGCATTAGTAAAACAGTAGTTCTCAGCCCAAAACATCATTTAGAAATATCATTTAAGTCTCAAAACTGAGTAAGAGTGGCTAAGTTATAAAACAGTAGGAAACAACAGGACTAAGTTCAAGTAATAAATCAATACAGTGAGGAAATAGTGATAAAAATCCCGCATGGTTCAAATAGTTGGCATGAAGCCCAAATATGGCAATTAGCCCAAATCATGATGATAACAAATAAGTTTCAGTAAAATACGCGGTAAAATCATCAATCGGGACGGACCAAGTCACAATCCCCAATAGTAAACGACCCCACGCTAATCATCAAGCGCGTGTCTCACCTCAATATAGCACTACGATGTGCAAATTCGGGGTTTCAAACCCTCAGAGCATCATTTACAATCATTACTCACCTCGAACCGGCGAAATCCCTAGCTTGTGATGCATTTGCCCCTCAAATCGGCCTCCACGCGCGTCGAATCTATCCAAAATCAGAACGAATACATCAAAATATGCTAGGAAAATAAAGCCTAAGCAAAAACAATCAATATCGGGCACAAATCCCGAAATTACCAAAACCTGAGCCCCGGGCCCACTTCTCAAAACTCAGAAATTTTTACATCATTAGATTCCTTATCTCTTCACGAGTTTATACATATCAAAGGTTCTCAAATCCGACCCCAAATGGTCCTTCAAATCCCAAATCAAAAGTCCAATTTCTCAAACCCTAGTTCTTCAATTTTACGCTTAGTTTTCCATGAATTTCTAGGTGGATTTCACAATATAATCGAGTTTTAAGACCAAGATTCTTACCTCAAGTCGATTCCTCTTGAATCCCTCTTTAATAACCTTCAATAATCTCCAAAAACGAGCAGCCATGGGTGAAAATAGACCCAAAATCGCGGACAAGACGACTTAAAAACATTATGCCCAGGCCTGACTTACCTTCTTCGCGAACGCGGTCAACCACCCGCGAACGCGTAGCACAAAAATTGCGTTGACCAACATTACCCTACGCGAACGCGACATGCCAGTCGCGAACGCAGTGCTTCCATAGCCTTGACCTTCGCGAACGCGATGACTAACTGACCATCAGATCCAATTCCTCCTACGCGATCGCGTATACACCCTCGCGAATGCGATGCAATCCTCTCACAAACCTTCGCGAATGCGGCATGGACCCTCGCGAAGGCGATGCTTACGTACCTTGGCCCTTCATGAACGCGAGATCTCCTTTGCAAACGCGAGATCTCCTTCGCGAATGCGAAGGCCAACATGCCTGCAATTGAAACCTGCAATTTCTGAAGTTCTCAAAACATGAAATTGATCCGTTTAACCTCCCGAAACACACCCGACGCGCTCGGGACCTCAACCAAACCTACCAACATAACCCATAACATCATTCAAACTTGTTCCAATCATCAAAACACCTCAAACAATATCAAATTACCCGAAACTCATCGAATTCAAGCCTAAGTTTTCTAAAAACTTCCGAAATACGTTTTCGATCAAAAACCCAACCAAACCACGACCGAATGACCTGAAATTTTGCAGACACATCCCAAATGACATAACGAAGCTACTACAACTCTTGGAATTCCATTCCGACTCCCGGATCAAAATCTCATTTACCAACCGGAAATCACCAAAATCTCAACTTCGCCAATTCAAGCTTAGTTCTACTCCGGACCTCCAAAACCTATTCTGATCACGCTCCTAAGTCATAAATTACCCAATGAAGCTAACCAAATCATAAAAATTCCGTTTCGAGCTCATATACAAATAAGTCAACCCTTGGTCAAACCTTTGAAATTCAAAGCTTTCATCTGAGACTGTTCTTTCAAATTCATTCTGATTTTCCTGAAAACCAAAACCAACGATCTACATCAGTCATAATACATTACACGGGGCAAGTCATGCCCGAGAACTGGTGATCAAGTTCAAAAGCTCAAAACGACCGGTCGGGTCGTTACATCCTCCCCCACTTAGGCACACGTTCATCCTCGAACGTACCCAAAGTTGTTATAGAAGCCAATCAATAACTGAATAACTTTACCATGCATATACCTGGGGGTGATCCCACATAACCCTATCTCATATAGGCCCGATAACACATTGCAACTGAAATTACACAATACAGTCTGGCCCCTAAGGCATAGAACCACATTTCCACTTCTAAAACCATCAATATGATCAAAACCTCACACCTATACTCTGAATAGACCCGAACCAGCTATAATAACCATGCCTGCAACCTCGGGAGCAATCCCATGATGTACCACATAACTCAAACACCCGTAGCGATAACTTCTATTCACAGCAGCTGTCCACAACAACCAAATACTAGTAGAAAACCCTTTATCAGCCAAGGTCTCATTCCAACACCATCATATACTACCAACGATAAATGAAATATGCAATCAACCATAACTATTTTCTCAGATCACCTATTCATGAAGCCACTTCTCCTCTGACAAATACCATAGCAAATTTCCGAGCCGAACCTCGATATTAACCTTCCAACATGCTGAAATCGAATCCGTTCGTATTCATTGATGATCCCAACGATCTCCTCTAATCCAACACACCACTCTGGTGACATGACACATCAATAAAGGCCTAAGCCACAACTCAAGCTCACCAGTGTCACCACAACACAAGACTAAGAACCCGTCTCACATCATAGAATAGAACACACGAATCTAACCTGCAATGTCATATCCTACATAGCTTTGCTGCAATGTGCGATCCTATCCAAACACTGCTCCACATGAGACACCTCAAGCCACTATGCTCGAACTTGACAACCACGCACAATTTGATGTCTGGAACCAAAGCAGATCATTACACCCACGGTGAAACAAGTAACATATATCACGCAAACCTGATAGGACATAACCAATATGTCGTTCACCGAGCAACACCCAATTACTCTTCCCACTCGACTTCCACTATGAACCCCAATAGAACTGCACCATGTGTGCCCATAACCAACAACTCTTAACTTCTCGCAACACAGAAAGGCAACTCATAGATCTCCCCAGATCACTAATAAACTCAATAACGGTCGAATTAACCTATCCCTCAATAATACAATTCGGTGCCAACCAAGCCGACTCAAGCTAGAACACGCATCCACATTGGCCTACCAACGAACTCCTTACCAAGGAAGCCTGAAGCTACTCCTTCCACTACTATAACTCCTGCCGAATCCATATGATACGATTCCCGACACCAAATCAATACCGAAATCCGCAACCTCACCCGACAATATCCCCGACCACAAGAAACACATCCGAAAAGTTCCTCAACACTGGAACTGAATCAATGGTAGAAACCTCTGCTCTGACATTCATCACGAAGGCCCAATTAAGAATGGCAATTCTTCCCAGTCGTCTGCTGGGTCCTTGAAATATAAACCACTCTACTAGAACATAATTCGACGCACCTCGCCACTCAACACGTGGCATTTCCGGCATAGCCCAAAGCACAATAGTCCGGAATAACCCAACACGGAGACAACCAGTTTAAACCCCAACATCACATCCAAAATCTAATATACCAAGCAAAGAAAGATCCACTCGGGCCTCCAAATCCCGGTAGTTGCTAAACAGTGTCGATACACGTGATCTACAACCACATCATAGCCTGGATATGAGAACTTCCATCTCCACATCCACACGGCACATGAATCACCATATCTGATCCCAATTTCGCCGTCCGAACACATGCCACACCTTTAATACCCAATCATCCCATGATAGATACTCTAAAATTTCTCCGTGCCACCAAGCAATCCCAAATATCACCAGTCGATCTAACAAAAAAGTGACGCAATACTACCGAAGTGCCATTAGCTTAATCACATTGCCCTTCTACTGAAACATATACTCTCGTCAAATCACTTCCAATTAGCAATACCATTTACTTAATCATCTGAGGCTACCCGCTGCTTAAGGGTTTCATGAACTTCCTTTCAGAACTAACTGTAACTTTACACATGCAAATCTCGATCCTCACAACATACCGCATATACCATACCGTCCTAGGATAACATGATAACTTCATCTCCCTTCCGAGCCACAGACAACTACGCACTCCACTAGTCAAAACCTTCCATTGGCCCCGTCTAGAAGAAAAATCACTATACATCGCATGTCCATAGAAGATATTGTCACACCTCCTTTTTCCGCCCCCGCGAGGGGTGAAAGAGTTTTTCCAATTAAAGGACAATCGAAACGAGATTTGTTTATTTATTTCAGAGTCGCCACTTGGGAGATTTAGGGTGTCCCAAGTCACCAATTTAATCCCGAGCCGAGGAAAAGAATGACTCCATATTACAGTCCGCGAACCAGAAATCCAGAAAAGGAATTCTGTTAACTCGGGAGAAGGTGTTAGGCATTCCCGAGTTCCGTGGTTCTAGCACGGTCGCTCAACTGTCATATTCGGCTTGTTAATCTGATTTTATACAATTATGCGCTCATGTGCAAGTTTTAACTCTTTACCGCTTTTATTATTATATTTTTTAAAAGACTGTGAACATCGTTTAAAAACATGTCTTTGGATTGCATCACATGAAATGCACCCGCAATCCGGAACACATTTCTTTTATTCAATGTTTTGGGATTTGGATTTGGGTCGCATGAAATGCACACCCGAGTTTAAGAAGGTAAGATTATTAAAATGCGCGCCTAAAGTGATTAGCGTATTTATTATTTTGGATAAGGCCGTGGAGTTTGCTAAGCGGACGATCCCGAATTCTAAGTAATTAACGCATACATTTGTGAGGGCCCTGCAATCTGTGTGTTTTATTTGGCGAGGCTCGTCTCATTTATTTTAAATGGACAAATCCTAAAGCGACTACATTTTTTCTATTAAAATTAGTCTCTAAAATAAAGAAAGAAAATCCTAATTAATTACGAGTTTTTATTTTATTTATTTAAGAAAGCATGACATACTAATTGCTAGATTAATACAAATATTGATGAAAAGGAATTTTACTCAAAAAAATTCGAAATTATAAATAAAATAAAAATTTGACAACTAATATTCAAAAGAATCATATATAGCTAGATTAAAATTCAGCATTGTTATTAAAAAAACTATTTAGATTAATTATTCACAACCATTTGAAACTAGATTTAACCATAATTACTAAAGCTTATTAGAAAGTTTATTAGACTTAAACGTTCTTCTAAACTTGCCTGAACTCAAATCATGCTTTAATGCCTAATTTACGAAATTTAATTTAAAGTCATGTCTTAGCTAAATTTAGCTACTTGTTCATGATTAACCTATTGTTGATAATTTTGAAACCTTCATAACTAGTGAATTAACCTGTCTTGCCAAACCGATTCATTAAAGACTAACTTATGTTATTTTTTCTCATTCCAATTATTATTCAGTAATACATGAAATAGCTTAAATACAATCAATAAAAGGAAGAAAAAAAAAACGAAATTAAAACTTCAAAATTTCATTCTTCATATGTATTCATGCCTCCACATTATTAGCTTGCAATAGCTAGTATTACAGTCGTGTACCTGATATTGGAAGCAAAAGAAAAGGGAGATCAGCGGAAATTCAGTAGCAATTCAACAACAGCAACCCCAGCAACCAGTAACAACCAGCAACAAGAAACTAGTGACAGATTTTAAAATCAAGACAAAAATCCAGAAACACCAACAACAATCAACGGACAGAAGCAAAGGGAATCTTTTCAGATTTTGAAAGACTAGTTAGTGTTTAACCCTTAATTTCTGAATCTGTATATCAGAATATTTGGATTGTATATCAGGTGTATACTATTCTTCTTTTGAATTTCCAGAATGTTTTTCTTTTTATTTTCTGAAGTCTTAGTATTTTTCGAAATTTTCTCTCTCTCTTTAATATCCAGCTCTTTTTTTTCTATCTCTCTCTTTTTATCTTCTGTATCCTCCCCTTTTCTTAAAATCTGATCAAGTCCCTTCATTTATATCACATCCCAAACCCTTTAATCAATTAATAAAACAACCACTTTCTCCTACCAAACCCACTACTAGTTAAAAAATACAATTATTATTTATTTAAACAAACTTTTCTTGAGCCCCACAATCCCACTATGTCTTGTTCCCCATTTTTGATTAAACAAGTACATTATTCCCCACTATGATGTCTTGTCCCCCATGCCTACATTATTTTAATATTATTAACAAATTATTTAATTTTGATGGACAAAGCACTCAAAATAAACAATTGTTCGGAATTTTAATTCCAAAAATACCCCTTTGACCTTACTGAAATTACCAATTTACCCCTGAACGTACTGCAAATTACCAAACTATCCCCATAAGTTATAACCAATTCACCTAATTAATTTCAACCAAAATACAGAAAATATGACCAATTTCTAAACAATTTTCAACAACAAATTCAAACTAAATGATGAACAACAAAGAAACAAATAAAAATTATTTTGATTGAACAATATTTTTAACAACAAATAAACCTACTTTCAGATTCAACAACAACAACAAACAAGTATATTCAGATTTCTAAATTCAATAATTATTTGAACTTAAAATTAAATCCAACAACATTACAACAAAGATGAATGATTCAAAGAAAACTAAAAACTAAAACATAACTTCACATTAAATCACTGAATTAAAAATGAACTTCAAACAAAATGAACACGAATTAAATCCATATTAATCAACAAAGACGGATGATTCGAGCGATTAAACTAAATTTAACAATATTAAAATTAAACTAACAATTCCTTTTTTACAAAAATAAATAAAATTAACATGAAATAAACCGAAAAAACAATTAATTAAATTTCCATTTGAATCTGAAAATTAAATCAACAAAACACATGAACAAACTAAAAAATTAATACAACGATAAACATGAAAAAAACAAAAATCGAACATGTACTGATTTTAGATCTGAGAATATCAAAACAAAAATACGGGCAAAATGAAACTCAAACCTACTAACCGGGTCGAAGCGACGACGAAGAAGATAGTTGTTTGGCGTCGTTTGAAGACGACGCAGTGGCAGCGACGATGAAGTGAAGCAGCAGCGCAGCATCAACAAGCTGGAGCTTGCGTCGCAGCAGCAGTACGAGCTGCCATGGAAGTCGCAGCAGCAGTACGAAGCTGCCATGGACGACGCAACAGCAAGGTGACGATGAAGCTCGTCCATGGCTGGACGTAGCAGAAGGAGCAGAAGAAGCAGACGACGCAGCAGCAGGATGAAGAAGATGCAACAACGAGAGGGGAAGTCATGGATGACGCAGCAACAAGGTCGTTTGGGACGAAGGCGAAGAAGAAACAGCAGCCATGAACGGTTGTTGCGTGCACTGTGTGTGTGTGAGTGTTTGATGTGTGTGTGTGTGTTTCTGTGTGTGTGTGTGTTGCTGTGGGTGTGTGTTTGTGTGTGGAGATGGTGAAAAGGGTAGCCATTGATGGCTTGCTTGGAGCTTGGAGAAGAAGAAGAAGAAAAAGAGAGGTGGGGGCGGGTGGTTTTTTTGTTTTTTTAGGGTTTTTTTGGTTTTTTTATTTTGTTTTGTGTAAGATAGGGGGGTGTTGGGTATTTGGGTTATGGACCAGGTCGGGGCGTTTTGGGCTGGGTAAGGGGTAATTTGGTTTGGGCTTGGGGGTTTAAAATTGGAGGAAGGGCCCAATCCGATTTTCTTCTTCTTGTTTGTTCTCTTTTCTTTTACTTATTAATAAAACTAAAAATGCTAAAATTATAAAAACCAAAATTATCTTAAAATACTAATTAACCCCCTAATAATAATTATCACCCAAAATTAAACATTAATACAAATAAAATCACACAATTTGTACATTAAAATGTTAGAAATGCAAAAGATGCCTATTTTTGTAATTTTCATTCTGGTAAAACAAACTTAATTATTCCTAATTGTAGAATTAAATCCTAAATGCAAATGCGACATATTTTTGTATTTTTTTATTAATTTAACAAATAAACATGCGCATACAAAAATGCAAATAATTATCCAAAAATACCACAAAAATTCAAAAATTGCATACCAAGGAAAATTGTTTTATTTTGAATTTTTTGAGAGTAATTCTCATATAGGGCAAAAATCACGTGCTTACAGCTGCCCCTCTTTTCCCGAAGACACGAAGGATTTTCGTGCAAAGATAAAGTGAGCGATTTTTGCCCATCCGAGTACTCCGTATGAAGCATTTTTTGAAAAAGATTTGACTGAACCGTTGCTTCAGAGGTTTCCTACATATCCTGGGCTAAACAGGAATCAAGTCAATGTAGTTCGGGAAGTTTTGGTAGCTGGGACTACCATGGGACTGCAATGTTACTGCTGTTGTATGCTACTTTTACTTGTTTGCTGAACTCCTTATTACACCATGCTTAAAAGAAAAATCAAGAAGTTAGGCTAGACTACGGATTACAAGATCCCATATATCTTCCATTTGTTCTTGATGCCTTGCTTTCTTGTCGGCTTGCGTCGATTCCGGTGCTTCTTTCTTCTGAGAACTGACGGGGGTGACACTGACCTTTTGCTACTCTGAATACCAATTCTCACTGTCTGGTTCGGTCCGCTGGAGATATGGCTTTCTTCATTTAGGCTTTGTTATGCTGGCCATAATTCAATATTCACAGGCCGCTTCTTTCAAGTCCCTTTTGACTCATGCGCTTGATTTTGCACTGGGATCTCTTGTTGCAACCTTCCGCTTCCGGTGCTGGGGATTTTTATTGTTTCCCGCTTGGGATTCCTGTTGGATTCTTTTGCTTTAGTGACTTGCAATGTATTCCTCTATTATATGGGTGGGCTCCCAACTTCAACCAACAACTTTGAAAATAAATTCGCCATTCCTTTCTTCAGGCGGGCTCCTGACTTCATCAACAACTTTGAAAAATAAAACGTCTTTCCTTTCTTCAGGCGGGCTCCTGACTTCAACAATAATTTTGAAAATAAAATGCCATTCCTTTCTTTAGGCTGGTGTGATTTCAACATTTTAAAAAATAAAACGCTTTTCCTCTCTCCAGGCGGGCTCCTAACCTCAACAACAACTTTGAAAATAAAATGTCATTCCTTTCTTTAGGCTGGCGAGATTTCAACAACTTTTAAAATAAAACGCCTTTCCTTTCTTCAGGCGGGCTCCTGATTTCAACAACAACTTTGAAAAATAAACGCCCTTCCTCTCTTCAGGCGGGCTCCTGATTTCAACAACAACTTTGAAAAATAAATGTCATTCCTTTCTCTAGGCTGGCGAGATTTTAACAACTTTTAAAAATAAAACGCCTTTCCTCTCTTCAGGCGGGCTCCTGACTTCAACAACAACATTGAAAATAAAATGTCATTCCTTTCTTTAGGCTGGCGAGATTTCCAAAATAAAACGCCTTTCCTCTCTTCAGGCGGGCTCCTGATTTCAACAACAACTTTGAAAATAAAATTTCATTCCTTTCTTTAGGCTAGCGAGATTTCAACAACTTTTGAAAATAAAATGTCTTTCCTCTCTACAGGCGGGCTCCTGACTTCAACAACTTTGAAAAATAAACGCCTTTCCTCTCTTCAGGCGGGCTCCTAACTTCAACAACTTTGAAAAATAATCGTCTTTCCTCTCTTCAGGCGGACTCCTGATTTCAACAACAACTTTGAAAAATAAACGTCTTTCCTCTCTTCAGGCGGGCTCCTGATTTCAACAACAACTTTGAAAAATAAACGCCCTTCCTCTCTTCAGGCGGGCTCCTGATTTCAACAACAACTTTGAAAAATAAACGCCATTCCTTTCTCTAGGCTGGCGAGATTTCAACAACTTTTAAAAATAAAATGTCTTTCCTCTCTTTAGGCGGGCTCCTGACTTCAACAACAACATTGAAAATAAAATGTTATTCCTTTCTTTAGGCTGGCGAGATTTCAAAAATAAAACGCCTTTCCTCTCTTCAGGCGGGCTCCTGATTTCAACAACAACTTTGAAAATAAAATGACATTCCTTTCTTTAGGCTAGCGAGATTTCAATAACTTTTGAAAATAAAATGTCTTTCCTCTCTTCAGGCGGGCTCCTGACTTCAACAACAACTTTAAAAATAAAATGTCATTCCTTTCTTTAGGCTGGCGAGATTTCAACAACTTTTAAATAAAACGCCTTTCCTCTCTTCAGGCGGGCTCCTGACTTCAACAACTTTGAAAAATAAACGTCTTTCCTCTCTTCAGGCGGGCTCCTGATTTCAACAACAACTTTGAAAAATAAACGCATTTCCTCTCTTCAGGCGGGCTCCTGATTTCGACAACTTTGAAAATAAAATGTCATTCCTTTCTTTAGGCTGGCGAGATTTCAACAACTTTTAAAAATAAAACGCCTTTCCTCTCTTTAGGCGGGCTCCTGACTTCAACAACTTTGAAAAATAAACGCCTTTCCTCTCTTCAGGCGGGCTCCTGATTTCAACAATAACTTTGAAAATAAAATGCCATTCCTCTCTTCAGGCGGGCTCCTGACTTCAACAACAACTTAAATTTTAACACCTCCATTCTCCAGGCGGGCTCCTGATTTCAACTCTAATATTTTTTTAAAAATAAATCAAGCTCCTTTCGAGCTTTGGAGAAAGATTCATCGGACTAAGATTTGATATCTCAGGAGAAAATTTCATCAGACTAGGACTTTTATCCTAGGAGGAAAATGTAAAGATCAAAGGTTTGAGAAACTTACCTTTGTAATTCTTTTTTTTCTTTTATTTTTCCCTTGCGCTGCTTTGTTCCTGTTTCAACTCTCAAGCAAAGAAAATTTTATCAGTTTTTAAAATGGTGGCCGATTTGTGGCCTTGCTGGGGATGATTTTCCCCTTTAAAAGCTCGTGTTGTCTTTCCCCGAGACTGCTGGGATAACACTGCTGGGAAATTATTTACTTACCTGTTGGGGAATAATATTATTGGGGAGTCTCCTTTCTTCCCCTTTTCTCCAAAACTACCTCCTTAAAAACTTTTCTCTCTCAACATTTGATGGGGATAAAATGTTATCACCCGGGGATAACGCTGTTGAGGATAACACTGCTGGGAGATTTTGATTCCTTCAAAACTAGTGCTTCACTCTTCTGAAGGCTACTGGGAATGACATTGGCCTTTTGCTTTTTCCGAGCACAAGTCTCATCCTTTTGTTCTGTCTGTTGTGGAACAACTTCCTTTATTAAAACTTGTTATGCTGGGGGTAAAACTAGTTCAAAGACCACTTCCCTTGAGACTGGTGCTATCTTTATTCTTCCCCAACTGGGTATCTGACTTTCAGAAAATTTTCTAAATGAAAGGAAAATTTTCTGCCCCAGTTTGATAATATCCCTTGTGGCATGCATTTCTGTCATCAATGCCATTTCCTTTACCTGTTTCAAATCAAACAAAATTTGTTAGTTTAAAACGCGGTGGTTGTCATGATACTCCTACTGGGAGGGCTTTTCCCTTTCTCCTTCCCTGCTCTGCGTTCCAAAAAACTTGCGGGGATGATATTATTTGTTGGGAATGATCCCTTTCTGTTGGGGATATCCCTCTTCTTTTGTGGCATAGTTCAGAAACTGTCATTTTCCCGACCTTTTAGTCTCGCATGAATTTCCCAAATCATGCCCATTGCTCTCATTGCTTTGTCCACGGGCTTCGGCCTTGAGGTTTATAACCTTTGATTTTGGCAAGGATATCCCTCTTGACACTCGTCAGTCCTTTTGTCAATTCCCTTTTGCTGGGGATATCTTTTTGACACTGGACTCGCGCTTGTTCCTTGCTGACTTAGACTATTTGGATGTTCTAATCGGATCCGGTCTTGCATAATTGGAAAGCTGATGGCAGATTTTGAAGTCATTTCCCACTGGTTCTGACCAAATAAACTCTACTGGGGAATTTTCTATGAAAGGAGAAAGATAAAAAGGAACAAAATAAAAGACAAAGGAAAAAGATGACTCTTTAACAAAAGAAACTATAAATAAAAACCTATCAAACGCAGATACCGACTCTAATGGTCATGGCATGCACATGTGGCCTATCCTCCGCCGTCAATCATCTTTCAAGATCTTTATTTGGTGTTTCCCCATCTGATTCTCAATCTTATTCGACTTGTAGTGCCCGAAGGGTTTTCACTATCAAGCCTCTCTCATTTTGGTTTTTCTCTCAGCTTTCATCGCCTTATGGTGTCCGTGAAGATTTTCACCGATAAGACTCTCTCATTTGTATCACTTTCCAGCTGGGGATTTGGAGTGTTGCTGATATGACTCTCTCTGCTGGAGATTAGAGTCCTTTCTGCTGTGGAACAGAGTGTTATGTTCATCGATAAGACTCTCATTTGTCTGACTTGGCATCTTTTGAAGACTGATCAGAAGGGCTTTCTTTGGACCGTAATGTGGGTTTTGGATAGGCTAGAAAGAAAGGGTATTAAAGGCTCAAAAACAAAATAAATTTGGGGTTTAAAATTACAACCTTCGGAACCATATTTGCTTACAACAAGCGCAACCCTTGCCCCCGTTTCTCGCTTGGGGATTTTTTTTAATTATTTTTTTTTATGCACACTATGACCATTATGGCCATTATGCACCCTATGACCGAGCCGTGAAGCGCCTACGTATCCTCTTTGAGGAATCAGGTCAAACGTAGTTCCCATTTCCTCCGTTTTCTTCTGACTTTCTTTTGTTTTTTGTTATCATTTTTCTTTTCTTCTCTCTTTTTTTCTTTTCTCTTTTTTTTTCGTTTTGTTGTTTTCTTCTCTTTCTTTTTTTTCTTTTGTTTACATGCCATGCTTGCATTTTCTAGTCGTTTCTACCGATTCCGAACGTGGGGTACGAAAGAAAAACAATAAGGCTCAAAAGGGGTTAACGAAGGATAAAATATTTAGGTAGTAGAACAAAATGCCTTCGTCATTTCAATCTCCAAAACACGCCAAGTACAAACAACACAATTAAACAAACCGCCGAAAACATTGGTAACATCTTTTGATTGCACCAGAGAATCTTATCCACACATAACATCGTTGGACAACACTCTCATTTACTTGCCCCAATTTCTCATGGTTTGGGCTTCAAATGATCTCAAACCATTCTTATTTCCTTTAAACGTTCTGATCACCTTTCCGGGGTTTTATGATTAACTTTTAAGATTAGGCCCAAACTGTGTGCGCATGTCATGTCACGAGAATCGGCGCTGAACAAAAATGATAAAAGGACTAAACAAAAAGATGATTGGAAATAATAAAAGACCGAATTTGCTTTAGACTACTGGTGGAATGGTTTGAATAACAAGACAAACAAAACAAATCAGAATAAAATCCTAAAACAAACTGGACAAAACTTAAACAAACCGCTATGACAAATGGAAAGATAAGAAAGTTTGACACAAGACAATATCCGGATTACAACCCTAAGAATAATCCGGTCAACAGAAATGACAACAAAATAAGCCACCACAAGCTTCTCTCTTGCTAACCAAAGAACGGAGCGTCCTCCCACTTTATCAAAACTGGCATCTTAGCCACTGAGCTTCGCATCAATACTGCCAAGACCATTACCAGCTTCAATATCATCAACCTCCGTCAACAAGTCCCCAATAGGATTCGAGTGCTTCTGTTATCAGGCCTGATCCCCGCAGAGTGTGTATCATGAGGTGCAAGTAAAGGATTCTACGTGATATTCTGGGTGTCATTGTCCGGCTTACCACAAACCAACCACCTTAACTTTCTTTGCGAAACAAACAGGTTAGAATGGACTCAGTCGGTCCTCATTATTAACAACTTATTTTTTTTCTTTTTTTCTTTCTTTTTTTCGATTTTTTTTTCATTTTTTTTTCATTTTTTTTTCATTTTTTTTGTTGTGGTCGAATCTTATGGAGATTGCCTACGTATCATGACCCCGCATGAATCAGACCTTGCGTAGTTCGGACAAAATGAAAGGTAACAACAATGAGACATTTTTTTTTCTTTATCAATTTTCATAATAAAACAAACTGGATTTCAAAGGTTGAAAGATGACCAACAAACTCAAAAATCAAACAACCCACATATTCTAGTCAAAAGATTTACAACCTCAAAACAAAAGGCCAGCTCCCTTTCTCCGTTTGACAAATGCAACCAAATGGTTATTTTTTGCAAATGTGGCCCCTTCCAAATTTCACATGAATTTTGAGGCCGGGGAGGATTATTTTATGACACTTTACAAACTTGTCCGTTCTTTTACGAAAATAGCCTTTCGACATCTGAAAGATACTCTAAGGCTATTTCGGCAAGAACGGCTTAAGACGCTGCCAAAGCTGGCTCAGCTTATTTTGACCAAAAACCCAAACGGTATTCACCTGACCGCTGACTCTTTGTTTTTTTTTCAAATTACAATAAAAATCTAGTGTTGCAAACACAGCCCTTCAGCGCCTCGGGGACGAAGATTTTTTAAGGCTGTGTGGGTCAACTGGACAAAAAATACTAAAAAAAATGACCCAAGGTGGTTGTTTTTACAAAGTCAGCCCTCCGGCGTCCCTTTCGGGAACATTCGGCTATTTTTGACAAAAACAACATCACCCGACTTATTTATGACGCTTTTTATCGTTTTTCAAAATAGAGAACTCAATATTGCAAACACGGCCTTTCAACGCCTCGGGGACGAAGATTTTTAAGGCTATGTGGGTCAACTGGACGAAATCTTAAAAAATGACCCAAAGGTGGCTGTTTATGCAAAGTCAGCCTTCCGGCGTCCCTTTCGGGAACATTCGGCTATGTTTTGACAAAACAGCGTCACTCAACTTCTTTATGACAAAATTAAAATTTTGACATGTTTTTTATTTATTTGTTTGTTTTTGGCTATTTTGCAAATAAGGATTTCTAAAGAAAAAGATTTTAATTTTTTTTTTTGAATTTTGAAAGAAAAACTTTTAAAGAAGAAAGAAAATATTTTTGGAATTTTACTTTCAATGAAAGAAATGCTAAAAAATATTTTTGAATTTTGAATTTTCTTTTAAATTTTGAAAGAAGAATGAAAATATTTTCGGATTTTTGGAAGAAATTAAAAGAAAATATTTTTATTTTTATTTTTATTCTTTTTTTTTTTTAAAAACAAAACAATTAAAAACTTTCTAAAGACATCAATAATGAAAAATATTTTTGGATTTTTTTTCTTGAAAATTGGGGGTCTAAAAAAAACTTTTCTAGAAAGGAAATAAAGAAAACTACTTTTTGGATTTATATATATTGCAACAAATAATAAAACCATGTTCAACGCAAGACTCTTTTTATTTTTATTTTTGGCATTTTCATAAACAAATAAATAAAAAAAGAAACCATTTTAAAAACAAGACTCTTTTTCATTTTCATTTTCATTTTTCATGGCAACAAACTATTACTCTTTTCTATTTTTTCTTTTGCTTTTTTGAGTGAAACAAACTATAAAAAAAATATTTTTCTTTTTTTTTTCATTTTCCCAAAATTTCGGCAGAATTTCGCCAGTATTTGTGGCATTGGTTTTATTTTTCCTAAAATAGGTAATTAACTCTCTACACAGTTACTTCCCTCTTTTTCGCAGTTTTCCAATATTCCCGATTTTTCGAAGTCGGTCAGCATGCAAGTCTGAAACAAGTAAATGCATAAAGCACACAATATGCAGCAGGATGGTCTTTTCTCTTCAGGTTGCTAGTCCTAGACGGACCCAACCCCTGTGTTGAGTCTCCTAAGTCAAATGCGCATGATGCAAATAAGCGTTCCTACTAGGGATCCGGCATGTGGCTTTGTTATACTAGGTTCAGAACCTGGGTGTTTGTTCTAGACCTGGCTTACCCGAGCGCACAGCTCGAGCCGAGGGGGGGCAGCGTACCGGGAATACAGAAGCTTCACCGGCTTAGCAACTTGTCCGAACCTCGTTCTAAATTGGGATTTGACACTATACAGAAAAGAAGTCGTACGAAGTACACCCTTCTTCATGATTCAGAAGACTCAGAGAGGAGATGGGTTTCGACACAGTTTATATACAGTTCACGTAATATCAAAGCGGTAAAAGGCAACCAATTAGCACATTGAGCCAAAAACATGTAACAAAATCAAATAAAATCAAATATAACAATTTATATAAGCTCGAATTTCTAACCCTGAACTAGTGGTTCTGGGTCAAGCTTCCCAGCGGAGTCGCCAGAGCTGTCACACCTCCTTTTTTCGCCCCCGCGAGGGGTGAAGGAGTTTTTCCAATTAAAGGACAATCGAAACGGGATTTGTTTATTTATTTTAGAGTCGCCACTTGGGAGATTTAGGGTGTCCCAAGTCACCAATTTAATCCCGAGCCGAGGAAAAGAATGACTCCATATTACAGTTCGCGAACCAGAAATCCGGATAAGGAATTCTGTTAACCCGGGAGAAGGTGTTAGGCACTCCCGAGTTCCGTGATTCTAGCACGGTCGCTCAACTGTCATATTCGGCTTGTTTATCTGATTTTATACAATTATGCGCTCATGTGCAAGTTTTAACTCTTTACCGCTTTTATTATTATATTTTTTAAAAGACTGTGAACATCGTTTAAAAACATGTCTTTGGATTGCATCACATGAAATGCACCCGCAATTCGGAACACATTTTTTTTATTCAATATTTTGGGATTTGGATTTGGGTCGCATGAAATGCACACCCGAGTTTAAGAAGGTAAGATTATTAAAATGCGCGCCTAAAGTGATTAGCGTATTTATTATTTTGGATAAGGCCGTGGAGTTTGCTAAGCGGCCGATCCCGAATTCTAAGTAATTAACGCATACATTTGTGAGGGCCCCGCAATCTGTGTGTTTTATTTGGCGAGGCTCGTCTCATTTATTTTAAATGGATAAATCCTAAAGCGACTACATTTTTTCTATTAAAATTAGTCTCTAAAATAAAGAAAGAAAATCCTAATTAATTACGAGTTTTTATTTTATTTATTTAAGAAAGCATGACATACTAATTGCTAGATTAATACAAATATTGATGAAAAGGAATTTTACTCAAACAATTCGAAATTATAAATAAAATAAAAATTCGACAACTAATATTCAAAAGAATCATATATAGCTAGATTAAAACTCTGCATTGTTATAAAAAAAAAACTATTGAGATTAATTATTCACAACCATTTGAAACTAGATTTAACCATAATTACTAAAGCTTATTAGAAAGTTTATTAGACTTAAACGTTCTTCTAATCTTGCCTGAACTCAAATCATGCCTTAATGCCTAATTTACGAAATTTAATTTAAATTCATGCCTTAGCTAAATTTAGCTACTTGTTCATGATTAACCTACTGTTGATAATCTTGAAACCTTCATAACTAGTGAATTAACCCGTCTTGCCAAACCAATTCATTAAAGACTAACTTATGTTATTTTTTCTCATTCCAATTATTATTCAGTAATACATGAAATAGCTTAAATACAATCAATAAAAGGAACAAAGAAAAAAGCGAAATTAAAACTTCAAAATTTCATTCTTCATATGTATTCATGCTTCCACATTATTAGCTTGCAATAGCTAGTATTACAGTCGTGTACCTGATATTGGAAGCAAAAAAAAGGGAGATCACCGGAAATTCAGTAGCAATTCAACAACAGCAACCCCAGCAACCAGTAACAACCAGCAACAAGAAACCAGTGACAAATTTTAAAATCAAGACAAAAATCCAGAAACACCAACAACAATCAACGGACAGAAGCAAAGGGAATCTTTTCAGATTTTGAAAGACTAGTTAGTGTATAACCCTTAATTTCTGAATCCGTATATCAGAATATTTGGATTGTATATCAGGTGTATACCTCTTCTTTTGAATTTCCAGAATATTTTTCTTTTTATTTTCTGAAGTCTTAATATTTTCAGAATTTTTCTCTCTCTTTAATATCCAGCTCTCTTTTCTTTTTTTGTATCTCTCTCTTTTTATCTTCTGTATCCTCCCCTTTTCTTAAAATCTGATCAAGTCCCTTCATTTATATCTCATCCCAAACCCTTTAATCCATTAATAAAACAATCACTTTATCCTACCAAACCCACTACTAGTTAAAAAATACAATTATTATTTATTTAAACAAACTTTTCTTGAGCCCCGCAATCCCACTATGTCTTATTCCCCACTTTTGATTAAACAAGTACATTATTCCCTACCATTATGTCTTGTCCCCCATGCCTACATTATTTTAATATTATTAACAAATTATTTAATTTTAATGGACAAAGCACTCAAAATAAACAATTGTTCAGAATTTTAATTCCAAAAATACCCCTTTGACCTTACTGAAATTACCAATTTACCCCTGAACGTACTGCAAATTACCAAACTACCCCCATCAGCTATAACCAATTCACCTAATTAATTTCAACCAAAATACAGCAAATATGACCAATTTCTAAACAATTTTCAACAACAAATTCAAACTAAATGATGAACAACAAAGAAATAAATAAAAATTATTTTGATTGAACAATATTTTTAACAACAAACAAACCTACTTTCAAATTCAACAACAACAACAACAACAACAAACAAGTATATTCAGATTTCTAAATTCAATAATTATTTGAACTTAAAATTAAATCCAACAACATTACAGCAAAGATGAATGATTCAAAGAAAACTAAAAACCAAAACATAACTTCACATTAAATCACTGAATTAAAAACGAACTTCAAATAAAATGAACACGAATTAACTCCATATTAATCAACAAAGACAGATGATTCGAGCGATTAAATTAAATTTAACAATATTATAATTAAACTAACAATTCCTTTTTTACAAAAATAAATAAAATTAACATGAAATAAACTGAAAAACATTTAATTAAATTTCCATTTGAATCTGAAAATTAAATCAACAAAACACATGAATAAACTAAAAAATTAATACAACGATAAACATGAACAAAACAAAAATCGAACATTTACTGATTTTAGATCCGAGAATATCAAAACAAAAATACGGGCAAAATGAAACTCAAACCTACTAACCGGGTCGAAGCGACGACGAAGAAGATAGTTGTTTGGCATCGTTTGAAGACGACGCAGTGGCAACGACGATGAAGTGAAGCAGCAGCGCAGCATCAACAAGCTGGAGCTTGTGTTGCAGCAGCAGTACAAGCTGCCATGGACATCGCAGCAGCAGTACGAAGCTGCCATGGACGACGCAACAGCAAGGTGACGATGAAGCTCGTCCATGGCTAGACGTAACAGAAGGAGCAGAAGAAGCAGACGACGCAGCAGCAGGATGAAGAAGACGCAGCAGCAGCACGAAGAAGAAGACGACGCAGCAGCAGGATGAAGAAGACGCAGCAACGAGAGGGGAAGTCATGGATGACGCAGCAACAAGGTCGTTTGGGACGAAGGCGAAGAAGCAGCAGCAGCCATGAACGGCTGCTGCGTGCACTGTGTGTGTGTGAGTGTTTTCTGTGTGTGTGAGTGTTTCTGTGTGTGTGTGTGTGTTGCTTTGGGGGTGTGTGTATGTGTGGAGATGGTGAAAAGGGTAGCCATTGATGGCTTGCTTGGAGCTTGGAGAAGAAGAAGAAAAAGAGAGGTGGGGGCGGGTGGTTTTTTTGTTTTTTTAGGGTTTTTTTGTTTTTTTTTGTTTTGTTTTGTGTAAGATAGGGGGTGTTGGGTATTTGGGTTATGGACCGGGTCGGGGCGTTTTGGGCTGGGTAAGGGGTAATTTGGTTTGGGCTTGAGGGTTTAAAATTGGTGGAAGGGCCCAATTCGATTTTCTTCTTCTTGTTTGTTCTCTTTTCTTTTACTTATTAATAAAACTAAAAATGCTAAAATTATAAAAACCAAAATTATCTTAAAATACTAATTAACCCCCTAATAATAATTATCACCCAAAATTAAACATTAATACAAATAAAATCACACAATTTGGACATTAAAATGTTAGAAATGCAAAAGATGCCTATTTTTGTAATTTTCATTCTGGTAAAACAAACTTAATTATTCCTAATTGTAGAATTAAATCCTAAATGCAAATGCGACATATTTTTGTATTTTTTTTATTAATTTAACAAATAAACATGCCTAGACAAAAATGCAAATAATTATCCAAAAATACCACAAAAATTCAAAAATTGCATACCAAGGAAAATTGTTTTATTTTGAATTTTTTGGGAGTAATTCTCATATAGGGCAAAAATCACGTGCTTACAGATATACATATCCAAACCTCGGTAAAAACCATCAAGAACTCTCCGAGTTCCCTTTGTACAAATCAGACCTGTCAGGACTGAATCCTTCTAACTCGATCAAGCTAAGCAAGCCATCAAAACCTAAGAGAATCGCCGCAAAATACCTGAAAGAACTTATTACCTCGAACACACACAAAGAATTAATCATATCCTTACCATACCGATTCGGTCTACTATCAAGCTACTCCATCTATCTAAATTTCCTTCTGATTCATCTTCAACTTGATATTCTCTCTTGTTGTAGCACCAAAATTCCTCAACCCAGGATTACCACACGAGACACAAGCATAAAACCACATTGTCTAAGACTCATAAGCCGCTGAATACTCTCTTAAATATTCCCTAAAGCACCACATTCGAAATACTTTGCTCTGAATAACTTCCTGCGAATCTAAATCCATTTCCTCTTGATACTGATACATAGAATCCCACAATTAATATAGAAGACACCACAAGTCTTGACATCTTCCAATGAAAACTCAGACTCTAACCACATATACAACTTTAACTTACCCTATTGTTACATTTAGAATCTTGAACACATTAGAACCACTCCCATGAGTTATTCACTCTACTCAAACTGCAATTTGTCTGATCAAATGAACCAATCAACCTGTGCCTCATTAGCACTCCGACACCGCAGAATGTGACATCATTCCATTACAACCAAGCAACTTCCTGCTCTATGCACCGAGCATCCTTTACCAATAACAACTCAAGACATTCCGTGATTCTTACACACTTATGAAGCATACTATATACCTTGTTAAGAATATTTCCTTTACTCGAGCCATTCTCGGTCTCAATCCCCGTAGGCCATAATTGATTCACCCGAATGCCTCGAACTGGAACCAACATAGCACATAAATGTGCAATCAACTAATCAATAGCAGACTCCCCTACTTGGCCCGAAGCCATATATCAAAACACACTCAATAACTCATAACGCTTATACTCTATTGTTGCCATAATACCATAGTGAGATTAACTCAATCCTTAATAAGCTCGTGGAACACAGACCATCTGGTACTTAATATCTTCTACAAATATTGCATTTACTCTTGTAACAATTAAACCCACTCTCTTAAGCGACCCAAATTAAATTTACACATATGTTTCACTTTTAAATGGGATCTTTTAACAGACAACATAAAGATCACACAAATCCAGAACACTTCGCAGGAGATAACCCACCTACTTCGCCTAAAACTAACTTTTATGTATACCTTCCACCGTCATAACCATTACGCAGTCACTTAGTCTTCCTGAGTCTGAACTCATACCACAATATGAAATCTACTCCACTCCCAACTAGGAGACATGAAAAGATTCTTCACACACTCATAACTCGGGCTATAACTCGAATCAAGACGGAAATGAAGCACCTAATAGTTCTTCTATCCTCCAGCAGACCTTTCTCGTCACTTCCAAATCATACGAATACATCTCGCAGCACTAACATTCTCATTACATAGCCATTCAGCCGTCATTTCCACTAATAGGGAAAAATTACCGAACATATAAATTCAAAAGCACTTGCTCACACAATCAACACCTCGGTGCTCAAGCTATAGGCAAAAAATCCGGCCTCAAGTCCTCCAGACTAGCCCAACATCAACACACAAAGATCGTATCTCGCCCCTTGATCTGGGAATTACAAGACATCGAAGCATATCTGATACTGAGCGCTCATGCGCGCATACGAACGAGTGGAAGGAATTTCAAAATTTACTTTCAAGCTGAATCAAGGATGCACGATAAAAATTCAAGAATGTGAAGTTTTCCTAAAGGTTCTATAGCCTCTCGAGGATAAATACAAACGTCTCCGTACCAATCCGCAAGACTCTACTAAACCTGCTCATGACTCGTGAGACCTATGTGACCTAGGCTCTAATACCAACTTGTCACGACCCTAACCCCAAACCCGGTCATGATGGCGCCTCTCGTGAAGACAAGGCCAGCCAGACCAAAATAGACCACCTATTTTAAATAGTTAAATACCATAAGTAGTTCTAAAACATAAGATAATAACCATAATTTGCGGAAATAACGATAACAACAGTAGAAACCATCCCGACACAACCCAAACCAGGGTGTCACAAGTCACGAGCATCTATTAGAGTATAAATGCGACTACAAGGTCTGAATGTACAAAACAGGACTGATGAAAGAGAAGGGAGAAGAGCGGTGGTAGCTACCTTGCTAAACTCCGATGACTATGCCTCCGATCAGCTCAACACCCACTACCGGGTAAATAAATACATGCATCTGCACACGAGGTGCAGGGAGTAAAGTGAGTACTCCAACTTAGTGAGTAATAAAAGTAAATAACAACTGAGCAGTAAGAAATCATATAAAGCAAACCAACATGCTGTATAGAAGCGGTGTAAAACCCTTGAGAAAAATAGTAAGGATGTGAAATCTTTAGAAAGCTCAGTTTAAAACCTCTTTTGCAAATGACTTTTTCAACAGTTACGCAAATGAATGCAAAACAGTTAGTGCCAATAAGCACAGAACATCCGCCCCTCGGGCACAAATACCACAGTATAACAGGTAAAATGACAAGTAAATGTGAAACATGAACATATAAAGGTTCGCCCCTCGGGCGATCTCTCAGAATAGTATCAGCGCCTCGGGCTCACTCTCATAACAATATCAGCCCCTCGGGCTCGCTCTCAAAACAATATCAGCCCCTCGAGCTCGTTCTCAAAACAATATCAGCCCTTCGGACTCACTCTCAGATCACAATATCAGCCTCTCAGGCTTACTCTCAGATCATAATATCAGCCCCTCGGGCTCACTCTCAGATCACAATGGGTACTCGCGCTCACTGTGGGTGTGCAGACTCCGGAGAGGCCCCTTTATGACCCAAGCGCTATATCAAGCCACCTCGTGGCATCATCTCTCGGCACTCGGTCTCACATCACTCAAGCCACCTCGTGGCGTATAAAAATATCTCAGGACCTCGGCCTCATATCACTCAGCATATCCTCACATATGGCCCTCGGCCTCACTCAGTTCGAAAATCATCACAAGCCCCTCAGGCATTAGTAAAACAGTAGTTCTCAGCCTAAAACATCATTTAGGTCTCAAAACTGAG